>NW_026000037.1:23217321-23238018 GCF_001458135.2 Marmota marmota marmota
ATATATATATATATATATATATATATATATATATAACATTATATATAATTTAAATTACCCACTACCCCTCAAATGACTCAGTTCACCACCACAGTTTAGGATTCACATGTTGTTGTCTGAGCCTGAGTTAAGGACCACGTAGCCTGTCTGGTTCTTTAAATCTGGATTTTAGGTGTGTCTCTGGAAGGCTACTTTTCTTCCCATGGTTGCAACTTTGTATGCTTGGTGAGGATGAGGCCCAGCACCTCTCCAGCCTCCATTTCTGTGAGGTGCATGATGACATAGTACTCTGTAGACATGGATCCAACCCTAAGGTTACACTTTTTTTTTTTTCAGTGCCATAGGAGTGACAGAGTGCAGATTCAGGGACTGTGGCTCTGACTTTACCTTGGAGGACTCATTTCTTCTGAGTGCCCTATTCTAATAGCCATCATAAAAATGAGCCCCGGTGTGCCTCTGAACCACAGAATGGCAGGCCTTGGTCAGACCCCAGAGACCAGCTGCACAGTCCCCTTTCTATGTGGTGAATGGGGACCCCGGGAAAGGAGGTGACTTGCCCAATCCTCTTCTCGAGTTGGCAGCCTGCTTGGGAATTGAACCTACCCAGCTCCCCTCATTACTGGTTTCTTATTTCTCCCACTATGGCACATAATTCCCTTTCTTCTGGGGAAAACATTCCTTAGAATGTAAATACAAAAGCAATTCTTCCACGTTGTTTCCTCCTACGGAGTAAAGCATTTGTTTACTAGTGGTGCCATGGCCTTCTGCTGACTTGTCTGGTTCTGTTGTCCTTGAGCATGGTCGACCTCCTCCACACACAAAGCGTCACAGGTTAAACATGTGTCTGACTAGGCCATGCCAACTTCCCTCTGGGTTTTGGAATCATGGTTTCTGTGGATGGGGAAAGTGACCCCTGTGGCTGCAGGAACGTGCATGGGTGTGAGGAAGCCCGAGAGGGTGAGCACAGCTTAGACGTTTGGAACTGTCCAGGCTGTGTTCCAAGGATAGCTTCTCAACCATGTAGGAAGAAAGACTTGCTAGGTAGAGGGAGCCCAGACTAGACATCAGCTAAAGGACCAGGTTTTCCAGGTGTGAAGGGCCAAGGGAAGCAGGAACAAAGACTCAGCAATCCCCTGAGCAGAGGAGAGAGAAGGGAAGAAGCCACGTGATTAGAACTGCATTTTGTCACGACTGCTCAGCCAAGTGTCAGATAGAGAGATTCTGCAAAGTGGAGGGAATCTGCTCAGCTCCTGGCATCCAGGAAGCAAAAGGCAGAGAGTGCCCCCAGGGAAAGAGAAAATGTCATCCCCAAGGAAATGCCCCCATTGACCTACTTCCTCCAGCCAAACCCCACCTACCTACAGTTACCACCCAGTAATTCATTCAAATTATGAATCCATCAAGTGCATTAATCCACATATGAAGTGACAGCTCTCATCATCAATCATTTCACCTCTGATCATTCCTGCATTGCTACATGAGCTTTTCAGGGGACATTGCATATCCAAACCATAACAGTTGCTTGAGTAGTTGTTTTGAAAAAAAAAATCATTGGTTATAAGGATCCATAACAAGAATAATGTCAATTCAAGTTGGGCAGATTTCCTTAAAGAAGCATCTTTTTGTGCAGGGCTGCCGTGGACTTTGGTGCAAGGTTCTAGTTCTGGCAGAGTCTCTTGAGAGAGCTCTTGTAACCAGTCAGACATGCATGAGAACTTCTCCGACTTAACCTCCAGGCTTTACTTATTTTTTTGGTTAAGGTTTGACACAAGTGACTCCGATTTGAGTGTGACAGTTTTCACTGTTGTAGCTACTATTGGTGACTTAGTGGAGGAACAATTAAGAGGCTGTTGAATTGTGGTCAGGGCAGTAGAGAGATGGGGATGGAAGTGGGAGGTGGGATTAACAGATCAGGATGGGACAAGGAGGATGAGGGTGACCTACCAGCTGTGCATGTCCTTGGCCCCACAATATAAAATTAAGGATGAAGCTTCAGTACACACCATATCTATATTTAGTGTCATGAGACTTCTATGAGCAGATAGATCCCCAGCCTGGTGTGTGGTGTCTTGACAAGGTCCTTGGGACTCAGTTCTTTCCATCTTTTCACTTCCTGGTCCTCAGGGAAGAGGACTTGACCTTACAACAGCTGCCCTAGAGGTTAAGATGTTCCCTTCACTTGAGAGACCATGGGATGGGAACAGACAAGGGACAGACACTTGAGGAGGCTTTTCCTTTTATTTTAGAAGAAGCATCTCCTTAGAGTAACTGCTTAATCATAACTTGTCAGATTCGATTTCAGGGCCACCCTTTGCTGCCAGGTATCTGGCCTGGGCATATTGTCTCCTTGAACCCGCTTAGAATTCTGGAATTAAGGAAAAACAGGAAGACATTCCATGTGGCAGGTAGCTGTATCTGTTTCCAGGGAGTCCAGGTTGGCCTGGGCACTTGTTCAAAATGGGGCTGTGCAGGGAGCCAGGGGTCCAGGTCTGGGGCCTCAGGTAAGTTCTGCTGCACGTGGCCTTTGTGGACACACAGGTAGAAGTGCTGCTGGGAGTTTGGATGTGGGAGACTAGAATTCAAGAGAATCCTGGACCAGAGACCCAGCTCTAGGCTGTGTCTGTCCTCTCACCCTCTCTGGGTCTCCCTCCTGACTTTGTCTCTGTCTTATGGGAATAGTTTTCAGACACATATGGCATGTTTGGGTTAGCAAACCCATTCTTTAGCCACTGAAGGTCTATAAGAATAACACGTTGCCAAAGGAACAACGCAATTTATCCATAGGCTTGGGCATATGGGAGGATATCTATATGTCTACAAGGGAAATATACCATCCCTCCTGGATTCCATGTGTAAATGGATCCCAGAATGCTGTCAGTGTCTCCTGTCTGGTTCCCAAGTCGCCAGGGAGTCACACCTGTGCTACTTTGCATAGCCTTCTGTGAGCCCAGCAGCTTAGCATTGCCTGAGAAGAGTGACCTGATTTGGCAAGGCCTACACTAGGGCCTTGGGGTTTTGTATCCTTAGAAACCTGGGGCCAAGTTTAACCTGTATTAACATCTAGAACAACGTTTCTGTGGGGCAGCAGGCAGGAGAGCGCCACCCTCATCCCCATTACCCAAGGAGCATCCTAAAGAACAAGCAAGTGCCCGAGCTGGCCACCTGCAGTTCCCCTGTGTGCCACAAGATGGTGTCAAGCAGAACTTCAGGAAAATGGAGTTGGGGAAAAGAAGGCAAAGGCTCCAGGAGCAAATCCAGGAAATTATACTACCCAGTCCCTGACAGTTAGTTGCGTCTGGGGCTGTGTCTACAGACTCTACAGCCAGCAATATGCATCCATCGAGGCCTTGACCAGACAGAACAAGAGCTGTTGCCATTGTTCCTAGTGATGGGCAGAGAGGTCAGGTGCTTAGCATGTCATTCACATGCCCTGAGACTTAATCAGTTCTCTCGCTCCCATTTTACAGATAGGAAAAATGAGGATGGAAGAAATAGTTTTCCGGGTAACTCAACTATTAAGTGGCAGACTCAGGATCCCACTCAAGGCATCCTCCAATCATCCAGGTTAGTGGTTAGTTCCTTGGCACATTCCAGGAGTCAGGGCCTGCAGGTCATAGTGGTTGCTTCTGTACTGGGCTGGCTGCCCGTTACAAGGTGATGAACTCAGGCAGCTATGTCTCTTCCAGAAGCACCATCTCCCGTGCTGGCTTCATGTGGCCTGCAAAGCTGTCCTGGGAAGGTGGGGTTCAGCAGGTAGACACCAATTGGGCTGAAGAGGCTGCCTTGGGGAACCTGGACCAGAGGGGGAGGGTTAAGCAGATGTGTCTTAGCCACATGTCCTCAGGAAAGGTATTTCTGTGGAGTTGACGGAGGCATGAAGGAGGCTTTCAATGTAGTGTCAAGCAGGGGCATTAGGATGTCATCCAGTCTTAATGACTTTTATTGAGGAATAAAGGATGCCTAGGGATTAGCTAAGCTTGAAGAAAAAGGAAGGAAGTACAAAAGGAATAGTGTGAGGAAAAATTGGGGGAAACAGCATCACTATGTACACGGGAAATTAAAATCAGTTTGGTATTGATGGATCGTGCTGTGTGGTAGGTGAAGATATGAAATGCCAAGTGGACGGAGTACAGTCCCGGAGAACTTTGGATACAATGCTAAGGAGCTTCTGCCCAAGCCTACAGGCCATCCAGAGTGAGGGCAGGGTTTTTTTTTTTTTTTTTTTACTGGGGGAAAGGTCCTACTTGGACTTATATTTTAAATGAATCACTTAACCTCAAGTCCCAAATACCCTGGGAACCTCTTTGAAAACCTGGGCTCATGCTGACAACTTGCTTCTGACTACTAATTTGTCTGTGCCAGGCATGTGGGTCTGGGGTAATAATTATATTTGTCTCTGCACTTTGCAGAATTCGGATAAACTTCTGGAAGTGGGGAGTCAAATGCTTCTTGTGCTTCTCTTGGGCTCACTAGAACCCGTTTTTTGCATAAGTAGGCATGTAGAAGTTGACTAAAACAGAGACGAGGTGCTGTTTGAAATCTACTATGATAATGCATAAATCCAAATCCTTTAGGGGGCTGCACAGCCCTGAAATACAGCAAAAGACAAACAGGTAGTCTAATTGGCCCTGAGCATTGCCTTTGTAATTAAATATAAATTATGATTCATTCTGAGGACAATCAATTCTGCTACTTTCATAAACCTTTATTTCATTATTGAAAGTCAAGATTTCTCTAATAAGTTTTCCATTAAATCAGAGCTTGATTTGTAACTGGAAACTTCCAACCCCCACCTCCTTCTGTTTGCCTTTGTCTCTGAGGGACCGTGACAGTTGGATGTGTGCCCCTCTGGGGTGCCACTGTGGCCAAGGTACTCCCATACAGGCACACAGAGCATCCAGACCCTCTGCACTTCCCACCCATGCCCCTTTCAGAGTTGGTGCAGATAAAATAATCTTTTTTTTTGAGTACTCTGAGCCTCAGTTTCCCCATCTGCTAACTGAAGAAAATATTTTAATGAGGTAATGGATATGAAACTGAAATGCTTGTTTCTGGGCCACATAAACAGACGGACAATAGCCATGAGTTTTTACCCTACATCCTTGACTTTTAGCTGAACTCATATACCAACTGGGACATTCTGTATTTTATGGCCCATGAACCCAGAACTGAAAAGACCCTGAGACCTTTGGAGTAGCAAGTGTGGGAGTCACCCTGCCTTCCAAGCTCCAGTTTATCCATCACAGGACATGCTCCATATTCCTCCACTGACCTCAGAGTAAGTCTCTGGGAATTTGCTCCCCACTTCGTGTAATTCCTAAACATCGACTTTAATGCGTGCATTACTTTTCTTGATGTGCATGTGTGTGTGTGTGCATGCTTATGTGTGTAAATATATCTATGTGTGCATGCATGTGAATGTATGTGCCAATGTGCGTGTGCAGGCACACCATGCAGGTGTTCATACCCTGCTTCTAGAAAAAGTCTGGGCTGTACGCCAGTGCACACCCACCACTGATGGCATCCAGCATCCTGCCTGTCATATGTTCAAACTAGAGACACTCTCTTCTACATCTGCAGTTGTTGCTTGACTCCCCTTTTGTCTCAGCACCCCATCTATTGGGTCCTACCAGGTTAGTGTTCTCTGGTCATGAAGCCATGAAGCCCAGAAGCCCCTCGGCTAGAAAGGATGTGGGAGACCTGGATGCCATGTGAAGGCTCACTGGTGAAAGGGGAGTTCCTTTGAGATATGCCTGAGTGAACTGTAGAAGAACCCACATCCCATCACACAAATGAAGAGAGACTTTTCTTTACCCTCTACCTCGGCTCTTTCCTTGAGTGACTTTTTTATATTTTGAAATCACTATGACTTTTTATTTTGCAGGGCTGGGTCTCAAATCTGAAGCTATTTCAAAAAAGTTGCTCAAATTAGTTGTGCATGACAGTAAAATGCATTTTGGCCCATCATATATAAATGGAGTATCAATTCTCATTCTTCTTGTTGTACATGTTGTAGAATCACACTGGTCATGTAATCATATATGTACATAGGGCAATAAGGTCCGATTCATTCTTCTATCCTTCTTATCCCCTACCCTCTCCCCTCCCTTCACTCTCCTCTATCTAATCCAAAGTACCTCTATTATTCCCTAGCCACCACCCCACCTTATTGTGAATTAGCATCCGCATATCAGAGAAAACATTCGGCCTTTGTGTCTTTTTTTGGGGGGTGGGGATTGGCTTATTTTGTTTAGCATTATATTCTCAGCTCCATCCATTTACCTGCAAATGCCATAATTTCATTCTTCTTTAAGGCTGAGTAATATTCCATTGTGCATGTTTACCATGTTATGTTTATCCATTCATCCGTGAAGGACACCTAGGTTGTTCCATAGTTTAGCCATTGTGAGTTGAGTTGATGTGACTGTGTCACTGTAGTATGCTGATTTTAAGTCCTTTGGGTATAAACTGAGGAGTGGGATAGCTGGATCAAATGGTCATTCCATTCCAAGTTTTCTGAGGAATCTCCATACTGCTTTCCATAGTGGGTGCAGTCCCACCAGCAATGTCTCAATGTACCTTTTCCCCCACATCCTTGCCAACATTTATTATTGTTTGTATTTTGATAGTTGCCATTCTGATTGGAGTGAGATGAAATCTCAGGGTAGTTTTGATTTGCACTTCTCTAATTGCTAGAGATATTGAATATTTTTTAATATATTTGTTGATTGATTGTATTTCTTCTTCTGTGAAGTGTCTGTTCAGTTCCTTAGCCCATTTATTGATTGGGTTATTTGTTGAAATTTTTATATATCCTGGAGATTAATACTCTCTTAATATGGTAAAGATTTTCTTCCATTCTGTAGGCTCTTTCTTCACATTATTGATTGTTTCCTTTGCTGAGAAGAAGCTTTTTAGTATGAATCCATCCCATTTATTGATTCTTAATTTTACTTCTTGCACATTAGGAGTCTTGCGGAGGAAGTCAGGTCCTAAACTGACATGGTGAAGATTTGGGCCTAATTTTTCTTCTATTTGGCACAGGGTCTCTGTTCTAGTGCCTAAGTCTTTGATCCATTTTGAATTGGGTTTTGTGCATGGTGAGAGATAGGGGTTTGATTTCATTTTATTACATGTGGATTTTTAGTTTTCTTAGCAGCATTTGTTGAAAAGACTATCTTTTGTCCAATGAATGTTTTGGCACCTTTATCTAGTATGAGATAACTGTATTTATGTGGGTTTGTCTCTGTGTCTTCTATTCTGTACCATTTGTCTTCATGTCTGTTTTGGTGCCAATACCATGTTGTTTTTGTTACTATGGCTCTGTAGTATAGTTTAAAATCTGGTATTGTGATGCCATCTGCTTCACTCTTCCTGCTAAGGATCACTTTGGCTATACTGGGTCTCTTATTTTTCCAAATGAATTTCATGATTGCTTTTTCTAGTTCTATGAAGAATGTCATTGGAATTTCAATAGAAATTGTATTAAATCTGTATAATGCATTGGCATTGTGGCCATTTTGATAATATTAATTCTGCCTATCCAAGACCATGAGAGATCTTCTCATCTTCTAAGGTCTTCTTCAATTTCTTTAGTGTTCTGTAGTTTTCACTGTAGAGGTCTATTACCTCTTTTGTTAGAGTGATTCCCAAGTATTTTATTTTATTTTATTTGAGGCTATTGTGAATGGGGCAGTTTTCCTAATTTCTCTTTTAGTGGATTCATCACTGATGTTTTCTTTCCTATACATCACTGATATATAGGAATACATTTGATTTGTGGGTGTTAGTTTTATATCCTGGTACTTTGCTGAATTCATTTATTAGTTCTAGAAATTTTCTGGTGGAATTTTTCTGACATTCTAAACATAGAACCATGTCATTGGTAAATAGTCATAGTTTGAGTTCTTCTTTTCCTGTTTGTATCTCTTTAATTTATTTTGTCTATCAAATTGTTCTGGCTAGAGTTTCCAGGACTATGTTGAATAGAAGTGGTAATAGAGGGCATCCTTGTCTTGTTCCAGTTTTTATAGGGAATGATTTCAATTTTTCTCCATTTAATGATTTCAATTTTTCTCTGTTTAGAATAATGTTGGTCTTGAGAGTTTAGCATAGATAACTATTACAATGTTACGGTATTTTCCCACTACCCCAGTTTTCTAGTGTTTTGAACATGAAGAGGTTCTGTATTTTGTCAAATGTTTTTTCTGCATCTATTGAGGTGATCATATGATTCATATCTTTAAGTCTATTGATGTGATGAGTTATGTTTATATGTTGAACTAACCTTTAATCCCTGGAATGAACCCCCCTTCATGGTGCACTATCTTTTAAATATGTTTCTGTATGCAATTTGACAGAATTTTTGCATCTATATTCATCAGGGATATTGGTCTGAGGTTTTCTTTCCTTGATATGTCTTTATCTGATTTTGGTTTCAGGGTGATACCTGCTTCATGAGTTTGGAAGGGTTCCCTCTATTTCATGGAATAATTTGAGGAGTATTGGTAATAATTCTTCTTTGAAGGTCTTGTAGAACTCAGCTGAGAATCCATCTGGTCCTGGGCTTTTCTTGGTTTGTAGGCTTTTGATGGTGTCTTCTATTTATTTCTTGAAATTGAACTGCTTAAATTGTGTATGTCCTCCTGATTCAGTTTGGTAGATCATATGTCTCTAGAGAGTTGTCGATGTCTTTGAGATTTCTATTTTTTTGGAGTATAAATTTTTAAACTAGTTTTAATTATCTTCTTATTTCAGTAGTGTTCGTCTGATATTTTCTTTTTATCACGAATCTTAGTAATTTGCATTTCCTCTCTCTTTTCATTAGTGTGGCTAAGGGTTTATCAGTTTTTTTAAAATATTTTTTTCAAAAAACCAAGTTTTGTTTTGTCAATTTTTAAAAATTGTTTCCTTGTTTCAATTTCACTGATTTCAGCTCTGATTTTAATTCTTTCCAATCTTCTACTGCTTTGATCATTGATTTGTTCCTCTTTTTCTAGGGATTTGAGATGTAAAGTTAGGTCATTTATTTGTTGCCTTTCTCTTCTTTTAATGAAACAGCTCAATTCACTGAACTTTTCTCTTAGCACTGCCTTCATAGTGTCCCAGAGATTTTTATGTGTTGTATTGATATTATCGTTTACCTGTAAGTATTTTTAAAAAATTTTACTCCTGATTTCTTCTGCCATCCATTTGTCATTCAATAGCATATTATTTAGTCTCCAGATATTGGATTAGCTTCCATTTTATATTTATTATTAATTTGTAATTTCATTCCATTATGATCTGAAAGAATGCAGGATATTCTATTTTTTGGAATTTGCTAAGAGTTGCTTTGTGGCATGAGACATGGTCTATTTTAGAGAAGGATTCATGTGCTGTTGAGAAGAAAGCGTATTTGCTCATTGATGGATGAAATAGTCTATTTATGTCTCTTATGTCCAAATTATTGATTGTATTATTTAGTTCTATAGTTTCTTTGTTTAGTTTTTGTTTGGAGGATCTATCTAGTAATGAGAGAGGTATATTAAAGTCATCCAGTATTATTATTAAAGTCATCCAATAGTAATAATACTGTGGTCTATTTGATTCTTGAAATTTAAAAAGGTTAGTTTGATGTACATTGATGCTCCATTGTTTGGGGCACAAATATTTATGATTGTTATGTCTTGTTGAGGTGTAATTCTGTTAAGCAGTATGAAATGGCCTTCTTTGTTCCTTCTGACTAACTTTGTCTTGAAGTCCACTTTATCTTCTATGAAGATGAAAACCCCAGCTTGTTTACATGGTCCATGTGAATGATGTTTTTTTCTCATCCCTTCACCTCCAGTCTGTGGATGTCTTTGCCTGTGAGGTGAGTTTCTTGGAGACAGCCTTTTGTTGGGTCTTGCTTTTTAATCCATTCAGCCAGTCTATGTCTTTTGATTGATGGGTTTAGGCCATTAACACTCAGGATTATTATTGAGATATGATTTATATTCCTGTTCATTTTGGTTTATTTTTGGTTTTTGTTTGACTTAGTTTCTCTTTTGTTTGTCTTTTCTTTTAGTGGTTCCTCCCTTTGCTGGTTTTCACTCCCCTGCCCCTTTTTCTCCTCATGGAATATTTTGCTGAGTATATTCTGGAGTACAGGCTTTCTAGTTGTGAAGTCTCTTACCTGTTGTTTATCATGGAAGGTTTTTGTTTCATCTTCAGATTTGAAGCTTGATATTGCTGGATATAAAATATTTGGTTGGCATCCATTTTTTTTAAGAGCTTGGTATATGTTATTCTAGGACCTCCTAGCTCTGAGGGTCTGGGCTGAGAAATCAGCTGAGCTCTGAATTGGTTTTCCCCTCTATGTAAAACGGATACTTTTCTCTTGCAACCTTTAAAATTCTATCCTTGTTCTGTATGCTAGGCATTTTCATTTTAATGTGCCTTGGTGTGGGCCTTTTGGGTGACTTTTAACTCAGACATTTCTAGCTTTTCCTGAGAATCCCAGGAGTTCCTGATTCATAGTAAAGTTTGCAGAGTGGTAGACCAGATGTTTTTTTAGTGGACAGAGGCCTGTCTGACCACAATTCTTCCAGGTCACTGATGTCCAGGAATGAAGACTGCCCAAAGGGTGTACCTGCTACACTGTGAACACTTATTGGTGGTTGTGTGAGCCTTGCACAAAACAGTCACCAATAGGACTCTCCTTTCGCTGCCCCTTCAGGCAAGTCCAAGTCCCATCCCTTGGACTCCCCATACTTTATCATTGCTTTGTGTGTGTTTATGTCCGGGGATGTTTGGAAGGCAGGTAGCTAAAAAAGCTGCTAAGAGAGCTTGAGAGGAGGAAGCTGATGAACCTTACCACCGATGGATGTTTACAGGTACACAATGTGGATTATTGATAACATTTCTGAACCTAAAGTGGGCTATGAGTTTCAAATTTTGGTTTTGAGCATGAATAGTTTACCAGACTCCATCCTTCCATCCACAGACATTTGCTCAGTGCTAATAAAATGTGCCAGGTACTGCCTCAGGCACCGGGTCTGACACCAGCACGCTAGGCTCTGGGGACACGAAGATGGAAAAGACACAGGCATTCAGCAGCTTCATGTTGCTCACCAACTAGGGGAAATAAGCAATGTGATTTGCATTTGGTGACAGCAGGTCCAACATGCTACAGGTGTTTCCCTTGAGAACCTGAGTGATGTGGGGGATGGAGCTGCAGAAACCAAGAAGACATGCCAATCACCTGTTAAGCCAGTTTCACATGATGACTCTGTGATCAGAGAAAGTGTACATAACATTTGTTCATGTAATTGGTAAATGTGCAGGGGTGAGTTAAATAGTATGGGAGTTTCAGTTGGTGATGGTAGCAAGGACATGGAGGGATACAGAGTAATTTTTATAAGTATTTGTTATGGTTTGGATTTTTGATATCTTTCAGAAAGCTGTGTATTGGGAGCATGGTTTCCAATGTGGTGAGGTTTGGAAGTGGGACTTTTAAGCAACAATAAGAGGTGTAACTTTATTAGTGGATTAGTCTATTTGATGGATTAATAATTTGAATGGGCTACTGGGTGGTAACTGTAGGTGGGGAGTGGCTGGAGGAAGTTTGTCACTAAGGGTGTGGCCTTGGACTATATTTATTCTTGGATATTCTTTCCCTTTCTGCCTCCTGGGTGCCCTGAGCTGAACAGCTTTCCTGGGACACACCCTTCAGCCATGATGTTCTGCCTCACTTCAAGATCAGAGCAATGGAATTGAATGACCATGAACGGAGGCATCTGAAACTATGAGCCAAAATAAAGTTTTTATCCTCTAAGTGTTTTTGTTAGGTATCTGGGTTATAGTGATGAAAAGCTGACTAACAGTATTTTAAGCCTGTTAGAGGGCTTATGGGGAAGTGTGATGAGAAGCATAAGAGATTTCCCCTTTGCCTGCCAAACCAACTTTTATTCATATTTGTGTACCTCCTGGATTTGAATTCCACATCAGACTCTTGACTTTGACATGTTGACGTGATATCAGCCACACATTTCCTACAACTTTCCAGATTTTGACTGTGTATATGTCATTGGCATTAAGCCATGTCTAGTCTCAGGTCAAAGATACTTAGGTCCATAATTTATCAGAAGCCATGCTGGGTACCATCTGGAAAAAAAATTGAGGAAAAAGGATGACGAGCAGAGTCTCTTTTTTCCAAGAGTTTACTCCTTAATGACAGAAACTTACAACAGGTAAGCAAGTGCACATGCAGTCAACCTTGTTTACCCTGTGAATATTGCAGGAATTGAGGTAAGTGAGTATGTATTGGGCTGGTCCCAGAAAGTCTCAGAGATGAGCATGACATTGAGCTGACTAGAAAAATCTTGGGGAGACCATGCATGAGTTAGCAGGAGACAGAAAACCATTCTGAAAAGAGGGCATGTCTGAGGGTGAATCAGAAGGACAGGGACTTGAAGTTA
Source organism: Marmota marmota marmota (assembly GCF_001458135.2). NCBI lineage: Eukaryota > Metazoa > Chordata > Mammalia > Rodentia > Sciuridae > Marmota > Marmota marmota. The sequence goes on from NW_026000037.1 coordinate 23,229,762, forward strand.
CGGGAGCAGCCACATCAACATGATGAGTAATGTTAGCTGTCAGCCTAAGCAAAAACCTTAATATCATGCAAGGATTTTGAACCTTTCCCCATAACCAGAAGGAAAGCTGCTTTTCCTCGCCTAGTAGCTCCCTTGATAGGTCTGGCCTTAAAGGGGACATGGTAAGGGGTCCAGAATGCTTGTAGAAAAGATTGTCCCATTGTGGATTTCCTTTTTAAAGATGTGTGGTCAACTGAAAAGATCTAGAATCTTTGTGATGCATGTATCAAACATTGGCCTGGATCCAGGGGAGACTTATTCACATTAGATAGAAAGCCGTCTACAAAGCAGGGGTGCAAATGGCCACCTTTGTAGTGAGAAATGGAGCTATGGCAGACCTGAATGCTTGTGTAGAAATGGTACCACATCTCTCCCTGCATAGTGAGGAAAGGGAACTGCTTCTAAAGGCCAGAATTTCCATGATGAACTGACCTGGATGGCAGTTTGGGAATGCGTGCATAAACAGCACCATCTGTTCCTTCTTTTTCCAGGACTGTCCCCCCAATGAGCAGCAACAGTCTCTGTCTTGCTCCTCTTCAGCTGGTCAGCTGTTGATCAGCTTCCACATTCTCTCCAGGCCAAAGGGAGCAAATGAGCCAATGATTCTGGATATTGGCTGGAATATCTGAGCTGTGAACTTCTATGTTGAGGGACACGTTGCCAGAGTGTGGTGAGACCTGCCAGAGAAGACGAAATGTGAACAGGAGGACAATTATGTAACAGCATTTCTTTGGGCAAGACAGGCTCATCTCTGGGGCATCATCCAGACAGGTTGAGAGATCCTGGACTTGAGAAAAAAGTTCTGCAAGGGCTTAATACTGTTTGTCCCATATAAGCTCACTAAAAATATGTGTGTGCATTCCTCTCTCTGTCTATCCAGAACACTCCCAACCCATCGGATTGCGTCTGTCCAACTCCTGTGGTTTGCATCTTGGCTGTTCCATTATTCTAAAAGAAATTTTTCAGAAGTCAGTTCTAGAACTACCATGAATCACCAACAGGATTACTCAAGAATAACGATCACCCTGAGATTCCACTCCCATAGTTATGTACCTAGTGCTCTCTGGCAACAAGAACATGGCCCATATGCTGTACAATGAGGACCCAGGCTCTGATGTTACAGACCCACAGGTCCCATTCCAACTGTCAGGTGATTAGATCCAGGGTAAAATATATGACTTCTTCATTTTCCATTTTCTACTTCTTGAGACAGAGGATTTATATCAAGGTGAATAGGCAGAATTCCAATTTTCCCTTCTACATCTAATCCTAGGAAGTTACAAAATGAATATAATTTACAAATATTAAGTGCACAACATTGTTGGATAGCAAGAGGATATGTCATCTATGATGCAGCTATTTGAGGAAATTCCTATGACATAGAAAATAGGTGGAACGGGGTTAATAAAGAAAACTATAGTCAAAATGGATACTTTCCTCTCTAGAGTGAAAGAGGGGAAAATTGAGCAAGAGAGAGAGAGAGAGATTGGTAACCATTTTGGTGAGCATTTGAGAGAAGCATCGGAGAAGCACTTGGGAATGATGATCTCTCCCACTTCAGCCTCCATGCTCATGCTTCAGCACAACCATGGTACCCGACAAAGAGAACAGGAACAAGAGTTGACAGAGCACAGAAAAGCAAGATCTCATGGGAAGTACAAGGGATGCCTTTAGAGAGAGAAGAGAAAACACAGCTTCCATGAAAAAGAACAGGTAGAAATGAAAATGAAATGATAAGTGGATGGCCTTGGAGATAAAAAAAATTAGTAGATAGGTTGCGTAGTGGAGTAGATAGAACTGAGGGTCATCTTAGTGACCTGGAGACAAAGCATAAGGACTAAGAGAGTGCACACAAAAGGACAAAAGGATGAAATGCAATGAAAATAAATTTAAGAGAGAAGGAGGATGGACAGATTTCCTAATAGCTATGCAGGGTATGTGTGTGTTGGGGGGACACAATGGAGAGAAACGTAGTAGGATGTGTGCCCTGTGTGAAAAATGGCAAGCAAGATGGACAATACCCACATTTGGAATCATCAATGAGAAATTTCAAGAGTAAAAAGAAAACCCTAAAAACGTCTCAGAAAAGGAGGGAGGGAGATGTAGAAGGGCAAGATGGTGAGTGAGGAGGTTGGGGGCAGGGCCATAACCAAGGAGCATGGAGAGGGTCTTCCAATGAGGTCAACTTGACAGTAGTGTCCTGGACACAAGCAGGGGTTCCAATCAGACAGACACTTCCATGCTTGTGCTCCTAAGCAGGGGATCCAAAAGCAAAACTAAAGAAGACACATGGACACCGTGAGTACCAATAAATCAGAGCGAAGAGTGTGTGGACAGGGGAGGAAATAAGGAAGGGAAGAAATTCCAGAGAACTTAAAAGGAGCCAGGCAAAATTCTCTCATTTGTCCCTGGCTCCAGGGCCCCTTCTCTTTGGAGAAGTCTTGTCTCTGTTGCTTTTGCAATAAACCTGCTGCTTGCTTACTGTCTCTGTGTCCTGTTCTTCAATTCTTTGCTGAATGCACCAACGAACCAACACCCTTAGACGGTAATGAAAACTTGACCTCTAAGGAGTAAGGAATGACTTGGGGTATCCAATTTGCAACACAGGATGCAAGAAGACAATGGAAAAAAATGTGCAGAGTTTTAAAGAAACTTCTGAGTTTGAGCTGAGAATTCTATCCTGGGCCAAACTTGTATTCAGCTGCAAAGACAAATCAAAAGCACTTTGTTACCCAACTGCATAGCAAGATTACCACCTTGTAACCTGTTAGGGAAGAATTTCCAGATTGTATCTTTAGTCCAACATGGAATGTATCATAATGAAAGTCATGACAGGAAAGAGTGGTAAACAGTGGAACTAACAAAACCAAAGAGTCAAGTATGAAAAATAACTGATTGTCAAACAATTCCATGCATGGGGTTAAAAGGGTTTGGTTTTCTCTAGACATTCAAAGAACAAATTGATATTGTCAAAATTTCAATGTGACCATTAGGAAATTCAAGTTGGGTCAATAACATCTGAATCATACGAAGAAGAACTTGACAAAGAAAATGGTATCAACAAAGGCAAGAACTGATCACCTATATATTGGGCTAAAATGTTGATTGGGTCCAATACCAATAGCCAGGTGCTTAGTCCAAAGCATTTATTAGGGAAACAACATTCAGAGAGCTCCAACATCCTAGGAACAGACAGTGAGAAAAGAAAAATTCTATTTAGATGTTTGCAAAGAGGGAGTTGGGTTTTGGAGTTTATGGACAGTTTGAACACATCATAAAACAGGACACTAAGAAAATCTCAACAATTTCCAAAAATTAAAACACCGTAATCCAATAAAATTAGACATTAACTGCAGATAATGTCCAAAAATATTCATCTAAGAGTTGAGGAAGACATCAAAACTAAAATTTCAAGCCAAACTTTGGGTAGATTTCATGTTGAAATTTCTGGGTTTTAACTAAGGAAGAACTCAGAAAGAGATACAGACTTACCTGTATTTAGTAAAATACAAGAAATACTGAAAATACATTGTTCACCCAACTTAAAAATAAAACCTAGAAAAAAAGTGAGAAATATAAACAATCTTAGTAGAAGAAATAAATTAAAGACAGAAATTAATGCTAATTAGAAAAAAACTACAGGGTCATTTTAAGAAGACCAATAAAATAGGTAAAGTTCTTTGGTCTGGTTTTTAATAGAAAAGAGAAACTCTAAGCACAAATAATCCCCTTATAAATGAAATAGATGATAGATTACAGATATGGAGATTGAAACATTTTCAGATGTGTAAATCTTTTTATTACTTTGAAAACAATATATAAAATAAGTTGTTTGCCAGAAATATGTAAAGACCAAAATTGAATTGAGAAACAATAGAAAACCTGTCTATAAAATTTTAAAAGCAGTAAAAAATGTACCCTTAAAAAAGTCAATATGTCTAGACAGTTTTATAAGGGATTCCAAAAACCAAATCTTCAATAAAAAAGACAAACTATATATTAATAAAATGTTTCAGAGCACACAGCACAGAAAATGACTGACAGGATTCTCAATTTCTTCCGAGACCGGGAAATTCTCCAGATGGTGACCAAGAGGAAAAAAAAAATGACTTCAAAACAGAAGTTTTCAATAACATTAACAAATTACATCTATCACTGCTTTACAAGTAAAATATGTTGTTACCAGAAAATGAATAAAATGCCACATACACGTTTAGCATTTGTTATAGTCTCTGGCACACAAAGAGTGATATATTAAAGTCAAGTATTAGCATCTGAATTATGAATAGATGGTTCCATTTGGGGGATAATTATTAGGTAATTCACCATGCCAACCATTAATGGAGAAACGAATTACTGGATCCATCTTTATGTTTGGCTAAAATGTAGAGATTCCAAAGAAAGAGGCATTAAATGTTAGGTGATTAGTCCACAGCACTTATTAGGGGAACTCATTTTTCAGAGAGCTCCAGCATCCTAGGAAAAAAGTGAGAAAAGAGAAGTTCTACTTAGGTAAGTCTGAAAAGATAGGGGTTGGAGTTTACAACAGGGTTTGGGGAATTTGGCTCAAGGTTAGGGATAATTTCTATGTGTTTAGCAACATGTTTGATATTTCAGTGTTTTGGGCAATAAACTAAACAACTTATCAGTGCTTGGGAATGTTCAAAGCTGCGTTTGGGCTAGTACATGCAGGCAAAACACAGCTGGTCAGGTCATGAAGAGGTCAAGGCATTCTGTGTTGCTCAAGACCAAGAAAGGAAGGGAAGAAAACTGTGGGACTCTACAATTACTTTAATGGTCTAACATTATTATTCAGGATAGGAATGAGATAAGAATTCCCAATCTCATCAGGCTAAATGTTAGACCAAAATATTTTTAAATTAATTACACTATTAGAAAGAAGAAACAACATTTCTTCTTCAAAATATTTTTAAATTAATTACACTATTAGAAAGAAGAAACAACATTTGTATGCATTTATATTTGAAAACATCCAAGAAAATATACAAAAATAATTTGGTAAGTCAGTCAAACATAAATTAAGTATAAATGGACTACTTTCCTATATATCACCAGTAACCAATCAGAAAATGAAAAGAAACTCCCATGAATTCAGCAATCCTAAAAATGAAATAATCGGGTATAAACAAGAAATATGCAAGATGTATAACAAGAAAACTTCAAAATTATAATGTGAAAGTGGACCACATTAAGGAGGTCTAAACAACAGGTGCTAAGCAGGCAAATCTAAGTAAACAGAGTTTGTTTTTTAAGTGAACTGTATTTATTCATTACCTTTCAGAACATTTCAACAAAATGTCTCCCAGATTTTTTATGGATGTTCAAGTAGCAGAAAAAATGCATAAGAAAAACCAAGAAAACATTTGATATAGAAGATTAATAAATAAAATAAGGCATGCTATTTTGCTAATAAATTATTGAACATGTTAGAGTTTGCACCGTTCTCACTAACAGATACACTGAATAGAATAATGAGTTTGACAACAGATTAAAAGATTTGTTACTTATACTTTTATCTGTGATTATAATAACATCTCAAATCTGTGAAGAAATATGAGATTTGAATAAACTGGGCTAGAATAATTGACTATAAGCTTGGAAAACTAATAAGCTGCCTAACTTCTAACACAATAAATAAATTAGCTGTATTAAACAGCTAAAATTTTAAAGATATGAGAATACAAGGAAATTTAAGATAATATAGAAAAATACTTTGGGGGAGAACATATATATAAACATATTTAATAAAACACACACAAACTTGTTAAAAACTAAAAATAACTTTGTAGAAGAGAAAAAACAAAAAAATGAGAAATGAAAATCTTCTAGAAAACTATATTTAGCAAGTTAAGGATCCTTATCTATTCATATGTAAAGAACTTCTGAAAACCAATAAGGAAAATGCAATAACGGAAAAGAAAAACGGGAAAAAGATATTCAAAATAAATTCAGTTAAGAACAGCATATGAAAAGATGCTCAGTGTCTAGGGGAATGTGAATTTCAACCATAAAATTATATTTTGTTTTGCTTCTCTAGTTTGCAAAAATTAAAAGACTAATAATATCTACTGTTAGCAAGAATGTGGGGAAATAGACCTTCTTGCGTGCAGTGGATGAAAGAGCAGGCTGGCGAGGCTCCTTGGGAATGCAAATTGCCAATCTGTTCAAGTGTAAAATGCACATACCTTTGACGAATAAATTTCAGAATGAAATGAAGGATGTATGAGTAATGATACTCATTCTGAAAGTTTTTTTTTTTTTTTATAAAGAGAAATGATGCAGCCATGGGATAGAATGATGTATGGGGACTACATCATGTAGGTGGATATAGGGAAGGATTTCCAAAACATTGTTAAATTAACAAAAGAAAGCTATGTGTCATGTGGTCTGTTGTTTTAAAAACTGTGAAGATGACTTCAGAGTGATAAATGTTTGTACAAATAGATGTGTGTGTGTGTGTGTGTGTGTGCGCGTGCGTGCGTGTGCATGCATAGAAGAAGGTCTGGGAATTGTTGCCTCCTCCTAGTTGACAGGGATGTCCCAGTGGCTGGGAAAAAGGGTTATTCCTGATGGGTGACTTGTCTGAAGCCCTTTAGTGCAAATGTACTTGCCCCTGGCTGTTGTGCGGCTTGTCTGAGTCAATTCGTACAAAGCACCAGTCCACGGGGCACATTATTATTGCAGAAGACAAATTCTTTTTGAGGCGATGAAGAAGCTGAAAGTGCTGCACACTATAAGGCCACACTCTTCAGTCCATTGACCTTAAGCTCTAATTCTTCACATTGGAAAGCCTCTTGTAAATCACTTTGATCCAGCAGCCACCGGCCCAGCTCTGGAAGTGGAAGGCGAGGGTCTCCAAGAATTGAGATCCCTTTGGAGAAAGGCTGAGCTCTGACGTCACAAAGTTGCTTCGTGCTGTCCCCCTCACTCTCACTGGGAAAGGCCCAGAAGGGGTGGGGAATTAAGATGCTACAGGTGTCCCAGCTCTGTCACCATGGGTGGGGCAAGTTGTTAATGTGTGAGCTGTTCAACTGTATTGCAGTAATTGTGTCTGCAGCCAGCGCCCAATGTGACAAGATTAGCAGAGAGCACAGTTATTCATCAGTGACTTGTCATGGACTAATTATCCTTTAAATGCATCAGAAGACAGAGGAGAGTTGAAGAAGGTGAGGAGAAATCCCCTTAACTCTCCTGAGAACCAGCACATGTGGTCACTGAGAAAACAAAATAGCTTTCATGTAAACAGTGAATCCCAAATGTGGGCGTATCACCATGCAGATTGCCCTTCCCATTCCTGCTGTGCCCTTTCTCTGTGCTCTGACGGCTATTTAAAAATCATGGTAGCTGCCATCAGTTGAGGGCTCACCATATGCCAGAGGGCTTTGAAACAGCATCTAATGTGAATTGTACAATAATTCTCAAGTGAGTATGGTGTTATGCCCATTTTAGAGATGATGAAACAGAGGAATGAGGTGACCAGTCAAAGATTCTGGGGCAGGCAAAGCTGGGAGTGAAACTCAGTCCAAAATGTGTGTGTGGAAAGTTTTCTATAATTATTTCATTCAGCAGGTTGCTCATGCCCTTGGTTTGAACCTCTATACCTTCCTCTATCCCAATGACTCTTAAGTTTGGTTTTTTTTTTCTTTTTTTTTTATTGGTTGTTCAAAACATTATAAAGCTATTGACATATCATATTTCATACAATAGATTCAAGTGGGTTATGAACTCCCAATTTTACCCCAAATACAGATTGCAGAATCACATTGATTACACATCCACATTTTTACATAATGCCCTATTAGTAACTGTTGTATTCTGCTACCTTTACTATCCTCTACTATCCCCCCTCCCTCCCCTCCCATCTTCTCTCACTACCCCATCCACTGTAATTCATTTCTCTCCTTCTTTATTTTCCCATTCCCCTCACAACCTCTTATATGTAATTTTGTATAACAATGAGGGTCTCCCTCCATTTCCATGCAATTTCCCTTTCTCTCCCTTTCCATCCCACCTCATGTATCTGTTTAATGTTAATCTTTTCTTCCTACTCTTCCTCCCTGCTCTGTTCTTAGTTGCTCTCATTATATCAAAGAAGACATTTGGTATTTGTTTTTTAGGGATTGGCTAGCTTCACTAAGCATGATCTGCTCTAGTGCCATCCATTTCCCTGCAAATTCTATGATTTTGTCATTTTTTA
>NW_026000037.1:23240781-23287259 GCF_001458135.2 Marmota marmota marmota
AAAAAAAAGGCGGGGCGCACTGAGCTTTCTTTGCCTCGGGTACTTACAATCCACTGCTGATTACACACTCAGCTTCTCCGCCCGGAGCGAAGCGAAAGAGGAAGCAGATGGGAGCAAAGCGCCCGCGGCCAAGTTTGGTTTTTTTATGTTATCCCATATCTCTTGGATGTTGGGAATGGAACCACCATTTGACCCAGCTATTGCCCTTCTTGGACTATTCCCTGAAGACCTTAAAAAAGCGTACTACAGGGATACTGCCACATCGATGTTCATAGCAGCACAATTCACAATAGCTAGACTGTGGAACCAACCCAGATGCCCTTCAATAGATGAATGGATAAAAAAAATGTGGTATTTATACACCATGGAGTATTACGCAGCACTAAAAAATGACAAAATCATGGAATTTGCAAGGAAATGGATGGCATTAGAGCAGATTATGCTAAGTGAAGCTAGCCAATCCCTAAAAAACAAATGCCAAATGTCTTCTTTGATATAATGAGAGCACTAAGAACAGAGTAAGGAGGAAGAGCAGGAGGAAAAGATTAACATTAAACAGAGACATGAGGTGGGAGGGAAAGGGAGAGAAAAGGGAAATTGCATGGAAATGGAAGGAGACCCTCAGGGTTATACAAAATTACATATAAGAGGTTGTGAGGGGAATGGGAAAAAACAAGGAGAGAAATGAATTACAGTAGATGGGGTAGAGAGAGAAGATGGGAGGGGAGGGGAGGGGGGATAGTAGAGGATAGGAAAGGTAGCAGAATACAATAGTTACTAATATGGCATTATGTAAAAATGTGGATGTGTAACCGATGTGATTCTGCAATCTGTATATGGGGTAAAAATGGGAGTTCATAACCCACTTGAATCTAATGTATGAAATATGATATGTCAAGAGCTCTGTAATGTTTTGAACAACCAATAAAAAAAATAAAATGAAAAAAAATAGAGTTAAAGAAATGTGTGTGTGTGTGTGTGTGTGTGTGTGTGTGTGTTGGGGAAGGTGCTCAGACATTCCTCATGTCTGAAATTCTCTCCATCTTCTGGTCCTAGATCATGTGTGTATCTCGGAACTCTTCCAAACCTTCTCCCTGATGCTTGCAGCCCTAATGCATTACCTCTACAATCTACCATCCCAAGGTTGATTGACATTCACTCCCACACCCAGCTTTCCATAAATATTCTGACATGGGGTTTCAAATCAGCCTTCAAGTTAGTGGGGACAAAAAGCTCTGGGTTGTCCCTTTGAAATGACAATCCAGGCTGGAGACCCATCCTGCTTCACTGTGAGCTCTCTGATGCATGCTGCCTTCCCAGCCAGTCACTGAGGGAGCCTCGTGCCCTTATCTGCATTAGGCTTTGTCCTGGATTTTCTTTATTTGAAGCCAAGATCTTCCTGGAATCTTTTGATTGTTCTTCTTTGCCCAAGCCTGGGGTCACCACTTCTGAAAATGCATTGCTAGTCTATTTTTCTGGGCTAAGAAAATGCTAACTTCTTGCTTAATGTTCTCAAATAAAAACCTTTGCACTTTCCCATCTTGCATAAATGGATTAGAGAGGCATTGAGATCCTCATTAAGGGGGCTCCCTGGCAAAGACTGAAACTGACTTTGTGATTCCAATGTCACAAATAGAGTAGTTTCCCCTTTTCCTCAGGGGGGTATGATATCTATCTATCTATCTATCTATCTATCTATCTATCTATCTATCTATCTATCTCTCTATCTCACTTTACAGCTTCTCTTTGGCATATTAGCATATTTAAATTGCCCACATCATTATTCTTGTGCTTTAGGAACATTATTAAGTAAAATAAGGTTTACTTGAATACAGGCACTATGATATGCAACAATCTGATAAACTAGATAGTTATCAAATGACTAGTGGGTCGGTAGCATATACAGGGACAGGGACTGATTTGTCTCTAGGGCAGGATAGAGTGGGACAGCAGGAGGTTCTGTCAAGGTGCTCAGATTGTCACAATTTAAAACCTAGGAATTTTTTATTTCTGCAATTTTCCATTTAATATTTTTTGGATCATGGTTAACCATGGTAACTGAAAACACAGAAAGCAAAACCTTGGATAAGGTGGAGGGACTACTGTAAACAGAAACAAGTTATAGGGGCACCTATGCTGCTGTGGGTACAGTGTACTTGCAAAGTTTATGTATAAGAAATGTGATCCCCCTTGCAACAGGGCTAAGGTGGGGCCTCATGGGTGATGTTCAGGTCTCCCCCAGCCCCCGCTGTGTCTCGTGACCTTCTGCCATGGAATAGGCAGCAAAAAAGGCCCTCACCAGATGGAACTCCTTGATCATGGATTTCCCAGACTCCGGAACCATGAGCTAAATAAATCACTTATAAATTACTCAGTCTGCGGTATTCTGTTACAGCAGCATAGAACACACCAAGGCACAAGCTGAAACAGCTCCCACCCCTCCTGTGCACATGGTTTTTAACATGTGATTTTTGTAGCTCCTCCAGTTGAATTTGACCTTCCGGCCTCCTTTGGTCCATGGGGTGTTACTAGACATGGAGCCAGCAGGGGCCTGACAAGCCCTTGTGTGATCAGGCCTCTTCACACAGTTGCTGCTGCTGCGGTTGCTGCTGCTATAAGCACATTCCTGGGGGTGGGGGGTCCTGACAAGTGGAGAATGGGTGCTGAGTTCTTGTCACCCTAACCAGGCCAGCCTAAGTTGACCAGAGCCCGCCCTGAACCCTGAGCCTCTCCCACCTGTTTCAAGCTTGAGAGAGAAATGCTTTGTGAGGGTTTGCTAGTTGTTAGGCAGTTTGACAATGGAAACAACTGATCCTCAGTTTTTAAGGGTGTTTGCTGGGAGTCCAAAGCCTGAATTGTTCAGGTACACCCTTCTTTAGCTATTGAACAGTGGTCTCGTCATTGAAGCCTCCCAGAATTGGCCTGGAAGAGCTAACAAACAACTCAAAAGGATGTGCTTTGTAACTTGAGAGAACAGTATCATAATAGTGATAGTGGATCAAAAACGGGAAGGTCTCCTTTCCCATCAGGACAATATTAAATGTTTTCCTGGCAAAATCTGGTGGGGGGTGGGGGGAGAGTACAAGATTACAGATTAAATTTTTTCTGTCTTAATTTTGAAGCGATTTTATTTCTTTTTTACTTATTCATCTTTCCCAAATTGTACTGATTTGGTAAATAGGAAGTTTTCATAAATGTAAATAATACAGAAAATGAAAAAAAAAATAACAAGTTTTGAAATTACCCTGGGTCTGACTTCTCTCGGTAACCATTCCAGCCTTCCCTCAGACATAAAAACTATGCAAGAGTGTGAACAGAGTTAAACAAGAAGTTCCCTTCAATAAAAATGGAATTAGTGACACCCTAGTATCTTCAATATAAAAGTATTTTATTAAATTTTATTTCAGGTTAAGAAAAGAAAATGAAGTGGTATTTAAAATAAGGGAATTGCTGATCTTCAAATAAATATTGCCTTAATACAAAAGATATTATTCTGTGAAAGAGGCTGTAAGGTTGAGAACAAGACTATGAAAAAACATTAAGAGGTTGGAGCCCTTATGTTTTTAACTCCATTTTTCGATTTCAGAAAAATCTTAATTATGTTCTATTATCAAGGATGAGGAAATCAACTTTCTTATACTTTGTCTTACCATTTCTCTTGATTTCTTTTGTTGGTGATATTTATAATATTTACTTTGTCAAGGTTAATAGCATTTTGCATTCTATTATGTAACAATTATCCCTGCAGGTTTTTAGCCTTTTTCTATATTTAAATGAATTTGATACTTTATGAATTCTTTTTATAACAGCTTTCATCCTCCTGGCAGCATTTTTATTTTGCTTTCTTTGCTTGTTTGACAGCTTTTTATCACTGAGCACTTCTCCCTCCCATTTTCCCCTAAAAAGCTCTCATAGATGTTCTTTTCTTAAATTGCTGCCAGCCCAAGATTGCCTGTTGCCTTCACAATCAAAGCAAAACTGGCTGTGTAAACAATTTTCCCTTTCCCCAAGAAATTTGTAGTACACACTCCACCATCCTCTGTTTTTTCCCCTGGATTTTTCCCTTTATCAGAGTAAAATATATATAACATCAAATTTACGATTTTAACCATTTATCTTCTGGTTTTATGTTCTGTTCCAGGCCTTCCTCTTCTGTTAGTGAACTGACATTTTTCTTTTGCAATGTTTCATAGTACAGCCTATTTTTTGATGGGTTTATCTGGGCCTATTATTCCTGGAAGCCAGTTTGGCTGGGTATAATATTCTCAGGTAGCACTTCTGTTGCTCTCAGAGATTTCTCTCAATGCCATTGTCTTCTAGCATGAATGCTTCTGTGAGACAGTCTAAGACGAGTTGGAATGATCCATCCCATCTCCCTTGCTTTATATGCCTGAATACAAATGATCCTTTTTATCCTAATAATTATCCTAACTTTTTATTAACTTAACCAGGAAATATTTTAATGGAACAATTCTCTATTAACATTTTTCAAAATATGACACACCTATTAGGACTGCTTCAGTTTATGTTCCTTTGGTCACAAAATTTTTTCTATTATATCTTTTTTAAAAAAAATCTGTCCCTCTTTGTGGGTTTTCCACTTCATGGGTATGGATTAGTCATGCATTGGTTGTCCCTTGCCTGTTCTCCATTTCTTTTGTCTTTTGGGTGATTGTTTTAATCTCTAAGTGTTTTCTTCTGCATGCACAGGTATCATCTTAAGAGCCTATCTGCCTCTATATCAGTTGCTTCCTGTCTGTTTTGTTCCTTGCTGTTTTTGTTAAATTACTAGCTCAGTTAGTCATGTTTCTTTGATACTCAAGTTTTTAAAAAAAATTTAAATTCATTCTTTCAATTTTTATCTGATCTTGTAACACATTTCACATTTTGATATGGTCTTTTTTTTTTTGGTCTGAAGGACTCACAAAGCTTATTATTTTTGGTCTCCAGGTTGTATTTTTCACTTGCCCTGCTTTATTCTTCTGGCCTTTGTATGCTCTGGGCCTTCTTCCCTTTTCCCATTTTGAAATCAACCTGTTTATCTGATTACAGTGCCATACCTATCTATGTACTTCACCCTAACTCTGTGGTTCTAATGTCATCAGGCAAAATTTCCTTGACATTCTCTCTGCCTTTTCTGATATATTGCCTTTCTCTCAAGTTTCAGTTACAGGCTACATACGGTGCCTTATAACACTCTGTTCTTTTGCCCTATTCTCATGGTAGAGTATTTTTAGGATATTCGGTGAGCAGCCCTCAATGAGAAGAAATTCTAGATTTTCTCCTCCCTCTCTGAAAGCCAGAGGGAAGCCAGGTTTACTTCCTTTCCCTCCACAGGGTTGATGTTTTTATTTCCCATGGTGGCCCATTCATTCCATAATCACCAAATTTGGGAGTATTGAAAAAACTAGATTTTTCCCCCCTTATTCATCTGATTAATTTGACCTCTGGTTGGTAGAGCAGAGTGAATGCCTCACTGAGTTTAAATACTGTAATTTTAAAAACTTGGCTTCCCTTTTTTTTTTAAAGCTATGGAGTGACATTCCCATCCCTTCTTTGAAAGCAACTGGCCAGGTTTTTTTGCTGACTTTAGTCCTTTTCTGTTGGAGAGAAGATCTGTGATCTGATTTTATTCCCCTCCTATCCTTACCCCTTTCATTGAACATCAAAGCCCACAGAACTGGGCCACACACAGTATATATTTAGAAGCACCTGACATTTTTCCAGGACTGCATCCTCTTCCATTAACATATCAGTCAGAGCCCTGCCCCTGTCCAGGTGAGAAACCTGTTTTTTTTTTTTTTAAATTTTAATTTTTTTTTCAAGATCAGAGACAGAGCATTTTTATCTTGCACTATGTAAAATATCAGCTAGAAAATTAAATTCCACACAGGGAGGAAAGATGTTGAGGTCATTTGATCACATGAAAATGAAGCAGAGGCACCGCATGAGACCTAACCTAAAGGAGGCACTGGGGGCACCTCATTTAGCATAGGTCTCCCACCTCCTCTGGGCCAGACTGCAGAAGGTGGGAAGAGGGAAAGTCTGTGCTATCGGATACCCGTTATGTTGAATTAGGTTTGGCCTTAAGTTGCCCCTGTACATATTATAAGTTTGGCCTAAAAGTTCCTAACTTCTCTGGGAACTGTGACCTAATTTGGTTTGTAAACAGATTTGTAGCAACTAGTTGAGTCTCAGCCAATCACAGCAGCCACGTGTTCAACGTAGGTTCAAATAAGGCAAACACCATGCTTTATCAAAGCCCCTTGTACCTCACTTTCCTTTTCCTGTCTGTAAATATTAACCAACGCCATGGAAGCCCCCAGAGCAGCTTTGAACCTTTCTGGTTTAGGGGACTGCCCAATTTCTAAGTCATTCCTTGCCCAAATTGTTGAATTTAATAGGTTTAAAGTTTTCATTTAACACTCCTCAGTGAGCCAAAGGCCTTGCCTGTGGTAAATGGTACAGAAGGGGACAGTGTTCTTTTTGTCATCAGTGCAAGCCGCTAGGTTTAAGAACAATGACTGGCAATGAAACAGAAACTCACCAAAAGTCTTAATAGCCAGGTTTGTTGCTACCAGCTTGCTCTCCTTACACCAACACTTTGTCCATCTTTTCTCCCAAGTGTGCGTACTAATGTACTCCTGTACCTGGGAACAACTAGGATGTTCCAGAAGGTCCTAGGGAAAAATCCAGACCCTCCTCTGGCCTGAACAATATCTGCACACAGAGAAGGAACCCAGGGCACGAGAAACATACCTGAAACAAATGATAGTCCCAATATCACCATCACCATCATAACCAGCATCCACAATTAAGATTGATCATCCACAGGGAGTCAGGACCGTGCTATGCATTTTATAAACAATATTTTATATAGAGTGACCTTATCACAAAGGTAAGGACATGGAAGAGAAAAGAGGTTAGGTTATTATAGAAAATCATGTAACTAGAAAATGCCACAGTTAGAATTTTTTCCACTAAGTCTGCCTCTGAAATCCAACATATATTAACTTTTCCTTTTTGTTTATTGGAGCTAAAAAATATCAAAGGACCTGGAAGGCTAGGAGAGGACCCCAATCATCACTTTAGTGATGCTTTTAAAAGCAATCTTTGACTCTGTTATTACTTAAGTAGAAATTTATACACAAACTCTAGTGAGAAATATGGACAGAGACATCATGTCTAGGTGTTTCTTGAAACAGTTTGTAGAAATAGGGTAAAACAGAGGCAAACCACCTGCACATTGTCCAGGAGATGATGAGATACAACCACAGTGACGCTTCTGTACATAGGAAAGTTATGTGAGTCAAGAACTTCTAATAGTGAGAAAATGCTTATAGTATGAAACGGGGTGAAAAGAGGGATGCAACAGAGTCACTTCCTCAGGGAAGCCTTCCCAGGCTAAGACCATCTCTGCACTTCTCTTGGCCCCTGTGGAATTGCATTTAATGATACTGAATGAATTATGTGCACACAGGTGCTTCCCAACTCTGTCTTAGATTAGAGTAAAAGCCTCAGAAAGATGGCTATGAAGTCTGCTGTGTTTAGTGATTAATTCCTGCACCAAGAATTACACCCGGTACAAGGAAACCACTCAATCAACCTGCAGCATTATATGGAACCATGCACTCTGTGGTTCTGTGAGCATGGCTTCTTGCCTGGATCATACTGTTTTCACAGTTCATCCATGTCACAGCAGGTATTAGTAGTTCCCTTCTTATTGTTAGCAATATTCCATTGTATCGTTATATGAATCTTAAAAGGTCCATTTTAAGTTCATGGGCATTTTTGGCTGTTATGAATAATGCTGCTATGAACATTTGTGTGCGAATTTTTGTGCAGATGTATATTTTTATTTCTCTTGAACATACAGCTAGAAGTGGAATTTCTGGGTCATATAATAACTCTATGTTTAATTGTTTGAGAAAATGACAAATTGTTTCCCAAAGTGGCTTCATTCCTTTACTTTCCCACCAGCAGTGCATGAGGGTTTAGATATCTCTGCTTCCTTACCAGCATTTGTCTTGGATGCATTTTCATTTGTTTAAATTTTCTCTATTTCTTTTAACATTATTTTTTAGGTTTAAGATACAAGTCTTGCAATTCTGCTAACTTGATTATTAAGTATTTTATCTATCTATCTATCTATCTATTTATACATATGACAGCAGAATGCATTACAATTCTGATTACACATATAGAGCACAATTTTTCATATCTTTGGTTATATACACAGTATATTCACACCAATTCATGTCTTGATACTTATAAGTATTTTATTCTTAATGAGATTAGTATAAGTGCAATTATTAATTTCATTTTCAGACTATTCATTGCTAAGTGTTAAAAATACAGTGGATTATTCTATTTTGACTTTGAAGCTCACCATATTGGTAGACTTGTTTATTACTTATACTAGTGTTTTTTGTAATTACCCCTAGATTGTCTCTATAAATGAGAATGTCATCCACCAACAGAAGCAGTTTTACTTCTTTCTTTGTTGTTGGATGACTTTTATTTTCTTTTCTTGCCTAATTGCCCTTGCTATATCTTCTAGTACAATGCTGAGTTAGACTTGATAAGACAGGTTTTGTTTTTTTTTTTTGAGGATTTTCAAACCTGTCTCCCCTTTTTAATTGCTACTCTTATGCTGTTTTTTTTCTTTTTAAATAAATGCTGATACTCCAAAACTGTTGGTTTTAAAGCTTCCATAAAACTGGGGAAAGGGGCTTGGAATAAGGTCAATTAAAACACCATGAATCTTACTGTTATTACTGAGATGCAGTCATTTTTTTGAATAAAAATTACTTAAATTGTTGTAATCCTTTGCTTTATTTCTTGAGTTCTGTAAAAGTTAATTTTTCCAGTGTTCTCATGACTTTTATGGAGGAGTGGATTTTTGGAGATCTTTAAATGCCATTCTGGAATTTTGTATAATATTTATAAAAATATTTATAGATATGCAGATAATATATAGGACAACCTTTAGTCTCTGGATGGAGCCATCCACTCCTGGTCAAGAAAGATTGAATAATCTCTATTTCAAGGGCCAACTGATTGGCTGCCTTAATTTAGGTGTTTTAAGGTCAGCAAACTGAGTCCTTCTCCCTGTGAAGACTGAACACCTAGCTCCCTTAGTGGATGAGTCTCGATTTAATGTTGACATTTGGAAACACTGCCTGGTGCTCTGGACATTCAAATTTACTGTTAGGGTACTGTATTTGGGAAGAAAAGGAAAGGTCTTTGTTGAAAAATGAGTAGGAAGACAAATAGAAGGAAGAGAAGGGTAAAGGAGAAATAGTTGAGGAGAAATAGGAGAAAGAAACCACACGCCTCTATTTGATTCTGGAAATGATTTATGGAAGAATTAGAAGAGATGACGTACAAAAGGAACCTTGAACTCTTGTTTCCTACATAATGATAAGAGAGTTGAGCTCCTATTTATTAGTGTTATGGTTAGTTTTCTCATAAGAAGTCCAGGGCTTTATAGTTAAGAATTTGTGAGGCTCTGGAGTAGGGAGCTATTATGAACAATCCATATGATAATTATTCTCTACTTAGAGTTTTTGGATAAATTAACTGGGTACAATGATCAAAGCAACAGCCATGTGACAGAATGCACAGCTATACCATCTTAAGGTCTTTCATTTATTGTTCATTTACTGAGCAGGCCAGACACTGTGTTAGACGAGGGTTTCGCCCTGGCAGCGAGCAGCCTACAGGAAGAGCAACAAGAACATGGTTGCCATAGCTACAGCATGGTCAGGCTCAGGGCAGAGGCATGCCCAGGGACACTGCAGCACAGTGTCTAGGGGTAGAGGATGTGCTACAGAAGGAGTTTTATGTTGAGACTTGAAGGCTGAGCGGTAGTTGCTTAGATGGAGCTGGGCGAGGCTGGGGACAGGTGAGGTTGGCATGTAGAGACAGGGAAACCCGTGTGTGCTAGGACTCTAATGCATGCCATCGGGTGACTGGGTTTGACACAGCTTCTGAAAGCACACCACAAGGAATAGGCTGCCTTGCTGAAGGATCACAGCGAGTCATTCAATGTCCTGAGCAGAGGTGTGATGTGAGCACTTAGGGATTTTCATTTGAAGTCAATGTGAAGTAATGTCTGGAGGTGGGGTACAGTGAGATGAGAGCAAGGATGTCCCAAGAGTATGCCATTGTGTAGTTTAGGCCACCAGGATTCAGCCCTGGCCCAGGCAGAGGTGTGGGGGAAGTGAGACTAGGCAGAGGGGTGAGAGCTGAATAAGAGATGGCGGGGCAGTTGTTGATTCGACAAGGGTTAGGAAACAAAGGGATGAATGTAGGTTGACATCCAGAGTTCCATCTTGGACTGCCTGGTGGGTGTAGCATTAAGGGTCAAGGGCGGGAATGAGAAGAAACACAAGGTCAGTGGAAACATCAGCAAATATAAAATGCCTCTGTAGTGTCTGAGGAATGTGCAGTCCCGCTCTGGGCCCTGAGGATACAATGGAACCCCAGGGTGTTTCCTGCATGGAGGAGAAAGACAAGCACATGATGCCCTGGATGGGAGGATATGCAGTGGTGTACAAAGGCTTAGAGGAGAAACACTCTGTAGAATGCAGCTGAAGTGAAGACTGAGCACAGTGAGGGGGGCTGTGGGCAAGGATGGAGCAGTCCTGTGCTAGCAAACAGAGACCAGCTCCTAGTGGGCCAAGCTGGAGTACAAGGGCAATGCAGAGCATCAGAGGGGCAGAGAGGACGCATGGCTTTAGTTTAATTTTGCACATGGGTTAGTAAGATATCCAGGCAGAAATGTCCATCAAGCTTTTGGAGATATTGGGTGGAACACTGGGGAAGAAACTTCTGCAGAGAAAAGAGGTCTTGAATTTACCCACTGACAGGTGCCTGCATCCACCTGGCAGGTGTCAGCATGATGAGGTAGCCCAGGGCAGCTATGTGCTAAGAACAGCTGAGGCAAAGAGAATCATCCCCATGTTTCCATAACCTGCGATGAGGACAAGGGTGACGTGTGTGGGGCCTCTACTTGTGATCTACTTTCTGCCTCTGACATCATCCCTCTGCACCTCTTTCCCAGACTCCGTAGCCTCAGGTACCTCTGTTGTTTTCTGATACCCAGTCCTGGCTGCTCACCCTGCCCTTAGTTTCCAGCTGGATAAAGGGCTCCTGCTTGGAGCTCCCAGTGGCCCTGTGAACATGTCTTACTGACAAGCCACCTCACTGAGTTTCACCTCCCTGCTAGCAGGGGCTGTATCCAGGATGAGTGTGGTGCCCACACCTGGTAGCTGACTGAGCGATGTTTGAATTGGACTTTTGCAGGCTGTAGCATCAGAGAAGCAACCCAGAAACTGTTCAAGAAATACAACTCTTCTTCCATGTCGCCACTGCAGAATGTGTGTGAAATGGGTTTTTAAAAGGGTGGATGCAAATGACATCTTAAACACACCAAGGTGAGCTGGTGGAAAGAGACACTTGTTAAGTACCTCTGATGCACTGTTTTAGGTACTTGGTTCTGACTATTGAAATGAGGACACATAGTTATCTTTTTGATGGATTCAGAGAAGGGTAGGTAACTTGATTAAGGTTGTTCAGTAAATGAACTCTGTAACCAGAATTCAAACCTAGAGATTTAAATCCCCAAATTCTCATTCTTCTTCCTGCCCAAATTCTGTGAGATGAACATTTTATAATTGTATTAGTTTTGACCCTGTGAAACTTCAATTTTTAAAGATAAAATGGTAGATTATTGGTGATTTCATATGGTTCCATCTAATACATAGCTTTGCTTACATTTCTTTTTGTGTGCAAATCTACCTGGACCTTACTTATTGAGAAGCTGGGATTCTGGTTGGCTTAATTCTGCTGGGTGGTCCCTCAACTGTGTGCTGTGATCCCAGAACTATGACTGGCTAGCAGGGGCCCCCATCCTGTCAGGGTCTCCAATGCGACATCCAGGATCGTTTGGGCTGATTTACTCTCTCTGGGCTCTACTGAAGGCTCAGTAGGGACCAAAATTGTTATTTGGGGAAAGATACGTCTCCAGCAAAAGGTATGGCATTTAGAAAGTGTTCAGAAAATGCATGTTGAGTGTCTCTGATCAGCCAATTAAAGAGTCAGAGAAAAAAATATATGCTGTTGAAAAGTGTGTAAATTGGTAATACAAAACTCATGGCCCTATGTACCCAAGGCCTTAAAATGTTAACAGATTGATCATTTCTAATCAGAAAATGCGAAATTGGAAATGCTCCAAAATACAAAACTCTTTCAGTGCTGACATGACATCACAAGTGGAGAATTCTATAACATGAAACTTTGTTTCATGTACAAAATTATTAAAAAATATTATATAAAATTGCCTTCCGGCCATGTGTATAAGGTATATATGAAACATAAATAAATTTCATATTTCCACTGGGGTTCCATCTACAAGGTATCTCATTATGTGTGTGCAGAGATTCCAAAATCCAAAACAATTCTGATCTCAAGCATTTTGGATAAGGATTACCCAACCTGTTCTGAGTTTTTGTTCTAAGAAGTTCATCTGAAATGAGGACAAATTTTTAAGAATATTTGTGTCTTGGAGTGCTTATTTATAATAGTAAAAGTGAAGAACAAATCAGTAGTCCATAATGGACAAATAGCCAAGGAAATTAGGACACATCCACTTGATAGACTGTTTCACAACTTAGAATGCATGATGAACACTGGTTATAAGATGGAAAAAATGTTTATATAGTGTTTTCACATAAAAAGCAGAGAGGGCAAGCACATGAAAAATTAGCATTTTTATTATGTGAAAACTAAATCTTGAAAATGTTTGAATGATGGGACTGAAGACAATTGATTAAAGATCGGCAGAAATTGTGACTTGACATAGGGATTGTGAATACTTGTCTTCCTCTATGTTTGGATTTTCTGATGTTCTAAGTCACCACCGTTAGGTTTGTGAATGTAATGGGGAAGAGCTGCTGTCTTTTGGGTTCCCTGTCCCTGAGCCTCCTGTGTCCCCATGTTGATTCCCTGGGTTCGGATGCAGTTCACTTTTCTCAGTTTACCCGTTTTGTGTGCACTGCTGGTCACTTATCTGACTACTGAGTCACTGAGCCCTGGACTGTGGGCTTTTGACGCTCTCTCTGGACCCTAGAACTTGGTCTTGTCTGAACCAACACCCAGCTCTGATTCACAGTGTTACTGACTCCAGATCCTGGCCATTCTTGTCCAAAATTTTTTTGAATCTGTCTAACCTGCGATTACTGTCATGGTCTTGGTCTTCATGACACAGGCCAACCCAGTCAAATTTTACCCAATCAACAGCTTTGTAGTGAGCCGATGGAGATGGGTGCAGGAGGAGGCTGCCTGTGGCAGGCAGGAAATCGCTCAGAAGTTCAGATAAACAACTTAGTTCTGTCGGAGGGCATGAAACTTCAACATGAGTAGCTGGATCTAGTGTAGGAGCTCAATCCAAACCCATGGCCTCCTACAGATTTTATTTAACAGCTCTGAGATACAATTTTCTTCATCTGAAAAGTTAATAATGATTTCTAATTTTCAGAGTTTCTGTTATGACTAGAAATGGCATGCCTAAGAGATGGGCCCTTCTGGATGAACTGGAAATTCCCTCTCAGGGAAGATTCCAGGGCCTCTGGCTGATTCCTGGCTGGCAATCATTTGTAGCTGGGGATGAGGTGTTTCTTACTGTGAAGCTTAAAGTCTTTCAAATCAGTGAGGTGATCCCTGCCCCTTCCCAATCCCTCAGCAAAGAGAACATATGTCCCAGTTCACCTGCCTTGAATCATACCTGTCACACCACAGTACTTATTAATCACACTTCTATTCATTCTAAAAGTGTCCTGGTTTGAATAAAAAATTATACGTTTACCCTACAAAGATATGAGCCAGCAGAGATCAAGGCTCCATCCTGAGGCACAGCCAGGACATTTTAGCAGAGTCCCACTGGGGGTAGAGGGAGGCTATGGTGGTGAGTATTCACTAACCTGTGACTTTGCGCTTCTGCTTGACAATGGTCTCTATGCCTCACCTTGCCCTGTGCTAGAAATCAGCACTGTCTCGGGATACAGACTACCCTGGAAGTGGGAAAGAGCTCCCGTGGGATGCTTGGTTGAGCAGGGACTATTGGAGATGCTATGGTTGGCCACGGTTTGGAGGTGGTTATATTTATTATTGGCTGAGGTCCTAGATGGAGAAATGTGGGCTGACTGGGTGACCCACAGCTTTGTGTTGTCCAGGATTTCCCTGGTATGGTGGCCTGTGCTGTGTGGGGCAGTGCTTCTGCTCCTGCAAGGCTGACCTATGTCCTGTTAAGGGTGGAGGGAAGCCACAGGGGCTACGATTTCCATTTCAGACATAAAGAAGAAGGGGCAAAGAAGGAGCTCTGTCATTAGACGCCTTTTTGAGGCTCCTTCAGGTAGAGCCTTGTATAGTTCTTAAAAAAAGCAAGGGAAGAAACTGAGAGGCTGCCCAAGTTATGGGAGAGACAGAGGGAAGGTGTTGGGCAGATATAGGAACCAGTAAGGGAGTGTCAGGTAGAGCAGTTCTGGTGAGCAGCAATGGGGAGAGAGTGGGGAGTGGGCCTGCAGGGGGTGCTTCTGCAGAGAACTTCTGCTTTGGTCCCTCCCTACAGGCAGCTCACAGAAAGATCCAGGGAACAGGGTCAAATAGCATGCCTACTGCATTTCAACTGATATGTTGAAATGATCTCTGGGAGAGAGCTCCTCAGCCTGCAGTATGTTTTGTGAGGATCCTGAGCAGCTTTATGCCTTGACCAAAGCCATTTTGAACTAAAGATGGTAGGAGCAGGATTTTCGTTCCCACTCTGCCTGTCTACACCACAGACATCATTGCCCGATGCTCTAGTGTGTGTATGCTCGAAGGAAGGGAGCTCCAATCATCCACTCTCCTCTGCCAGACCATGTTAGAAACCTCTGAAATGTCCCTTTCTTTTGTGTCCCTGATCAGGGCACCTAGGATTAATAAAACCCTAAAGATAGGATGAGATGCCCTTGACCACAGCATTCAGAATGACCCTTGCAAGGTTGGCATCTGATTTTACTGATGTCCCGTTGAAGACTCTACAGGCTCACCTGTTTTGAGGGATCATGTCCCATTTTCTTATTGTGGGGTACAAGCACTCAATCCTGTACCCTCAGTTTCTAACTTCATGTTGGGGCCTTGTATAATAAGAAAGAAATAAAATAAAATCACAGAAAACGTTTGCTCTGGGCACCCACGGATGAGTTGGTTGATGCCCCATCATTTTTGTAGGCACCAATAAATGCAGTCATATTTGTGTAAATACTCATTGCCCCCACACTGACTCCATAACCAGCATTTCTTCTAACTAGGTTAATTGGGATTTGCCTCCGAGGATGCGGATGGCCTCATTCCTGCAGAGTGAGCTCCTGTGGAGCAACGAGGAATTCCATTCCCCACAGATGTAGGAGAGAATTCTCTGCAAATAGACTCTGGAATAAAACACTGCCAAGTCTCTGAGTGTGAGATTAGATAAGGCTTCATGTCTGGGCTGGCTTCAGAATGGCCTCTATGCCTGCTGGTCTGGCTTCCAGGTGCTGGGCAGGTCCTCAGGACTCTGCACACTGCCTTCTGGGCTCCTGTGCTTCCGCTTACCTGGTTGCCCATGTTCTATGTGCTTCCTATCTGGGGGCTTCCCCCAATGCTTGTCCTGACTTGGTACATGCCCAACCTTCTCTCTGTCTTACAAATCCATTCTTTATTAATGGTTTGGATCTGGAATGTCCACCCCCGCCCCCGCCCAAAGCTCATGTGTTGAAAGCTTGGTCCTCCATACAGAAATGTTCAGAGGTGAACATTGGGGTGTGATTGGATCAGGGGGACTCTGATCTCACCAGTAAATTAATCCATTGATAGCTGAATGGGTCATTGGGAGGAGGTAGCAATTGTAGGGAGGTGGGGCAGGGTTGGAGGAAGTAGGTCACTGGGGATATGTGTTGGGTACTGTGTCTTGTCCCTGGCTCCTCTCTTGCTTTCTCTCTGCTTCCTGGCTGCCATCTGTTGATCGGATTTCCCATCATGCTCTTCCACCAGCTGTTTTGCATTGTCTCAGATCCAAAGGAAGGGAGGGGGCTGACCAAGAACTGAAACCAAGATCAAAATAAATATTTCCTTATCTAAGTTGTTCTTGTCAAGTATTTGGGTTTCAGTGAGGAAAAGCAAACTAACACAGGCCTCATGTCCTCTGGAAGCTTCTTCCTTTTCGCACACTGGGGCCTCTCACTTCTCTACATTTTCCATATCTCAGGGTCTGTTCTCCGTTTTGGCACTGACTGTTTTCCCTTCTTCCTTGTTCTCTCTGTTTGGTAAGCTGAGCATTAGTGTCTCTCTTAGACAGATGTGGAAAAAGTACCCCTGGTACGCAGGGGGGATTCCCCTGTGTTCCCATGATTTAGTTGGGAACATTATGGGAACACAGGGGAATCCCCCCTGCACCTGCCGCCAGGAAATGTCTGGGAAGTCTGCCTGGATGGAGGGAGATCTGAGTGTAAGAACTTGCATGAACCAGGGGCGATGCACCATCAAGGAATTGTAGTCAACGACAACACATGCTCTGAGATGGGAATGCACTGAGCTCAGCATGGTGGCCTGCCCGTGGCAGCGGAGGGGAGAGTCTTCCGGAAAGAAAACATCTGGACTGGGCACTTGAGTTCCCCCAATGCGCTTGATGAGCATACATGTCTTTCTCACACTTGGACACTTTTCAGGGAACTGCACATATCACAGGTGTGCCATAAATACCTCCGGAGGGATAGGAAGTCACACTCTGGCTGGAAAGAGCTGAGTCCTTGCTAGGGAAGACCGACTGTGTTGTTATGAGGCACAATTTACTCCATTTAAGATAACTTGTGTATACTAAGCAAGTAATATTTCAAGCTGCAGGAAGGTAGGCAATATAAACAGCAAGAGAATATAAAAACCACCTATAATCCCCCAACTCCCAAATCACTGATTAAAAACTATGTATAATCCCATGTGGAAAACAGCAATTTATTGTTGGTATAATTAGTATTCCTTTGACTCTTAGGAAGAAGTTTAAGCTTTTTTGTTTTAATTGCACATTTAAAATCTCTTCTTTTATAAACCAAGCATTGACTTCTTGTCTTTTTCTTATTGATTTTCAAGAAAGCCCATATACTGAAAGATATTAGCAATGTGATGAACAAAGCTATTATTTCCTTAAATGATGTTTGTCTTTTAATTTTATAATTTAACTCTGAATACAGTTGAATCTCTCATTCTTGTTCTAAAAAAATGATTTTGCCTTTGATGTCTCATGTTTAAGAATATATCCCCTACTCCAATATTATACAAATAATCAACCACATCAAGTCATGCTATATTTTTACTTTTATATTTAATTCTTCCATTCCTCTGCATGTTTTATGCATGCCCAAAGTATGAGATCCAACCATATTCATTTTCCCAGGTGATTGGTCTGTTATAGGAATACCTGCTGGGATCTGTTTCTTCCTTAGTATTCAACTTTTGTTATCAGCATGCCCCATTTTTTCATACATGGAATTTACGATTATTTTGTTTAGTTATAAAATTCCTCATGTTAGTTGTCTAATTTTGATTATTTCCTTTCTCATTAAAGTATAAATGGATATGTGACCCAGTTTTTACTCATGAGATATAAGTCAACTTTTTTTTTTCTTGCTTAAATCTCAGGAAAAAAAAATTGTTTCTTGATGAAAAGTGACATACTAATCTGGTATGCACACTGCCGCAGTCCGGCTGCAGCAAAATAATCGGGGGGTGACGAATAACTTGTGTACGTTGATACAGCAGGAGTAGGAGCCGTTTATTGCAGGACAGGAGCAGTGTTTTATACATTCCACACAGCTTATCTAATTAGCATAAACTAGATACATCAGTCAACCAATCAGGAATCTCTACACTTAATGGCCTGGTTTTGTTACTTCTCAAACCACTCCCTCTGACATTTTGCCAGGCACCATCCAGACTTGTTTACGAACTCTAACATTCCCTTGGCAAAATGCCAGGTGTTATTTTGACTTGTTTACAGACTCTAACATTTCCCCCTTTTGTTTAATTTAAATAAGGAGCATAGTGGGTTTTACAGAAACACCATAAATAACCTGCTACAAACAGAAAGGGAGGATACAAAATGCCATAATACCAAGCCAATCGATGGCTCCATGCAAGAAGCCCTTGGAAAAATTATACCAGCAATGACACCGTTAGCAAAGATACCGAGTAGCAATTTGTTGTACATTACAGTTTGTTGTCTCAGTCCAGGAAAAGCAGTGTCTCAATAGATTAACTCACAGTCCCGGTAAATCACAGTCCAGGTAAGTTCTGCAGGCAGCTAGCTTAAATCACAGTCCAGGTAAGTTCTGCAGGCAGCTAGCTTAAATCACAGTCCAGGTAAGTTCTGCAGGCAGCTAGCTTGATCCGAAGTCTCGTCTGTTTCTCAGCCGAAGTCTCGTCCGGTTTTCAGCAACACTGGAAATTCTTCCACCTTGGTCTTTACCGGCACTGGGACGAAGGCAGGAACTCCGGATGGCTAAAGAAAATCCTGTAGCATTCTACTAAGAAAACAACCTTCTGAACAATTTAGTACATTATCTCAAGTTTTTTTTGCATTTGAAATAAGCATTAATAGTGCTCATTACTCATCAGCTTCCAGGTGTGGGAGAACCATTGTAGCTTAGTTATTGGCATTGAAAATGACCAAACATCAGGGACACCAGTAGCATCTTCTGCTGGCTGTAGTGCCTGGGCAGCCCCAGATGGCCCTGGGGAGTGTCCCGGACTCAAACTGCTACTGGGCACAGGCAAGAGCCTGCGAGACTGTGCCTCCAGGTCAGGTCTAGATTTGGGGTCGGCGCAGTGGCGTCCCGCTCCCTGGGCGGGGAGCGGGGAAGAGCCGGCTGCTTGGAAAGCCCTTGCTGCGCCATGACCGGCTCAGGCATGTAGCACCCGCTGCGCCGATTCACGCACCCTCCGGTAACGAAAAGTATTCAGTAATAGCCTTTTGCTGCAACTTTTTTCCTGATAATCCTTCTTCTTCTTAACTTTCTTTTTCTTTCTGACTGGAGTTCTCGGGCTTCCATCAACACATGCCCTAACTATTCTTGGTTCCACTGGGGTGCCTCTTTCCCTTAGTAATTTACTTCTCACCCCTTCCATATTTTCATCATAAAGACAATACAATACACCAAGACAAAACAAGACACAAACATACTGTATCAATCTTCTCCATCGTCTCGAAATGGCCATTTTTCCTCTCGCCCTATCTGCCTAGGGACGAGCAGATTTGCTCCCGTCCTATCTATGGACGGGCAGCTTTTTTTTCCGTCACTTACCCCCGAGTGTCCCGGGGCTCCTCGTAACGGGCCACCATCTGCCGGAGTATGGCTGCAGCAAAATAACTGGGGGGGTGACGAATAACTTGTGTACGTTGATACAGCAGGAGTAGGAGCCGTTTATTGCAGGACAGGAGCAGTATTTTATACATTCCACACAGCTTATCTAATTAGCATAAACTAGATACATCAGTCAACCAATCAGGAATCTCTACACTTAATGGCTCGGTTTTGTTACTTCTCAAACCACTCCCTCTGACATTTTGCCAGGCACCATCCAGACTTGTTTACGAACTCTAACATTCCCCTGGCTAAATGCCAGGTGTTATTTTGACTTGTTTACAGACTCTAACAGCACACTATTTACTTCTTCCTCTCATCCTGCCTGGAATGTGGCTTAGATGTTTAGAACAGTAGCAGCTACCCTGTGCCCTGTGCATTTTGTACAACTGACATAACAAAATAAGGATCACAAGGCTCCTTTTGGCACCATTTGGTGGCCATATCAATACTACCTTTAAATTTTCTGTTAAAAGAAAACTTGGATAAATTTTTGCTTAAGTTCCTGTAGCTAAATTTCTATTACATGCAGCCAAACTAAATCCTACTAGTAAAAATTCCATTTGGACTTTTCATTGAATTTCCTCACATTACCAGTTTCATCAAACTACAATATTAAGACATCCTATTCAGTCTCATCATATATATTAAGAATTTAAATTCAGTGGCTTTGCTCCTTCATGCTGCTTAGAACACTCCCATAAAGAATCCTTTTTCTATGCAATCTACTAGTGCAGGTCCTGGCCACCTGACTTTTCCAAGAGCCTTTCTGAAATAGTTCTCCCTGGACTTGCTCTTTTCTAAGTTCCTGCAGTATGGATCCATTTCATCCTGTGTTCAATCATGTTTAAACAAGAGAGTGAGTGTTTTTAAGAAAAACAAACAACAACTCCATGAGTTTAAGAGTGAAACAAGTCTCATTATTTAAAAGCCATACCTTATATAGATGGGAATGGTGCAAACTTTTTAAAGTATCTGGTGCACATCTGTAATCCCAGCTATTCAGGAGACTGAGGCAGGAGGAATGCAAGTCTCAGGTCAGTCTGGGCAATTTTGTAAGACCCTGTTTCAAAATAAAAAATAAAAAGGACTGTTGTGGTTCAGATATGAGGTGCTCCCCAAAAGCTCATGTGTGAGCTAATACAAGAAAGTTTAGGGGTAAAATAATTGGGTTATGATAGTTTTAACTAATTCATGCATTGCATTAATGTCCTAATAGGGATAACTGATGGAATTGTAGGCAGGTGAGGTGTAGCTGGAGGAGGCTGGTCATTGGGGGAATGCCTTTGCTGTATAAATTTTGTTCTTGGTGAGCTCAGTCTCTTTTCCTAAATCTACCAGTGCAGGTCCTGGCCACCTGATTTTTCCAGAGCCTTTCTGAAATACTTCTCCCTGGACTTGCTCTTTTCTGAGTTCATGCTTCTTGGTGGCCATGTTCTGAGCTGCTTTTCTTGGCCACACCCTTCTGCCATGATGTTCTGCCACATCTTGTATCCAGAGCAACGGTGTCAGCTGTCTATGGACTGAGACCTCTGAAACCATGAGCCCCAAATAAACTTTTCCTCTTCTTCTCAAGTCTTTTGGTCGCAGCAGTGAAAACACTGATTAAAACAAGGACTGAGGATGTAGCTCAGTGGTAGAACATCCCTGGGTTCAATCCTCAGTTAAAACAAGACAAAACAAGACAGAAAACAACAACAACAACAACTAAAACAACATTTTCTTTCCTTTCTTCCAGAGCTGCCCTTCCCCACAGTGGTGGCTCAGGGCAGAACTGAGTATGTGTTATGGCCAGGAGGAGAGGAAAAAGTGGCGACAAATGCTTCCTGCTCCAAGTGCATTTCTTTTTTCCTTCACTTACGTCCGCCTGGGGACTGAGAGGGGGACTGTGTGCATGGGGGTACCCGTTGACAGCAGGCGACATAAGGTGTGAAACAGTGAGTAGCTCATCACCACAGTTTGCCTTGTCTATGTGGACACCTTGTCTCATGTAGCTCTCAAAGGACCCTCTGACATAGATCTAACAATATCCATATATCCATTTCATCAGCAAACAAACAAACAAACAAAAACTAAACTCAGCCACCAATAGTCCCATCTGTGCCATCAAAGGAAGGGCTGTTTGTAGCAGACATGAAGCTGTCTCCTTGCTCTGGGCCCTTCCTCTCACTGGTCTGTGTGGTGGCCCTGCAGACTCATCTGGCTTGTTCTCTGTTATTTTGGATTTACCTGATTCTGGAGAACCTTCAGTGATGAGTCTGAATGTTTGGGCCCTGGTGTTGGGATTAATCTGAGCTCAGGTGCTTGCAGTATCATCTGGGGAAGAATCGGTCCCAGTTATGTGAAGGACATGATCTTGGCAGATGACCCCATCTGGTACTGTGACAAAATGGTGCTGGTCATTCTCAAGATGAGGAGAGTACCCACTGTACAGAACTCCAGTGATCTTGATAAATCCTTCATGCACACACAGCACCAATGAGGTCATTTCCAGTTTTGGGCATTATCAACATGCCTTTGAATTGAATGACTTATTCTGTTATCAAAAGGATCGAAATAAGAGAATCTTCTCTTAGTAGCATCCCTGACTTACGTGAGTAAGTCCTTCCCCTGGGGAAATGGGCACATACCTGTGAGTGACCGAGTGAGTGTGCAGAAAACTGTTTGAGAGTGTCTGTGCTCAGGTCTGCTTCTGAGTGCAAACACAACATGGTTCCCTTTCTGTGTCTTTGTTCTGTTCCCATAAATGCACCAACCTGGCCTTTGTCCTTGGCAGGCCATCATGTGATAGGCATGTGCTGGCTTTCTGGACCCTCTCACCAATGACCTGGGCAGGTGCCCAGAGGGTAGCCACCTTCAGGCCTAGCCACTCTCCTGGCCCCTTCCATGGTACTGAGGAAGCCCTAGCATTGTGTCCACATAGTGCAAATATCTACTGACAGGTTTAAAGTAAGGTATTCCTGCAGCAATCACAGAAGACCTCTGCCTTAGAGAAAAATGCAGACAAAGAATTTGCTTGAGTACATTTACATGACAATTTGCTAAAGTATGGATGTGGCTTCTGATTCCTCCCTTCAGCCAGCATAAGTGAGAAAGTGGAGAAATTGAGGCAGAAACAAGCGATCCTTGGTGTTCTTAGTGGGGGGGAGGGGCGTGTAGATAGGGAGGGGGTCCCATATGTCTCCATTTCTGGTCCAGGACTCCAGGGCCCCTAGCAGGCTGTTAGAGAAACACATTGAGAACTGCATTCATTTCTCAAGCCGCCTGGGTGATTAAAATGCATATTGTGATTAAAATCAGCTGGTGTGAATTTCACAGCTCTCACTACTTTCTCTTCCATCTTTCTCCATAATCTTTGGTGCTTTCCAGTTACACTGCTTATGTCCTGCGGCCAAGCCCGAGAATCTGTCTTCCCAGGGAGAGTCCTGCTAATCAGCCTCTGTGATGGGTGGACCTTGGACCTTGTAGGAACAGAGGAGGACAAAGGACAGAAGTGAACCCAGGGATCCCAGGATCCCCTGGGAAGACATTGCTAGTGAGTGGAAAGCACAGATCTCAGGTGCTCTGGAGTAGAAGGAGCCAGGAGTCATGAGGATTGTGAGCCTGGGGGCAGCTGGCTCTGGGGGGCGGGGGCTGACCACCTTCTGCAGGTATGCAGACCTCCATTTTCTGAGGTGCACTAACCCAGGTGCAGCGAACCCAGGCCTGACCTTGAGAACTAAGAGAAACCCTCACCAGAATCCATGAGAATGATGTGTTTATTTGACCCGCTCTGAGTGAAAATCCAGCTCAATTGGCCCCTCACCTCCGGGGAGAGCACTCACATTTCAGACTCCCCCATCCCCGAGTCTCCTTCACATCCTCTCAGCCACACTGGTTCCCAACTCTGGGAGGAGTGCAGGTTCACAAGTCCCTAGTTCCTGTCAATGAAACCGTCTTCTTCAATGTTCTAGAAATTGGACAGTTTTTCCATCTCTGGGTCCAGACACACACTCTTTTTGGATCCCAGCACTCTTGATTTACTCTATTCAAGACCTATCCTGGGGGAATGTTCTAGAACCTCCTCAGAATTACCCTGCTAGAACAGGATTCCAGAGGCTTTTTTGTTTACAGTGTTAAATTGCCAGTATAACAAAACACATAAAATGAAAGATACCTTTCACACCAAATACTGAAATGTTTATATATATATATATTTGTTATGATATATATATATATATTATTTTTTGCATTTCCCTAAACTGGCTAAGTGTGTCTTCCCATACCTGCTGGACATGACTGTAGTTCTGTGCTTAAAAGTATTGCGGAGACCAGTCCAAGGTTCAGGGTCATTCTGGCATATTTCCTGGGCAGATGTCGACTTCGTTTTTACCTACAAGAGGTCCTTGAGAAAGTCTGTTTGCTTTAAGTCCATTTTTTGTGTATGCATCTCTCTGTCTGGGATTGGCCTTTTGAGGATAGTGGGCCTCCCTATTCTTTGGGGAACCCACACTCACTCTGCAGACACTATGTGGGAGGGACCCCAGCATCCTAGCCTGAGACAAATGCAGAGATATCCAATCTTTGGGGTTCCTAGTAGGGTTAGGTCTGACAGTTTTCAAGAGTCTGGTGTACCAAGGGGGTTCACAGGCACTGGGCATAAGAGAGACAGATTGGTAAGCTCTCTCCCTGCAAGCATCTCCAAGCTGAGCTGGGAAACTACCAAGCAAATACATGAATACTTACCTGCTCAGGGCCAGGGTGGAAGGAAGAGTGGAGGTTTGTGGAGATGCAGAAGGGGGTGCCTCATTCAACCTTGGCATGTTTTCAGTAGAAGCACCTGTCTCTCCCTTCCTCTCTTATTTGTAAGGCAACCCTAACTAATATGGGTGCCTTCAGGGAACTTACCTACAGCCAAAACACCTCCTGGTCCTCAGGACAGAAGATTTCATGAGATATCAGGACTACAGTTGATGCTGTGAGAGGTGGAGAAGTTTAACAACAACAGGAAAAAGAAAAAGAAAAGAAAAGAAAAGAAAAGAAACTAACACTTGTGTGTTTTCCAGAATCTGCAAGGAGCACTCCACAGTATCATTTATTCCTTATACATTTCCATAAAGAAGATTTTTTTTTACCTCCCATTTCTCAAAGGAAATGATCATAGTGGAGAGAGAGTAAGGAGTTCACCCCCAGCAAGATGGGAGTGCAAAAGGGCTCCAGAGATTGTCTGGCTGTCAGAATACAGCCAAAGCCTGGGTTGTAGACACAGGGAAATGACAAGTTCCTACCCAAATGTTCAGCTCCAAAGCCTGAAGGACCTTTTACCTTTTGTCATGTTCATCACAGTGGTCACAAGGCCAGTAGTGTCTCGTACCTCTGAGATGCAACAGCAACCCTTCCCCATGAGTGACAGTGTTACTGTTGTTTTGCCCCAGGTATAGACTTGTCTCCATGAGAAGCTACTTTCCAGCAAGCACAGCCACCTGTCGTCTTGATGTAATATTTCTCAGTGTAACACAGTGGATGGACTCATCTGTGAGAAACATCTGGAAATTTCTCCATTTCCAATCATATTGCTCGTTGAGTACTTTCACATAATCTCAGTTAAGACAATCCAGTTTACCTCTCCTGTGGGGTTTCCTGACCTGGACCTCATAATCTACTTCAATGACAACGTTTATCACTAATGTCAAAATTATCCCCTTTGCTGTTTTTACTCCTTCCTTTTAAAAGTTTTTAATTCTTTTTAGATACACATGACAGTAGAATGTATTTTAACATATACACACATGAACTATAACTGTCCATTCTTGAGGTTGTACATGATGTGATTTCATTGGTGATGTACTCATATAAGAACATAGGGAAGTTATGTCCCATTCATTCTGCTGTCTTTCTTATTCCCATACTCTCTCCCTTCCCTTCATTCACCTTTTTTCTAATCCAATGAACTTCTATTCTTCCATCCCCCACCACTTACTTTGTATTAGCATCCACTTATCAGAGAGAACATTTGGCCTTTAGTTTTGAGAGAGTGGCTTATTTCACATAACATATATTCTCCAGTTCCATTCATTTACCAGCAAATGTCATAATTTCATTCTTCTTTATGGCTTAGTAATATTCCATTGTGTATACATACCTCATTTTCTTTATTCATCTGTTGAAGGGCACCTAGGTTGGTACCATAGCTTAGCTATTGTGAATTGAGCTGCTATAAACATTGGTGTAGCCATATCACTATAGTATGATGATTTTAAATCCTTGGGTTACATACTGTGAATATGGAGTGGGATAGCTGGGTCAAATTGTGGTTCTATTCTAAGTTTTCCATTCCATACTGCTTTATGGTATATTTTTACTGCTTTCTATGTACACAATATTTTGTTTCATTGCCATGTCATATTCTTTCTGGGAAGAGACTTTTAATGATAATTAAACTCAACAGATACAATATCAACAATGCACATAAAATGAATGAAGTGACTCTAACTATGGATTAGGAGACTATGCAATTCATCATCCCACTGTAACACATCTGAAAATAAAAGTAGGCTAACAATAATTAATTAATGGGAACTAAAAAATTAGCTGAGACAGACCCCAGCAAAATGGGATATGACGTTACTTCAGTTCATTGTTACTTCACTTGCAAACAATGACCAGTCCATCACAAGTGTTACCTCCTGGGCACCATGACATCAGACACTATCCATTGTGAGACATATCTAACTGCAGAGATGCTAAAACATAAAAAAATGCATCTTAGCTCTAATGCATTGGGACTTCCTTGTCATTTGGTGAAGTCCCCATCCTGTTTGCATGGACTGTTTTCTTGCTAACCCCTTTACTCTATCCCACATCTTTAAAAATCACTTTCCATCTATGGAAGCTGTCATATCTCCTGACAAGTTCTGGTTACCGTAGCCCTTCTATTCAAATGATGACATGAAACTTCACCTTCTCTGTCAACACTGGAGCCAAGCTCCCACCCAGAGGGCACCATTCAGAACCATTCAGCTCTATCCCTCTCCATCCAAGAGCAGAGCAATGCCCAGATCACAGAGCAAGCTCTCCTGCAACATCAAGGAAGATGGGAGGTGGTGGCAGGAAGCAGACAGCACCCCTTCCTCTGTCTACCTTCTCCTCCAATCAGCAGCCTTATTCTGTGTCACATGCCTACCTTAAAGGCACAGGTCCTTGGTCTCACAGAGAAGCACTTGTCATTGTGAAAATGTGTAGTTTCTTTGGCTTTAGCAAGCTTAGGGCTAGCCAGAAATACAGGCATATCTTATTTTATTATGCTTTACATTCTTGTACTTTGGAGATAACTGTATATTTTGTAGATTGAAGATTTGTGGCAAACCTGCATCCAGTGAGTCTGTTGGTACCATTTTTCCAAAGCAAATATTCATTTTTCTGTCTCCGTGGTAAAATGGCAAAATGTGTTGCATTTTGGCAATTCTCATGGTACTTTAAGCTTTTCGTTATTATTGTATCTGTTGTGGTGCTCTATGATCAATGATCCTTGATGTTACTGTTATAATTGTTTGGGGATACCAAGAAGCATGCCCATGGAAGACAGTGAATTTAACTGATAACTGTTGTGCATTCTGATTGCCTCACAAGTTGTTCAGTTCTCCCTCTCTACCTCCCCATCCTTGGGCCTTCCTGGAAGGAAGAGTTGCACCTTTCTCGTTTTAAATGAAAAGCTAACAATGATTAAGCCTAGTTAGGAAGACGTGTTGAAAGCCAAGACAGCCCTAAAGCTAAGCCTCTTGCACCTGTTACCAAGTTGTGGACACAGAGGAAAAGTTCTTGAAGAAAATTAAAAGTGAACACTCTCGAAGGAAATTAAAAGTGCTACTCCAGTGAACACATGAATGATAAGACAGCAGAACAGCCTTATTGCTGATATAGAGGAAGTTTTAGTGGCCTGGATCAAAGATCAAGCCAACCACAACATTTCCTTAAGTTAAGCCCCTAACTCTCTTCAGTTCTGTAAAAGCTGAAAGAGGAGCAGAAGCCGCAGAAGAGAAGTTTGAAGTTAGCAGAAGTTGCTTCATGAGATTTGAGGAAAGAAGATGCCTCTGTAGCATAAAAATGCAAGGTAAAGCAGCAAGGGCGGATGCAGAAGCTGGAACTGGTTATCCAGAAGAAGTTTTGAAGATAGTTGATGAAGGTGGCAACACTAAGCAGCAGATTCTCAGTGTAGATGAAACCATGCATGCTAGAAGAAGCAAACACCTAAGACATTCGTAGGTAGAGAGGAGCAGTCCGGCTTCCAGTTCTGACTCTCTGACTCTCACATTAGGAGCTGAGGCAGCTCAAGACTTGAAGTGGAAGCCAGTGTTCATTTGCCATTCCCAAAATTCTAGGGTCCTTAGAATCATACTAAATCTATTCTTCCAGTGCTTTGTAAATGGAGCAACATATCCTATATGATACACATGTGATTACCACATGGTTTAACTAAATGTTTAAGAACTACTGCTCAGAAAAATATTCCTTTCAAAATATTACCTCTCAGTGACAATGCACCTGGCCACCCAAGAGCTCCACTGGAGATATTCAGTGGGGTGACGATTGTTTCCATGCCTGCTAACAAAACATCCATTCCACAGCTCAAGGTGGGCATCTCATCTCTGATTAGTAGATTCTCAACAAACCTTAATCCTTCCCCTGCACATAGCAAGTTCCAGCAGATCTTCACTCCGGGTGCACCTACTTTTGCAACAGGGTTGTCTTAGAAATATGAGAGGAAGGGAGAGACAGGTGGAGGGTGTGCTGTATTCAGGTAGTTTTGAAACAGATACAACACAACACACAGAGATTGATTTTAAATAAATGGTTTTGAAGAAGTGACTTATGTGAATAGGAGGAGTGACAAGTTCAAAGTCTGAAATCTGTAGGGCAGATGAGCAAGCAGGAGGCTAAGAATTGATGTTACACACTTGAGTCTAAATTTCTTCTTCTGTGAGAAACCTCAGTGTTTTTTCTTAAGACCTTCAACTGATTGGATGAGTCCCACCTAAATTATGAAGGGTAAGGAAGTTTACTCAACATCTAATGATTTAAATATTAATTGAATTTTAAAAATAGCCTCATGGGAGCACCTGGACTATGTCCAAACACCTGGGCACAATAGCTTAGCCAGTTGACATAAGGTTAACCATCACAGCACCCTATCCTGTCATGGATATATGTACTTCCCATAACACTTAATGGATCTAGTGGATGAACAAATAAGATGTGGAATAGTCCCTTATTTCCTGAAGCTGGATTGATTTCTGCGTACAAAGCACCTCCAGTAGAGACTGTAAGATGTATAAATACTACAGTATTTGCATGCATGACTACTAGTTTTGGAAGTAATTCACAAAAAAAGGTGAGAAGGGCATCAACCAGAGAAAGGTGGAGGTGCAGGATTGGAATTAACTAGTTTGGGGGACCCTGGAAAGACATTCTAGTCAGCCTCAAACTTGCACATCCTCCTACCTCCTCACCCTTCCTGTGGTCCTCAGGTGAAGGAAAGGCTCTTTCTAAATTCAGGGGAAATCGCATGCATCTGATGGAGACTACACAAGGCCTTGGAGAAGCTAGAGGACTCTTGGCCACTGAAATGAATGGTCAGGACCCTTCATCTGTTAGTCCTTGCTTGAAGCAGGCCCATTTGTCTTCCTAGGGGGATGATCTTTCCCAGCCATTAGCAAACAGAAGCATTTCTGGGTAACTCAGTGCCAAGCCCCCCCGCTGACCTTCATAATTGGGCTCAATATTCCTACTCAGCTTTCTAATCTATTGTCTGAGAACCAGGGAACCTGAGTTCTTGTTGCTGCCCCCAAATGACCTTGTGAACCTGGACAAATGACAACGAACCTCTCTGAACCTCAGCTTGCATTTATCGAAATGAGGTTGCTTTCCTGACTGACTTCCAAGGCAAGTTTCCGCCTCTTATTGGAAAATCAGATAATCAGCAGCTTTTCTGAGAATTCATAGAAAAGCTGCATTCAGGCTATTGTTTGCATATCTCCAGCTCACTTACACACTGTTGTTTAGCTTTGCTTTTCTGCCGCAGTCGGGCTGGGCAAAATAACCGGGAGGTGACAAGAAACTTGAAGGTTGAAACGGGAACTGCTTTATTGCGGAGCAGCAGAGGTATATATACCTAACTGATTACACACAGCTAGACTCAATTAGCATCATCCAGTTACAGCAATCAGCCAATAAGGAATCCCTACCATCTTAATGGCTCGGTGGTGTTGCCTCACAAACCACTCCTCCTGGCAAACTGCCAGGCGCCATCTTGACTTGATATTCAGTCCCCAACACTTTTCCACTTAGGATCACAGGGTAGATGCAATGAATAGCAAATTGTGCATATTCCATGAATAAGGTTGTGTTGGTCAACGTCTGGAAACTGAACATAAACTGTATTTCAGATGGAGGAGATTTAACACTGGATGTAGTTCTTTCAGGGTGAAGGGACCAAAAAACCCAGAGGAGATGGAGGAAGAGATTGATCTTTGCTGTGCCTAGGTATGTGCTGGAATCCTCTGGGCTCCCATGTTTTAATATCTGCATAATGAGCATATTTGGGTTCCTGAGCAGAGCCAGGGAAAGTTGAACATGGTGCTTGGCACAGTAAAGATGCCAGGCTGGAGGTAGAAAACCTGGGTTCAATTTTGGGCCATCTGCTAAGGTGTTGCATCACTTTGTCCCAGGCACTTGGCCTCCATAGAAGCTATCTTTTTTGTTGGTTGTAGATTGGACTCCATGACTCAGATTCCTTTGGGTACACCATTCTACGGCGCCTTGTAGCAAATGGTGCATATTCCATGAATAAGGCTGTGTTGGTCAACGTCAGGAAACGGAACATACACAGTATTTCAAATGGAGGGGATTTAACACAGGGAACTGGCTACACAGGTATGGGAGGCTTAAAGAACAAAAAGAGTCTGATGTATTAACTCAGGAATCAGGAAGTGTCAGCTGCAGCCAGTATCTTTAGAGCTGGGGAATAAAAAGGAAAGAAGCACAGGAGGGGGATATGTGAACCTGGAGCAAGAAGTAGAGTTGCTCTTGGACAACAAAGGAGGTGAGATGCAGCTGAAGGAGCATGGATTCTATCCATGGAGCAGGTGCTTGGTGTCTCATGACTGGGGCACGACATGCCTCAGGTGCTGGAGTGTTGCACAGTTAAGGGAGACATTGTAACAAAAGCTGGAAACAGGAAGAGTACTTCTTTCCCCTTTTCTAGCCCTCCTGTTTCTGCAGGTGCCTTTCACGGATAGGACCTATGAGAAAATATGTTAGGAAGGGAATCTGAGAAATGAAGCTTGCATACTACCTGCAGAGCAGAATGCAGGTGGTGGGCTTGGGCTGACAGTCGAGTGGGAAACATTGGTCCCCAGGTTAAGCGCTGGCTGTCTTATTCCCATCTCCTTCAGCAACATCCCTATCCACCTGCCCACTGGTCTGTCCTCTAATTCCCCTCCAGAGGCCATTTCAGAAGACTGGTGCAAAACACTTGGGTTTCTATTCCTGGGAACCCAGAGAATCTGCTGATTTCCCTGGCTCAGGTAAGCCATATGTGTGATGCCATGACCCAATGTGGTAGTACCTGCCCTCAGACAGAGTTGGCCAACCATCCCCTAACTTACCTGATAACTCACAAAGCGCAAGAAAGTGCCACTTTTGTAGCAGCTGTGCCTGAAGATCTATGGCTGGACTTTTGTTTCTGGGTCAGAAAAGAAACCAAGGGCTGGGGCCTGTGCACAGAGCTCAACTGAGCAGTTCCCTTTAATGAGACCGTGTCTCTGGCTGCCATTTCCCTAAGTCTTTGTAGCTTCCTGAAATGCAGCCAACCTGCTGCATTTATTATTTATTATTCCAAGGACTCATTGGGAGGAAGAAGAAATAAACAAGGAGGGTTATGTTCCTTCCTCTTGCCCTCCCAACCCTCAAGGCTATCACACTCTGCCCAGGGATTCCTGAGAGGGACTGGACACTGGAGAGGTGGTGAGGATTCCCCAGGGCCCCTTCCCTCCCTAGCTTCTGGAACCCTCAGATTCATGCCCATGGACAGATATGGATAGTTTCCTGGCCCTCTGACTCAACTCCAGACCTGGACTCTGTTCAGAAGGCAGAGCACAGATGAAAGTGATGTTCTCCCTCAGAGGACTCCCACCCTCCAAGCTGGAGGCCATTAACCCAAGCACCATGTGCATGGAAAGTGCCTGGTGGGGCCAACAACGATGACACAAGTACTATCAAGCAGCAGACCCAGGCTGAACTTGATGCAGTGAGAGTGACAGGCAGATTTTACATACAACCTACAGAAATACATTTGCACTATGACAAATTATGAGCTCATGCCTGAATATAACACACATGTGTAAACACACACACACACACACACAGGAACAAAATGTTTATATTTGTAACATGGATATCCGTGAATATAAGCTTGCTTCATTCTAATCCAATCTCCTTGGAAAACAACCCGAGGCCAGCTTTATTACCAATGTTTTATTCTAGGTGAGGTGTGAGGCAGGAAAGGAAGAAAGCAAATCCAAGGAGGTTTGCTCCTGGGCTGGCTGTGGTTTTATTTGCAAACACCATGGTTTTCTGGCTATGCAGAATGGCAAGAGAAAGGCTCTGAGGAACCACTGCACCCTAAAAACGTCTGTTGTAAGGAGGAGGGCTCCCTTCATCTCCTGTCTCTCATTGATTGACATGTGCTGTTCAGCAGTATGCCTGAATTTTCAGACAGAGCCTCCATGGGTCTGGTTGGGTTGAGCAGGTAGCTGCAGCTGCTGAATTCTTCCCACAGTTGATGCAATGGGGTCGTGGCCAGGGCTTGGCCTTCATCCTGTGGGTATCTGAGAAAGTCAGTATCAGTAGCAGAAATAGAAGAAGAGTTGATTGCAGAAGCAATTGGGGCTCTCCATTGAGCAAGAGACAGAGAAGTGGAGGTTCAGGTGGGAACATGAATATATCCCCAGAGAAACACAGAAAGCAGAATATATGTACGCATAATCTGGGTAAGGATGTGATTGAAACATATGTACACAATTTCACAAAGCAAACTTCTTCCTTATCACATTGGAGCACTCTAACAATGCTTATATTCTTTAAAAAAAATCCTGATTGTTATTCACTCAACCACTAAACTACACTTTAGACAAAGTCTAGGCAGGATCTTTAGCTTATGTCAGTGTCAGGGATATGTTTCCAGAAGCAGCTATAATGGCTTTCTACCACACTAATTTTTTTTGTTTTGTTGTTTATTTATTTATTTTAATATTTATTTTTTAGTTGTAGTTGGACACAATACCTTTATTTCACTTATTATTTTTATGTGGTGCTGAGGATTGAACACAGGGTCTCGCACGTGTGAGGCGAGTGTTCTACCGCTGAGCCACAATCCCATACTTTGTTTTGTTTTTTAAATGAATTTGTTGAGATAAATGTAGATTCACATTCAGTGGTAAGAAATAATACACA
Source organism: Marmota marmota marmota (assembly GCF_001458135.2). Classification (NCBI taxonomy): domain Eukaryota; kingdom Metazoa; phylum Chordata; class Mammalia; order Rodentia; family Sciuridae; genus Marmota; species Marmota marmota. Next base: position 23,273,706 of record NW_026000037.1, read on the forward strand.
GAGATCTCTGTGTATTATCTCTGTGTATTACAGCTTGCCCAAACTATGCAATAGTAGTATTTTACAATATCACAAACAGGGTATTGATGCTGATATAATTCACCTATCTTATTAAGATTTCCCCAGTGTGATTTCTACTCATTATGTGTACATTATGTTTATTAGACTCCACTCAGTTTTATCACTACTACAATTAAGATACAGAGGGCCATCACTACAATAAGACACCCAGCAGTTCCAACACCACAAGGATTCCTTATGCTGTCTTTACACACACACACACACACACACACACACACACACACACACTTCCTGTATCTTTTTGTTAAACTCTAGTAACCACTAATATGTCCTCCATTTCTAAAATGTTTCCATGTGTTTATTTGCCATATGTTACCCTCTTAATATTTGCTCATATTTTTGCCCATGTTCTGATTGGATTGCTTTATTTTATTCCAGTTCAATTTTGAGGGTTTGTTATATATTCTAGATGCCAGTCCTTTATCAGATATGTGCTCTGCATTTTTTCCTGTTTTGTATGTTGCCTTTTCATTTTCTTAATAAAGTCCTTACAGAGCAAAATTTTTAATTTTGATAATGTGTCATTTATCATAATCCTTTCATGAATTGTGTGTTTGATGTCAAATATAAGAATTCTATGCCTCGTCTTAGGTACTTAAGGCTCTTTCCTATTTTTACCCAAAATTTTGGAGTTTTTCATTTTATGTTTAAGTATGTGATTTGCTTTGCTTCAAGTTACTTTTCATGTATAGTGTGAGGATTAGGTCAATTGACATAATTGTAATCACTCTGCTCCATGGTTTTTAAATTTTTAAAGATTTTTTATTTGTTCTAATTTGTTATACATGACAATAGAATGCACTTTGACATCTCATATATATTCACTCAACCATATATATATATATATATATATATATATGGAGATTAATTCTTCGTTCTTTTGGTTGCACATGATGTAGAATCACACTGGTGATGTAGTCATCCATGCACATGGGGTAATAATACCTGATTTATTCTAATATATTTCCTTCTCCCATGTCCACTCCCTTCCTTCCACTCCCCTCTGTCTAGTCTATAGCAGCTCTATTCTTCCTTAGTCCCACCCCACCTTATTGTGAATTAGCATCTGCATATTAGAGAAAACATTCAGCCTTTGGTTCTTTGGGATTTGCTTATTTTGATTAGTCTGATATTTTCCAGCTCCATACATTTACTGACAAATGTCCTCATTTCATTTTTCTTTAAGGCTAATATTCCATTGTGTATATATAGCACATTTTCTTTTTTCATTCATCTGCTGAAGGACACCTAGGTTGGTTGCATACAATTGTGAGTTGAGCTGCTATAAACATTGATGTGGCTGCATCACTGTCATATGCTGATTCTAAGTCCTTTGGGTACGAACCAAGGAGTGGGATAGCTGGGTCAAATGGTGGTCCAATTCCAAGTTTTCTGAGGAATCTTCATATCGCTTTCCATAATGGTTGTACCAATTTGCAGTCCCCAAAGCAAATTGTAAGAGTGTACCTTTTTCCCTGCATCCTCACCAACACTTACTGTTGTCTGTATTCTTGATCACTGACATTCTGACTGGAGTGACATGAAATCTTAGATTTAGTTTCGATTTGCATTTCTCTAATTGCTAGAGATGTTGAACATATTTTTTTTTCATATTTTTGTTGATCAATTGTATTTCTTCTTCTGTGAAGTGTCTATTCAGTTCCTTAGTCCATTTATTTGATTTTTTTTGGTGTTTTTTCAGTTCTATATATACCCTGAAGATTAATGCTCTATCTGAGGAGCATTTAGTAAAGATTTTCTCCTATTGTGTAGGTATTCTTGATGTTCTTCATAGAACTAGAAAAAGCAATCATGAAATTCATTTTGAAAAAAAAAAAAGAGAGAGAGAGAGACCCAGACTAGTCAAAGCAATCCTTAGCAAGAAAAGTGAAGCAGGAGGCATCACAATACCAGATCTTATACTATACTACAGAGCCATAGTAACAAAAATGGCCTGGTATTAGCACCAAAACATGTAGACCCATTGGTCTACATAACAGAAGATACAGAGATAAACCCACATAAATACATTTTTCTCATACTAGACAAAGACGCCAAAAACATTCACTGGAGAAAAGTTAGCCTCTTCAACAAATGGTGCTGGGAAAATTGAAAATCCACTTGTAACAAAATGAAATTAAACCCATATCTCTCACCCTACATGAAACTCAACTGAAAGTGGATCCAAGACCTAGCCACTAGAACAGAGACCCTACACCTACAAGAAGAAAAAGTAGGCCCAAATCTTCATCATGTCGGCTTAGGATCTGACTTTCTTACCAAGACTCCTAAAGTGCAAGAAGTAAAATCAAGAATCAATAGATGGGATGGATTCAAACTAAAAAAAAGCTTCTTCTACACTATGTTTTGAGTGATGTTTACACAGTATATCTTTTCCCATCTTTTTACTTTCTACTTCCAATCTCCATGTTTTGATTGGTATATTTGGATTTAATACACCTTTGGCTATTTGGATTTAATCTAATTATTAATGTATCATATTAATGTATTTCCATTACTGCTTTTTTTCTTGTTTCCCTGCAGTTACCTGAAAATATTTTTAGGATTACCTTTTGATTTATTTATGGTGTTGTTGAGAATATTTTTTGATAATTTTCCTATTGGCATATCATATTTCATACATTTGATTCAAGCAGATTATGGACTCCCATTTTTTGCCCCGTATACATATTGCAGATTCACATTGGTAACACATCCACTTTTTTACATACATGTCAAGAGCTTTGTAATGTTTTGAACAACTAATAATAAAAAAAGAAAAAAAACAACAACAAATGACAGAAACACAATTCAAAACCAACCAAGTAAATATGAAATATATTAGCAAATATAAATAAAAAAATACCAGAAGTTGAAAAAAAAATTTCCTATTGGTTGAGAGTCATCATATGCATATGTGTCTTGTAGTGCTGTGTTGCTATAAACATTGAACCACTTTGAATGAAGTGTGAAAACCTCATTTCCATTTCTGTTTTCCTTCATTATCATTATTATTGGTATCAGATTATGTTATAGTTTCTGCTTCCATTGTCAAATGTTATTTATAAAACTTACGGGCAAACAATATCATTTGTACCCATGTTTCTGCCCTTTCCATTGGTCCTTCTTTTCCCTGATGCTCCAAAATCACCTAATCTCCTTTCTGTTTGGAGAACTTCCTGTAACTATTCTTTAAAGATAAATCTGTTAATGTCAAATTCTTCCAATTGTCTCTAGCCTTAGAATGCTTTTATATCCCCTTCATTCCCAAAAGATAATCTCACAAGATAAAGAATTTGTGGCTGGGAGGTTTTTGATTTCAGCATTTGAAAAACATGGTGCCATTATCCAAACTGGTTGTCTCCCATACATAAGGCCTCATTTCTCTCTGACTGCTTTCAAGCTTTGTCTTTGTCTTTATGTTTTAAAAGTTTAATTGTGTTCAGCACAGATTTCTTTGTTTGTATCCTTCTGAAGTCTACTCAGGTTATTGGATCTCTAGGTTTATATTTTTAAACAAGTTTAGCATGTCGTCAGCCATTATTTCTTCAAACACTTCTCCAGGTCCTCATTCTTGTCTCCTGTTGAGACACTGAATATACAATATTGGAAATTTTGTTATTTTCCTTTAGTTCCCGAAGGCCTGATCTTTTTATTTGTTTGTTTGCTGTTTTGGTTTTCAGTCTGTTTTCTCTACTGTTCAGGTTGAGTGAGCCCCATTGAGCTGACTCCAAGCTCCCTGCTCTAACCTCTATCATCTCCACTATTGAGCCCATTCATTTCTATTATTGATTTTTTTTTCCTGTTCTATAATTTCCTTTAGGTTCCTTTTTTTTATAACATCTATTTTGTTCCGGGCTTTTTCATTGTTTCAAGAGAGTTTGTAATGGACCGTTAAAGAATTTTTATAATAACCACTTTCAAATCTTTGGCAGATGATTCTGACATTTAATTCATTTTGGTGTTTGTATAAATTGTTTTCTCATTCAAGTCGTTGATTTTCTTGCTTGTTGGTGACAGGTGATCTTTTGTTGTTGTGACTTGGGACATTTTGTCTATTTGTCATCATAGTAACTTGGAAACCATTTAAATCGACTTTCAATGGGCAGTAACCTTAAAGAAGCTCCTGGCCTTCTTTTGTGGACTGTGATTCCAAAGGTGGTTCAATTTTCTGAGACTTTGCAGTGTTCCTAGGGTCTGATCGGTGAGTTTGCTGCCACTGGTCCCTGCTGGTGCCACCTGAATAGGCAAGAAGGGTTTCGTAAGCTGTGCTGCCAGGAGTCTCAGTGGGAGGAGATCTTCTACGAGAACCCCTGGTACCATAGGCGCTTGGTGGGGAAGAGTCTCACAGGGACAGAGAGAAATCCCAGACCAGGCCACCTCTCGCAGATCTTTAGCCAGCTCTGCCCACTCATCTGCCTCAGTATTTCCCAGGAGACACTAAACACAGGGGGTTTCAGCCCAGGGGGAAAGGAGAGCACCTCCTGGGACCACTTGTCTCAATGGGTCTCCCAACGGATCCTCCTTACCAGTGTGTCTAGCTTGGCTGATGTGGAGAGGTATCTCCGGGGTGGTCTGGGGGAGGAATGAACCCACCCTGCTGCCTCCTGCTGCAGTTTGGGAGTCTGGGTCACCTTCTTCTGTTGGGAGGGGATACACAACATCCCATTCTTCATACATGAGGCCTCAAACTGGCTTCCCTTCTCCTCCCACCTTTCAGAGTTCTGCTTTGTCTCTTGGTTAATGTCCAAGGTTTGTAGTTGTGCTTAATGGGAAGGAGTATGGAGGAACAGGCCTATGCCATCTTGGCTTCACCAGAACCCAGTGTCCTTTAAGACACTGTCTCACCATGAACCAACCCCTTTCCCTTTTGCTTCCCATTCTGCAACCCTGGAGCCCTAAGACCTGTAATCCAGAGACATGGATGGTTGAAGGCATCCTTAGGAGAGACACAATCCTCACCATCTGCTCCAATAGAGCTATGGGGAAAAGCAGACAGGGCAGGTACTCCCAGGGAGCAAAACTGGGTCCTGAGCACAGGGGCTCCTTACTAACTCCATCTCAGGCCACTAGGCATGTCCCATTTCTCCCTCCCTCAATAGGGAAGTTTTATTGCTGTAACAATCTCTCGGGACTTCTCTTCTACACCAGCAGATTTTCAGGAAGCTGACATGGTCCCCGCACCACTGCTGAGGAGAGTAAGTCCGGGTAGGCGTCCCGGTGACTCAGCTGAACCAGGAGGCCTTCCCGTTGTGTCGAGGTATAAACCTTGGGTGCGATTACTTTTGTGAGATGAAAGAACACAGGGTAGGAGTTTTATGTGGGAGCCAGGCCGTCCTTAGGTTGCCAGAGGAGGGAGAAGCTGCCACAGCGAAGACCACTGTAGTCTCTCAGGGGTCATCTAGGTCACTGGACCCCCAACCTGGCTGAACATCAGGGTTGCTGGCAAGCTTCCTAACATTAGATTCCTGGGCCCTACTCCAGACATTCAGAGTCGGAGTCCCTGGGAGCAGAAGTCAGGAATCTGTGCTTTCATGCTCCCAGACGACCATTCTGGACCCACTCAACTAGAGCAAGTGCTCTCCCAGTGAACTAAGGTACTCAGAAACCTGCCTGAGAAGGAATGGACCAGGTTCCCCTGGAGAACTGTCCACGGTTGAGAGCTCCTAGATGCAGGGAGCCTGGCCCACCAGGGAAAGCTACACCAGGAAAACAGTGTTCTGCACACCCACCTCCCTGCATCTCTGCCCACAGACCCAAGGTCTCATGCCGCAGTCCGGCTGCAGCAAAATAACCCGGGGGGTGAGGAACAACTTGTGTAGATTGATACAGCAGGAGTGGGAGCCGTTTATTGTAGGACAGGAGGGGTATATATACATTCCACACAGCTTATCTTAATTAACATAAACTAGATACAGCAGTCAACCAATAAGGAATCTCCACACTTAATGGCTCACTGGCGCCACCTCACAAACCACTCCCCCTGGCAAAATGCCAGGCGCCATCCTGACTTGTTTACAGACTCTAACAGTCTCAGGACAGGTCTGAAGGTACACATGGGCCATTCTTGGGGATGTTTCTCCAACATGTTGGGTTCATCTATTCATTCATTCAACCTCCATTAGGACCTAGCGAACATGATCTATTATAATTTCTCATATAGTTAAAGTGTTAGCACAGTAAGAGGTACAGCCACTTCTTTGGTTACTCAGGAAGAGAGGGGACCTGAGGTCTGACCCCAGGAGATGTGACTTCCAGCAGATGTTTTTTTTTTCCCCCTAAGTACTGGGTGTCACTGCTTCTAGAATCCATCTAGCTGATCCTTGTTGTTGGTGTTCTCAGTTTGGTGACTTCTCTCTTCCCCGTCACCCATGGTGGAGAAAGGGCATGTATGTGGTAGTCTTGGTTCAAATAGCCACCAGAGCTCCCTTCTTTATCCCAGTGCCTGGAAGGTGCCAGTACTTCATGGGTTTTCAATACCTGCTGCTCCCCACTGTCCAAGTCATGTCCCCCCCTCCATGCTTTTATGGTGTCGGGGGAAGTAGGTTGGTGTCATCAGGTAATTGTGATGGGTGTACATGCACATGCTGACTGAGGACATCCCGCAGGTAAGAGACAATACCCACTTGTTAAAAGAAATGACCTTGGGCTGGGATTGTGGCTCAGCGGTAGAGCGCTCGCCTAGCATGTGTGAAGCCCTGGGTTCAATCCTCAGCACTACATAAAGAAAAAAAAAAAAGAAATGATCTTGTAAAGAGACCAGGGGCTCAGCATCCTTTAGAAAAATAGAGGGGTCATGTGGGGCTGGGAGCAAGGCCATGTGCTCCTGTGGCTGAGAACACACTAAAGCTGAAGTTGGGACACGTGTACAGCCTGTAAGCAGGGCCTTGAGGTCACACTGCCAGGCCTGACTTCCAGTGCTCCTCCGCAGGTGAACACAGGGCCATCCTGCAGTGTGACCAGGGATCCTGGCACTATTGGAGCATTGGGATGAGAGGCAGACAGAGGTCATCTTAGTGCCTTTAGAGTGTCTGGTTTTAAAAAAAAAGATTTAATTGAACTGCCATTGGACTCAGAGGGAGGCATAGCATTTTAGGTTCCAAAGTGAATAAACAAAGCACCAATATAAAGAGATAAACAAAGCTAGGGACTTTATCAGTCAGAGACTTCCAACTAATCTCTAACGAGGGACTTGACACTCTAAACAATCAGACATGTCTTCTTTTTCCTGAGACTCAAATGAGATATTTTTTTTTACTTGACATATTTTGGAATATCCCCCTCCCCATTATTTCTTTATCTTGCTTCCATGAACATGTTACAAAATTTCCTCTCTCCCCCTACCTGTGAGTGCTGACCTCTTGTACTCTAGTGGTGCCCAATTCATGAATCACTGAAGGCCCAAATGAATTCTTTAAAAAATTTAATGTACTTAAGTTTATCATATAACACTCATGGTGCTGGCAGTGAGGGGCTGAACAGGCCCCCAGATGATGACCTTGGTGAGGGAACAGGTGCAGGGACCCCACGGCTCTCCCTGCACTCATGCAGAACATCTGGAGATTGTCACTTAGAAGTCCTCTGGGCTATAAAACCTGTGTCGAGTTCGGAACTTTACTCTACAACCTGCGTTGAGCTCGGAACTTTATTTGAACATTTTCAGTTCAGACTAAGTTCAGAATTCAGACCACGTCAGACCTGAGAAATCAAGACAGAATGAGCTGGGCCCTGGGGAATAGAAAGAGGGCTCTCTTGCTCAAATATAGCAGCTTCGTTCTTCATTGTGCATTTCTTAGTGTGTTGTGAGTTTTTTTTTTTAATCTTGTTCTAATTAGTCATACATGCAGCATATTTTTTTTAAATTTGTTTTTAAGTTTTAGGTGGACACAATATCTTTATTTTATATTTATGGGGTGCTGAGGATCAAACCCAGTACTTCATGCATGCTAGGCAAGCGCTCTACCACTGAGCCACAACCCCAGCCCTGTGGTGAGTTTTTCATTACGTTCCAGAGTTCCAAGAAAATGAAGTCTGATTTTTTTTTTTTACCAGCTTAATCAATTTGGAGTTTGTACGTTTCTGATTATGTTCCAGAGTTTAAAGAAAATACATTCTGATGGCTCCCTGCCCCCCATTTTTGTAACCATCTTAATCAATTTGGAGTTTGTTACTCCATGAGTTTTGATGACGTCACTTCCAACTGATTTTCAACAAAGGTACACAGAAGGGAAGGATGGCTTTTGGAAGGAATGGTGGTGGAGCCATGGTGCATTCATTAGCAAATGAATAGATATACTTCAACTAAACCTCACCCTTATAAAAAAAGAAATTTGAACTGGATTATATACTTAAATGTAAGGTGTAAAACTGCATAACCTCTTCCAGAAAAAATATCTTGGGGATCTGGAGCTAGGCAGAGTTCTTAGATTTGGCACCAGAAGTATTATCCACAAAAGGAAAAAATTAATAAATGGGATCATTAAAATAAAAAAAAAATAGAAGAGTAGAGGAGAGAAAGAGTATCAAGAAGAGGGAGGAGAGGAAGTACTGGGTAATGAAACTAATCAAACTGTGTCATGTGCATCTACAAATACGTTATAACGAATCCCACTATTATGTATAATTATAGTGTACCAATAAAAACATAAACACTTTAAAATATTTTGTTGTGTGAAAAGCCTGGTTAAGCAAATGAGAAGACAAGTACAGAGTGGGGGAAAAAATCTCTGCAAATCATACATTCAACAAAGTACTAAAGGAGAAATTGGATTACTGATACATTGCTGGTGGAATGTAAGATGGGAAAGCTCTCTAGAACACAGTTTAGCAATTTCTTATAATATTTAACATGCAGTCACCATATCCAACAACTGTACTCCTGGCCATTGATCTCAGAGAAATGAGAACTTAGGTTAGCGCAAAACCCTGCTTAAGAATGTTCATGGCAGCTGTAGTTATAATAGCCCAAAATTAGAAATAACACTCATGTCCTTAAACAGTGAGTAGTTAGACAGTGATACTGACATACCATGGATTACTACCAGGAAATAAAGAGGAACACATTTTTAATACATGCAACAACCCAGTGAGTCTCAAAGAAATTACGTGGAGTGAAAAATGCCAATTTCAACAGCTTATATACGGCATGATTCCATTGATATAACATCATTGAAATCAAAGTATTATGTTAATGGATAACAGATCAGTGGTTGCCAAGGGTTAGGATGGTATTGAGGGCAGAGTGGGCAGGAGTTGGGTACAGATGTAACAGGGCAACAAGGTATTGACTGGGCTATGTTGTATCTTGACTGTAGTCATGGATACTTGGAAGTAAGCATGTAACAAAATTTCATGGAACTAACTACCTGTGCACACCCACAAATAAATATAAGTACAAGTAGATTAATCTGAATGAGACTGGTGCTCTGTTATAAAAATCAATATCCTGGTGTTGATATTGTGCTATAGTTTTCTAAGACATTATTATTGGGGAAAACTGAATAAAGGGTATGGGAATATCTTCATTTTGTTTCCTATAGTTGTGTAAATCCATAATATATCATAATAGTTTCATTTAACATAGCAAATGAGAAACAGTCAAATAATTCTACTTTAGCACTTCATATTTATATTAGACTTCTGTTACTATAACAACATTCCTGAGATAATCAACTTAAAAAGAGGAAAGGTTCATTTTGGTTCATAGTTTTAGAGGTTCCCAGTCTGTGGTCAGTTAGCCCCATTGTTTTTGAGTCTGTGGTGAGACAATATGTCATTGTAGTGAAGAAAGCTCATTCATGTGATGGCCAGGAATGAACGAGAGAGAGAGAGAGAGAGAGAGAGAGAGAGAGAGAGAGAGAGGAAGTCACTAGGTCCCACTCTCACCTTCAAGGACACACATTCAATGACCAGAAGACCTCCCACTGGCCGCACTTCTTAGAGTTTTCACCTCTTCCCAACAGTGCCAGGTTGGGGACTAAGCCTTTACACATGAGCCTTTGTACCCAAAACATAGCACCCAAAAACATAGAAAAATTCTGCAATGATGCTCTGGGTTGTTTTCATGTAATTTGTTCTGCATGTTTCCTGTGTTGCTGGCTGGTCCTCAATGTGGTGAAAATAAGAGGTAGAACTTATGGGAGGTTGTTAGGTCACTGGGATGTGCCCTTGAAAGAGATTCGGGTATTTCTGATAGGACCTGGTTAGTTCTCAGAAGAGGGCTGTTGTGGGATGCTGAAGCCCATCTCTCTGCCTTCCTGTTTGGCCAGGTGGTTTCCTCCCACACACATTCCCATCCTGTCATCTCTCCTCATGTTTGGTCTCTTTTGCAGATACCACTTGGCCTTCCGCTCTCCACATGTCATGAAGCAGCATCGGACCCTCACTGGGACTCAGAATCAGTTTCAGCATTGGAGACTGCTGGCATCTGGCCTTTGGACTTCCCAGACTCCATGATGTGAATCAAAACACAAAATAACTTCTTTCCTTTAAAAACTGGATAGTCATCGTGTATTCTGATATAGCAACAGAAAACAGACTGACACTTCTTTTTTTTTAGTGCCTGCTTCCTAGAGGACTCCAAGTGGTGCAAATTGTTTGCAATTGTTTTTAGTCTATGCTCATAGATCATTCGTGAATGAGACTATGGCCTTCTCATTCCTCACCTTCTCCAGCTTAAGAGCTGTGTTTATTTCTCTACCAACTGAACCTACTGTTGGTGCCTTGGATATAAGAATCATTCATTGCAGAGCTCTGGTAATTGCTATTTTCTTCTCCTGGGAAGCTCTGCTTTGCCAAGTGTATCCCATAGCCTTTTTGACACTTGTTTGAATGTCCACAGAAAACTCTTTCCTGATTCTCAGACCAAGATCAGGATTTGTCTTCTACCTACACTGGCCAGTATGTTTTTGAGTGATTACTTGATTAACTCCTGGCTTTCTCACTGCATCAAAAGCCAAGACAATGCTTTGGCTGCTTTGTTGACTGTGGAATGTCAGGTACCCATCCCCGTTCCTGGCATAGAGTTGGAACTTGAGGGTATTTGTCAAAAGGATGCACAAGTTATATGGAGGAAGGTAGCACTGTTTTCCTGACCTAAGCTGTATATTCTTAATTCACAAGTAATTTTGCTCAAATCCTTTCACTTAAGGAATTCAAGAGAATGCCCAAAGGCACCGATCACTTCGTATTTCATGTATGCAGCCCTCTCCCAGTAATACTTGAAGCACCTGTGGATTCCCTGGGGCCCACTTACGGCAATACCTAAAGTCTGATTTGCTAATCAAAGGCTTCACTTCTTCTAACCCATTCATGAAATCAAAAGGGAAAGAAAGCCATTCCCGCAAGCTGGTTCCTCATCCTTAACAAATAATACTCATAAAATGCTAATTAAGTGATAAATCCAGTGGACAACCTCCCAAATGGCTGACTTGCATTTTTTAAGTTAATGAGTAGTTGTAGTTGTCATGGCTATGGAGGTCATTATGGATTTCCAAGTGCAGGGTTTGACTGCTGGGGCCCATAAACTTTCCATCTCAGAGAGGGGTCACTGCTCAGGCTCCATGAAAATAAACCTAGGGGTGTAGTCCAAACGAAATGCTTTATTCTTTGAAGCTCCCAGGAACTGAAGTGTTTGGAAGCTAATTAAAAACAAACAAATACTATACACACAGGCAAATTATACTGTGTCTGTTTATGCAAAACAGAATGCAAATTCATTCCAACAAGTTCTAATCAACAATAACTGATGAATACTAATGGAAGTGTCAGGCCTTCACTGTCATGCCCAGGCCGTCTGGACCACAGCCTCAGGATGTTCTGGGCCCCTCCCTCCCCTTCCTAGTTCTTGATTCAGCATCTCCTCAAGATGCCCTTTGTTAGGAGTTTCACTTTGTGGATGAGACAGAGGACCTTTAAGTCTTTCTCTCCTGCCCATGGTTAAATAGCAGAGATGGAAATTGGACTCCTCTCTCTCTCTCTCTGGCACCCAGCTAAAACACCTTCCTGTCTTAGATTTCTTTCTAGGTTTTGCTTTTCCAATTCCTTGGCCTTGCTGATTGCCTCTGCCTGAAGCTTGTCTTCTGACTGATCTGGCCCAGGAGTGCCCGCTTGCTGGGAGGCATGCCCCCAGGGTTTGGGTTGCCCAGGTACCCCTCAACATTGTGCTCATGCCCCCTTGTCCCTCTAGAACATGAGTGTTCGTCTCCAGACCCTCTGCGCCAGGCAGGTGCTGAGTAGATGCTCTGAGAGGCATCCACTGTGTCCTCCAAACCCAGGTCTGCTCATGCCTCTCCTCTGCTACTTCAAGGACCCCCCCCTGAGAATGCCTTATCACTAGTGGAGAGAGAGAAGTCCACTAGTGGACTGGATCACCCTCTTGGAGTGAGTTTTGCCTTTTTTTTTTTTCCTTCTTGGGTCAAAGGACCCGGTTTTCAGAAACAGTACTGCAGGAATCTCCCTAAGTAAGTGGGCTGCTGTGCTGAGTAGCCCAGACTCCTGGATGCTTGGTTTCTCCTTGACACCCTGGTGTTCCTGAGACATCATTCCAGAATCCCTACATCCCAAGACCAGGTGACTCTTTGGACACCTCGCTAGAGAGACATCCTTCATTCTTTCAATCAAGGTTCAGACAGATGGGAAAGGGTGACTCACAAAATTAAGAGGTCAGTGCCCAGATAGAATCCAGGTTCTACTGAGATCAAGAACCTTCCGGCGTTTGCTGTGGCCTCAGGTTCATATTTGAAAACAGGAGATCACAATTGAAGTTTTATGAAGGGCCACTGAGATCAGAGGGATTGCTGTGTGAAGACAGCAGGTGAACGAGCCCCTTCCCGCTCTGGAGTAGCCTGATTCCAGCCCCCTCCTGTTTGGAATTCAAGATACAAGAACACACGAATGATTTTGAAGATGTTGCTTTTTCTCCCTGTTTCTTCCCTCGACCCCCAGATTGAAGCCGGTAGAGCTCTCTTAATATAGATTAGGTTTGCTAATGCTCCTTCCTCTAATATTTTTTTTTGAAAAATCTGAGCAGAATTGAAGTTAATTCTTCATTAAAAATTGGAAGAGTTCACCCGTGAAGCTATCTGATTCTGAGCTTTTCTTGGTTCAGAGGTTTTTGATTAGTGGTTCCATCCTCTCACTAGTTCTAGAATTTTTCTAAGTTTCCATTTTTTTTTTCAGGCTTTTAACTGCACATTGCTAGGAATTTATCCATTTAATCTAAATTGACTGATTTGTTGGTTCATAGTACTTTTTTTTTTAAATTTTTTATTGTGGGTTGTTCAAAACATTACAAATTTCTTGACATATCATATTCGACACTTTGATTCAAGTGGGTTATGAACTCCCACCTTCACCCCATACACAGATTGCAGAATCACATCAGTTACACATCCATTGATTTACAAATTGCCATCCTAGTGTCTGTTGTGCTCCACTGCCTTTCCCATCCTCTCCCCTCCCCCCTCCCCACCT
>NW_026000037.1:23290292-23341987 GCF_001458135.2 Marmota marmota marmota
GGCTCCGCTCCGCCCCCTCTCCAATTGGGGTCACGCGGTCACCACGCTGGCAAGCCGCTGGGCCTGCTCCGGGCGCTGGCGGCAGCCCGGCTTCTCCCCTCTGGCTCAACGACAAATTGAGGAGACTCGGGTGACTGTGCCTCACCCCCCCTACCAGGAGACCAACTGCTTATGTCACCGCTGGAATTGATGAAGTTCTCTCCTCCGCCGCTTTCTGCTGACATCAGATCTCTGCCATGTTGGTATCCTATGCGAATGGCAGCATTTCGTTCCCCTTGCCGGGCAACCAAAGCAACGGGTGAGTCCTGACTGGCCCTCAGCAGGACCCGTACCGAGAAGCAGTTTCCGCGGGCTCCTAGCCCCGGCCCAGGGACGTTCCGGGAGCCGGAACTCGGCCGCTCCGTGCTCGGTGTAAGCTCCTATAAGTGTAAGCTCCAAGAAGCAGTCCCCGCGGGCTCAGTTCCGGGAGCCGGAATTCGGCTGCTTAGTGCTTGTTGTATGCTCTGATAGGAGCAGGGTCCAAGAAGCAGCCTCCGCAGGCTCCGTGGGACGGTTCCGGGAGCCGGAACTCGGCCGCCCCGCGCTCGGTGTTCGCTCCGATAAGCTCAGGTTCTAAGAAGCACCCAGGCGCTGAACCCTAGCAATCTGTCTGCAAGCCGCAGGCGAATTGCAGCCTGAAATTACCTGATCTATGGCTGAATGAGCTGCGGTCTGTCGAAAACAGGGAAGGTGACGTCAGTTTACCAACATGGTGGTTGCTGGCCTCCTCTGTGGTCTGACCGGTGTCCATAGTACTTTAATAATCCTTTTTATTTTGGCTTAAAATGCCTCCTCTTTTATTTCTGATATTAGTTATTTGATTCTTCTCTATTTTGCAGTCTCACTAGCTAAAATTATGTCATTTTTTGTTGATCTCTTAAAATAATTAATCCAGGCTTATTGATTTTTCCATTGATTTTCTCTCATCCATTTTGTTTATCTCTGCTCTAGCGTTGGTTATTTCCTTTCCTTCTGATAGCTTTGCATTTAGTTTGTTTTATTCCTAATTCCTTAAGATATAAGGTTAGGTTGCTGATTAGAGATCTTCTTCCTTTTTAAAAATGTAAACTTTAAATTTCCTCCTTCGAGCTCAGTGGGATGTTGCAAACCTGTCATCATAGCTGCTTGGGAGGCTGAAAGAGGAGGATCACAGTTCAAGTTCAACCTGGGCAACTTAGAAAGACTCTGTCTCAAAATAAAACAGGAAAAGGGCTAGGGTATGGCTTGATGGTAGAGTGGCCCAGGGTTTAATCCCCAATACAAGAAAGAAAGAAAATATATATACACACATATGCATAATATATTTATATGTATATATTTATATATGCATGTTTGTGTGTATATATGTGTGTGTGTGTGTGTGTAGGTTTACTCCTTAGTACTACTTTCATTACACCCTTCAAGTTTTGTTATGTTATATTTTCATTTCATTTTCCTTTATTGCCAGGTATTTCCTAATTACAATTGTACTTTGTTCTTTGATCTATTGGTTGAATTATTTAGTTCTATATATTTCTGGATTTTTTTTCATTATCCTTCTGCTATTGACTTCTAGTTTAATTCAACTTTTATCATAAAAATAGTTTGTATGGCTTTAATCTTTTCAAATTTATTAATACCTGTTTTATGCTGTAATGTATGGTCTATCCAGGAGAATGTTCCATGCAGAGTGGGCAAAAATAAGTATTTTGTGAGAGTTGGGTGGGTTGTACTCTATGTTTATTAGGCCAAATTGCTTTATAGGGTTGTTTATCTCCTTTTCTTGTGGATATTCTTTCTGGTTGTTTTATTTTTCGTTGAAATCAGAGTAATGAAGTTTTCTTCTATTATAGTGGAGAATTGTCTATTTAGGATCTCTAATGTTTGCTGCATATATGTTTATAACTGTTTCTAAACTTCTTGCTGAATTGATTCTTTTATCATTATATAATGTCTTTCCTTGTTTCTTGTAAAACTCTATTTTGTCTGGTGTTAATATAATCACTTCTGCTTTCTTTAGATTGCTAATTAAATTCTTTTTTTTTCATTTTTGTAACTTTTAATCTATGCCTATCCTTACGTCTAAAGTGGATGTAGTGTATTATCTCTATGTTTTTGTATTAGCTAAGAGTTGCTTTGTAGCATAAAATATGGTCATTTGAGAAAATGTCCCATGGGTTGCTGAGAAGGAGGTTTATTCAGTCATTGATAGATGAACTATTCTACATGTCTGTTAAGTTTAGATTATTCATTGTGTTTTTTAGGTCTGTAGCTAATTTATTTAGTTTTTGCTTGGATGAACTATCTAGTGTTGAGAGAGGTATGTTTACATCATCTAGTGTTGTTGTGTTATAGTCTCTTTGATTCTTGATATTTGTTGGATGTACATAGATGCACTATTTGTGGGGGCATAAATATTTTTGAATGTGATTTGTTATTGTCTTAGGATTCCTTTAAGTAGTATAAAATGTTTTTCTTTGTCTCTTGTGATTAACTTTGTCTTGAAGTCCACTTTATCTGATATGAGAATAGAAACCCCAGCTTGTTTATGAGATCCACATTTTTCCCCAACCTCTCACCTTCAGTCTGTGGATGTCTTTGCCTATGAGGTTAAGTCTCTTGGAGATAGCGTATTGTTTTTTTAATCCAATCTTCAAGACTATGTCTTTTTTTTTGTGTGTACTGAGGATTAAACCCAGAGTTACTCAACCACCGAGCCACATCCCCCAGCTCTCTTTTTTGTTTTTGTTTTTTTTGTTTGTTTGTTTTCTATTTATAGACAGGGTCTCAGTGAGTTTCGTAGGGTCTTGCTAGGTTGCTGAGGCTGGCTTTGAACTTGTGATCCTCCTGCTTCAGCCTAGTGAGCCATTGGGATTACAGGCATAAACCACTGTACCCAGTAGCCTATGCATTTTGATTAATGAGTTTAGATCATTGACATTTAACATTATTGTTGAGAGATGCTTTTTATTTTCTGTCATTTTAATTTATTTGTAGTTTATAGATTAAATTGCATTTTACTTTGACTATTCTTTTAATGTAGTTTCACCCTCTGCTGGTTTTAATTTTTATTCTCCATTTCTTCTTCATGAAATATTTTATTAAGTATGTTTTGTAGTTCCAGCTTCCTAGTTGTGGATTAAGCAACTCTTGGCAAATAAAAAAATAGAGATAATATACTGCATCCTATCAGATCATGATGAAATGAAATTAGAAATCAATGATAAGACAAAAAGTAGAAACTACTCCAACACTTGGACTCTAAATAATTCAATGATGAATGAATAGCAGAAGAAATCAAGGATGAAATAAAAAATACTTAGAAGTAAATAAGGATAATGATACCATATACCAAAATGTCTGGGATATTCTGAAGGTGATTCTAAGAGGAAAGTTCATAGCATTGAGCTCGTTCATTAAAGAAATAGAAAGATACCAAATATATCATTACATCCCAAGGCCATAGAAAAGAAAAAAATCAACACCAAAATCAATAGAAGATTTTAAATAATTAAAATCAGAGCCAAACTCAATGAAATTGAGATTAAAAAAATAATTTAGAAATCAATGAAACAAAAAGTTGGTTCTTTGAAAGAATAAACAAAATTAATAACCCTTATCCAAGCTTTCTAAAAGGAAGAGAGAAAAAACTGAAATTGTTAAAAGCCACGATGGTAATGGAAATATAACCACCGACACTGAAATACAGAAGATAATCAGAAACTGTTTTGAAAATTTATACTCCAATAAATTAGAAAATCTTGAAGACATTTGCAAATTTCTAGACATAGCTAACCTACCCAAATTGAAACAGGAGGATATAGAGAATTTAAACATATTAATTTCAAGTAATAAAACTGAAGAAGTCATCAAAAGCCTACCAACAACAACAACAACAACAAAATGTCCAGGATTGGATGGATTCTCAGCTGAGTTCTACCAGACCTTTAAAGAAGAATCAATACTAATCCTCCTCAAATTACTCCATAAAAAGGAATAGTGGAGAACTCTTCCTAACACATTCTATGAAACTAGTATCACCCTGATATAAAAACTGGACAAAGACACATCAAGGAAAGAAAACTTCAGGCCAATATCCTTAATGAGTATAGATGTAAAAATTCTTAATGAAATACTAGCAAAACACATACAAAACACATTAAAAGGATAGTGAACCATGACTGAGTGGATTTCATCCTGCAAATGCAAGGTTGGTGAAACAACATAGGGAAATCAATAAATGCAATACATGACATAAATAGACTTAAAGACTAGAATCACATATCAATAGATGCAGAAAAAGAATTTGAAAAAATACGTCATCCATTCATGTTTAGAACACTAGAAAAATTAAAGACAGAAGGAGCATACCTCAGCATTGTAAAAGTATATATGACAAGTCCAAGCCTGACATTATTCTAAATGGAGAAAATTTGAAAGTATTTCCTCTAAAAACAGGAACAAGAGATGTTGCCTTTCACCAATTTTAGTCCACATACTACTTGAAACCTCAGCTGGGGGAATTAGGCAAAATAAAGAAATTAATGAATAGGAAAAGAAGAACTCAAACTATCTCTGTTGGCTGATGACATAATTCTGTATTTAGAAGACCCCCCCCCAAAAAAAACTCCACCAGTAAATGTCTAGAACTAAAAAATGAATTCATCAAAGTAACAGGATACAAAATTAATAACCATAAATCAATTGCATTCCTATACTCTGAAGATGAATAAGATGAAAGAGAAATTAGGAAAACCATCCCATTTACAATAGCCTCATAAAACAAAACAAAAAAGTTAGGAATTAACCTAACAAAAGAGCTGAAGAATATCTACAGTAGAAACTATAGAACACTGAATGAAAATTGAAGAGGACCTTATAAGACAGAAAGACCTCCCATGTTCTTGGATAGGCAGAAATACTATTGTCAAAATAGCCATAATACCAAAATACAGATTTAATGCAATTCTTATTAAAATTTCATTGACATTCTTTGTAGAAATAGGAAAAAAATCAGCCATGAAATTCATCTGGAAAAATAAGAGGCCCAGAACAGCCAAAGCAATCATTAGTAAGGAAAGCAATTCAGGAGGCATCGTGATAACCAAACATTAAATCATACATTGGAGCTATAGTAACAAAAACAGCATGGTATTAACACCAAACATGCAAGAAGACCAATGGAACAGAATAGAAGACATAGAGAGAAACCAAAATAAATACAGTTCTCTCATACTAGACAAAGGTGCCAAAAACACTGGAGAAAAGATAACCTCTTCAACTAATGGTGCTGGGAACACTGGATATTCTTATATAATAGGATGAAAATTAACCCCTCTGTTTTCCTGGCACAAAACTCAACTCTAAATGAATCAAATACCTAGGTATTAGGCCAGAAACTGCACTTACTAGAAGAAAATATAGCCCCAACAATTCAACATACTGGTTCAGGAACTTACTTTCTTAAGAAGACTTCTAAAGCACAAGAAATAAAATCAAATATCAATAAATGGGAATGCATCAACTAAAAAACTCCTTCACAGCAAAGGAAACAATCAGGAGTGTGAAGAGAAAGTCTACAGAATGGGAGAAAATCTTTTCCATCTGTACCCCAAATAGGGCATTCATTTCTAGGAAATAAAAAACTCAAAAAACTTAATATCAAAAACAAACAAACAAACAAACAAAACAAACAAAAACATCAACAAATGGGCAAAGGAACTGAAGAGACCCATAATAAAAGAAGAAATAAGAATGGTCGATAAGCATATAAAAAACATTCAACATCTTTAGCAATTAGAGAAATGCAAATTACAACTACACTGAGATTTCATCCCACTCAGGTCAGAATGGCAACTATCAAGAACACAAGCAACAATAAATTTTGGTGAGAGTGTGGGGGTAAAGGTACACTGTTGGTGGGACTGCAAATTGATGCAGCCACCTGGAAAGCAGTATGGAGATTCCTTGGAAAACTGGGAATGGAACCACCATTTGAGCCAATTATCCCACTCCATGTATCCAAAAGATTGAAAATCAGCACACTGACACAGCCACATCATTGTTTGTATCAGCACAATTTATAATACCTAAGCTCTAGAGTCAATCTAGGTGCCCTTAAACAGATGAATGGATGAAGAAATTGTGGTATATATATACACACACAACGGAATATTACTCAGTTATAAAAAAGAATGTTTCACTGATATGTGGAAGCTAAACCACAATAAAGACAGGGAGGGGAAGAATAAAAGTTCCCTAGATTAGACAAAAAAGAATAAAGGGAAGAGAGGGGGGATAAGAATAAGAAAGACACTGGAATGAATCTAACATAATTTTCCTATGTACATATATGAAAATACCTAAGTGAATCCCACCATCATGTATATCCACAAGAATGGGGTCTTATTTAGGATGAGATATGATCTATGCTTGTATAATTTTATCATAATAGATTCTGCTATCATGTATAACTAATAAGAACAAACAAAAAATGAACAAAATAAAATGAATGTTTTGTAGACAGCTTAGAATTGGATTTTAGCTTTTTTTAAAAAATCCATTCTGCCAATATGTCTTTCCTTCTTTTCCCACTGTCTTTTGATTATAAGTAAAATGAGACAGAAACAAGTCCTTGGAGGCATCACCCAGACAAGACAGAACGTTGCAAGCAAATTCCATTCTTCTCTTTCTATCTAGTGGGAGGAACCAGGAATTTTTCATTCTCTTCCCAACTGTGTAGTACCAATCCAAGGAGAGGGTAGAACAACACTCTGCAAAAATGCAGTGATATGTCTTACCAATCAAAATGTAGCTTTTTCTTCTTAGTTGTTCCTGTTTCTTAACTGGTTTGCACAGTCTTACTAGTTATTTTGGTCTGTATGTTGGTTATTTTGTGTTTCTGTGGAAAAAATAAGAGAGATCTGGATTTTCCCAGTCTGCCATCTTTCTCACGCCATCTGATACTTAACAGCTCTGTATCTTGTTGAGTGTATGTATTAGTTTTCTATTGTGTTTGTGACAACTTACCATACATACCGTGCTGAGAAGTCCCACGTGGATCTCACTGTACTAGGCTGAATGCTGGCATGACTGTGTTACTTTATGGAGGTTCTAGAGCGGAATTCATTTACTTGTGGCTCAAAGTCTGCTCAGGCCAACATTGTCATGTCTCTCTTGTAATGATCTTCAAAGAAGAGGAACTCCCTTCATTTTCAACTATGTGGATGAATCTGGAGGATAATAATGTGTTAGGTGAATTAAGCCAGATACACAGATACAAATGACACAACAATCTCACTGATTGGTAGAATTTTTAAAAAGTTGAACAGAGTATACAACAGAATGGTGTCTTCCAGAAGCTGAGGTTGGGGAATGTTGATTAAATAACACAAAACTTCAGTTAGGAGGAATATGCTCAAGAGAGAGATTGTACAAAACGGTGACTATGTTAATAACATATTATTGCATATCTGAAAGTCTCCAAAAATTAGAACTTTACATATTCTCATCACAAAAATGAAAATTATATGAGAATTATATGTGAATTAGCTCTATGTAGCCATGTTAGTTATGCTACAATGTTTCCAGATTTCAAAACACCATGCTGTGTGCCATAAATATACATATTATATCTGGAAATTCAAAAGAAAAACACTCACATACAAATTTATCCCTTCAATTAGTCCAAGGAAGAAAAACAAAGAGGCACAGGAAAATAGAAAATTTAAAATAAATTGGCAGAAACAAATCTGACAAAGAATGTAGAAACATAAAAGTAGTCATTAAAATATGAAGGTTACCACATTAAATAAGAAACAAAATCCAACTATATACAATTTATAAGATGCATATCTAAAAACTCTTAGATAAGTAACATTTTTAGGGATAAATAAGACCATTCATAATGAGAAGAAATTCAATTTGCCAAAAGAGTAGCCAATTCTAAACTTAAATGCACCTGTTAAAAGTAAAAATAGATTTACATTGGAGAATGAACAAATTGATGAAATGGAGTATTTCAAAGCTATCTCAGCAATTGATAAATAAGAAATAAAATCATTAGTAGGAATTTGGGAGATTTTACCAATACAATAAATCAGCTTTATATAACTTAAATTATAACCTTATGTTGAAAATTTACATGGAAAAACATAGATTATACAATATTCATACACAGAAGATTATAAAAGTGATCAAACGGTAAATCATAAAGCAAGTCACAAATTTCATAGGTGAAATCACATAAACAATATTTTTGCAATTAACTTATAAACCAATAAAATGGCCTGTAACTGTCATTTGTTTTTAACTTAAAACACATCCAAATAATTTAAAATTCATAAAAGAAACAATAATGGAAGCTAAAATAATTTGAGTTGAATGATATTAAAAACACTATTAAAAAACGCCTGGAATGAACTATAAGATGTTCAAAGGGAAATATGTAACATTAAATGTTCTTATTAGAAAAAGACAAATTCAGAAAAATAATGACATAATGAGTAAAGCATTCAACTGACTAAAATAGCAAATGGAAAAAAATCAAAGTGAAAGTCAAGAATGATGAAGATGAGAAAATCAAGCATTTCTGAAATAGAAATGATATAATAGAATCAATTATGTTAAAAGCCAAGTCTTTTTAAAGACCAAACATAATTTTTTTCTGACAGAATGATCAAGATAAAAGGGAAGGATTACTGTAAGATGAACAGAATGTTTTAAAAAATATAATACATGAAAAATTGTATCAATAAATTTGAGAACTTTTGACACATCTTAAAAATATAATTTAGCAAGTCTCACTCTAGAATAAATAGAAAACTTGAATAATGGTGTAGCCATTAAATAAATTGATTGAGTAGAGTTATATGCTTTCCGGTGTGTGTGTGTGTGTGTGTGTAGTGGGTGGGGGGAGACTAAACCTTAGTTGTTTTAGAAGTTTTATAAAACTTTCAAGGAACAGATAATGCCAATTAAAAACTCTTCTAGAACTTAAAGAAAAATCATACTAATATGACAAGAACAGAATGAAGAAAGATTACTCACCACCATAACTTGAAAAATGCTATGCAAAACATTGCCCAAATCAATCCAAAATTTATTTGAAATGATAATACTTTGTGAACAAGTTGACTTAATATTAGAAAACATATTAGTGGAGTTGGGGTGTAGTTCAGTGGTAGAGCATGTGCTGAGTCCTGGGTTCATTCCCAAGCACTAAAAGCAACATAAACGAAATAGAAAGAAATCCATATTCATGTAATTTACCACATTAACAGTTGAAGGAGACAAGATGATCAACTCAAGAGTCCCCAAAGAAGCATTTAATAACAATGAGTCATTAAAGATTAAAACATCAAGAAAGCTGGGGAAATAAAGCATATTTGATGATAAAGGTCTTATACTGAAACCTCCTATAAATAACATATTTAATGGTAGAACAATAAACGTGTTTAATAAATATGAGAAGAATGATCCTATTTGGTATTTATTGTGTCCTATTAGATTTCTGTAAAAAGGAAAAAGAAAGAAACAATATAAAGTTGAGAAAAAGAGATATCAGACTGTTATGTGAAGGTCATATGAGGGGACAGAAAAATGTAGATGATCTAGTCAGCTATTTTAGGACAAAAAGGGAGTTTTCAGGGTGAATGAAAGTAAGGTTACTATTTACCCTTAAGTAGACTTAGGCTATTAGCCAAGAGGGGATGGAATTCATCCACTCCATTGAAAACACTGGAAGAATAGACAAGATGTAGAAAAACAGCACTTTCAGAGGTTGGACAAGAGGCAGTACTTCCCTGAAAGGGGAAAACAGGATGAGTTGATCCCTGGGTTCCCCGGTTTACTGCTTGGGGATTATTCAGATTACGGCCCAGCAGGGGTGGGCCCAGGTAGACTCTGGGGGGTCTCCCTGAATTGGGGAGATTGGACTGGGAGTCTGAGCCATGCATGGGTAGGAAGAGCATGAGCATCTGGAAAAAAAAATCTGAAAGAATTAGGGAGAACTGCTGATGAAGCTTGGGGAGGGTCAAGAACAGGAGCCACCGGGGGCAATACAAAGAGACCCAGAACTAGCACAGATGATGGAAAGTAAGACTGAACACGTTGAATCCAATGACAAAATGTATTTTAAAAGAGCAAATAAAGCATATGTATATAAAAATACACTGGAAGAGGGGTGCACGCCTGTAATTCCGGTGGCTTGGAAGGCTGAGGCAGGAGGATCACAAGGTCAAAGCCGGCCTCAGTAATTTAGAGAGGCTCTAAGCAATTTAGTGAGAGCTTGTTACAAAACAATAAACAAACAAACAAACAAACAAAAAGACTGAGGATGTGGCTGAGTGCCCCTGGATTCTATCCTGGGTACAAATAAAAAAATAATAAATAAATAAACAAACAATAAAACACACTGGAAGCGATAAACATTACATAAGAAAAGATTCAGATTATTGGAAGACTAGTAAATTCCCTAACAACTTCCTCACTTTTAGCAAAAAAAAAAAAAAATGTATATGAGTTGCACTCAGTTCAGTTCTACTGCAGTTCCTGTGGCAAGTCCCAGCAGCTCCTGGGACAGGAGGGACAGAGGCAGGAGCAGAGCCCAAGTGCAGGATGCAGGGTGCTCAAGAGGGAGGTCAGCTCCGCCTCAGGGAATGGGAAGGAGAAGCCCCAGAAGAGACTGGCAAGGTCCTCAGGTAAACCTGCTCCTGCAAAAGCGGAAACACAGTCCCCAAAGGCAGGGGAAAGGATATTCAGATAAAGAAGTGCAAATAAAAGGGAAGATTGGGGCCAAGAGGCTGACGTGGCTAACCAAACCTCTAAAGATTTGCTTGCAGAAAACCCAGAAGCTTAAACACGATCAGAGTCCAACTTCTAATGAAGCCTAAGAGAAAGAAGCCAAGTGTGATCACTCACACACCATGTACTCTTGCACACTCCAGAGGAATCCTTGTATCAACTATTTGGGGAATGCAAGTTTTTAGTTGCTCTAGAAACATTTGTAAAAAGGAGGGAATCCCAACTCATCCATTTTTTAAGTGGAAAGGATTTTTTTTTACAGGTGAGATCATTGGCTGGCTGTTTATTTTTGGTACCACCAGAAAGGAGGGGGATACTGAAGACAACAGGGAATCACTGTCTCAGGTGTCAGCTTAACATTCCACAGGTGGGGGTTAGTTTTATATCCTGCAATATGAAGCACAGTAGGTGCTCAATTTGTAGTCACAGTCCTGCCTTGAATATTTTAAATTACTTCTATTCCCATGTTGTTTCTCGGGAGAATTGTTTCCTAAAGAAAACCACTCCAGAGCAGAGCTCTATCAGAATCCTGTGGACTCTAACATCTTTGGTCATAGTAGCCCAGGTTTCCTAATAATTTTTTAAATGTACTGTGAATGGTGGAAGATTTGAGTATGTAGTGTATATGACATGAAATTGTGAGTTGTTGGGACTTAGGTGATCGTTTATCAGCAGTTGAAGACACTGGTATTTGATATTCTCAAAATTTGCCTTCAAATTTGAAGCAGGAAAGTCTGCAATAACTGAAAAAGAATCACAGCATAAAGCCTTTTAGATCTTTGGTAAGTGTGTTAAGAATTGTGTGCAAAGTGAAATGTCTATGTTTAGTGACCCTCAATACAACCCATAAAATCTCAATTATGAAAGACAAGAAAGTATAGTACTATTATGGTTTGGATGTGAGGTGTCCCCCCAAAGCTCACATGTGAGACAATGCAAGGTTTGGAGGAGAAATGATTGGGCTTATAACCTTAACTTAACCAGTGGATTCATCCCCAATGGGATTAACTGAGTGGTAACTGGAGACAGGTGGAGTGTGGCTGGAGGAAGTGGTTCATTGGGGGAGTGGCTATGGAGTATATATTTTGTATCTGGAGAGTGGAGTGTCTCTCTCTGCTTTCTGATCATCATGTGAGCCATTTCCTGTCCCACTCTTCCTCCATGATGCTTAGCCTCATCTTGAGCCCTGAGGAATGGAGCCAGCTGTCTATGGACTGAGACCTCTAAAACGGTGAGTCCTCAAATAACCTTTTCTCCTCTACAATTGTTGTGGTCGGGTCTTTTAGTCTCAGCAATGAAGCAACTGATTAAAATAAGTACATCATGACCAAATGTTTTTTACAAAGTTTAAAAAGTCGGTTTGACATTTAAAGGATAATTAATATAATTCACTGAAATAATAAAAAAAGAAATATATGATAATTTTGAAGGATTCAGTAAGTGTGCTTAACAAAACTGAGCATGCTTTCTTAATAAAAACAGCCTCAACACACAAGGAATAGAGGAGAATTCCCTAGAGCTAACCCTGTTCATCCTCTGAGGCTCAAGAACATGCAGGCCTGGGGGTGCAGCTCAGTGGCAGAGCACTTGCCTCACATATGTGAGGCCCTGAGTGTGAATCCTCAGTAGCAAAATAAAACAGAGAAAACAATAGCAACAACACCCTATAAAACAGCAGGAAGACACACTATACACAAAAGCCAAGAAAAAAACAAAAACAAAAAGCAGTCAAGGATATCCAATACTACCACTTCTATTTAATAAAGTACTACAGTGGCAATAAAAAAATGTTTTAAAAGTGGAACTGGAAAATAACATTATTTATTTATTATTTTGGCTCCAGGGATGAAATCCAAGGGCACTTAACCACTGAGCCACATCCCTAGTCTTTTTTATTTTTTATTTTGAGACAGGGTCTCACTAAGTTGCTTAGGGCCTCACTCAGTTGCCGAGGCTGGCTTTGAACTTGCAATTCTCCAGCCTCAGCCTCCTGAATTGCTGGAATTACAGGATGCCACCTCGCCCAGCAATAACACTTCTCATGTTAGCATTAAAATATTAAGTACTTGGAAGTAAATTTAACAAAACATAATTATGAAGGAACTATTTCAACCATCGTTGAAAGCCATGTTAAAATATTGTTAAAGAAATGGAAAGAGATACCATCCTCTTGGGGGAGAAGACTCGATATTGTTAAGATATCAGCTTGAACTATAGATTTAAGTACAATCTTAATAAAACCTTAGTATGAATTTTTATAAAGTACGATTAATGGATTCTAATGTTTATTTGAAAATTAAAAGGGCTTGGAATAGAAAAATACAAATAAAGACAAAAAAAACTTTTGAAAATGAGAAAAAGTTTTGGATGTAAGACTTATTATAAAGCTATAATAATCAAGGCAGTGCAATATATTGTCATAAAGATAGACAAACAGATCAATAGAACAGAATAGAGTCCAGAAATATACCCATTTATATAATGACAACTGATTTTCAACAAAGTGCAGTTAACTGCAGAAGGATAGGCTTTTCGATAAATACTATTGCAACGATTCAATAACCATATGTAAAAATATTAGCTTTGATTCATATGTTGACTCTACACAAAATTAACTCCAAATAAATCATGTAAAACCTAAACTATAAATCTTTATAAGAAAACATGGGGGAAAAAGCCTTCCTGACCTTGCTTTAGGTGATGATTGCTTACACTAAAAGAATTTCCCATAAAATAATAAGTTGATAAATACAATTTCATCATACCAAAAAAAAAAAGTCTTCTCTTCAAAAGATAGTGAATGAAATGCAAAAAGACAGACAGAAAATATCTGTGTGGCTTATATCTGATAAGTAACTTGTATTCAGATTTATAAGGAATGTTCAAAACTTAATAATATAAAAACAACAGTCTGATTTTCAAAATCATTGAAAGGCTAGAAAATCCATTTTCCCAAATAAAATGTGCAAATAGGAACATAAAACACCATTAATCATGAGGTAAATGCAAAGTAACAGCACAATGAGATGTTAAATCCTAAACTCTGGAGCTTATTTGCTGGCTTCTAGGCCAAGCCTTGAACGGTTCTTTCTTGAATTAAATGCCTCCTAATTTCAGTTAGTTTTGGCTTTACATGTGATAGTGACCTATCTCTCAGTCTCCTGAATCAAATCAGACAGCCACACCTGTATTTATGGAACATCTTACATAGCTTGCTTGAGCCAGGGTGGGCAATAAGGACTTTTTTCTCTAAAGGTCTGCTTCGATTGCAGAGGTACAATGCAGACGTGGATAACTACTGTCGCACAGGCACATTACTATTGTTGCAAACTCCTCTGGATAATGTGGCCTTAGGGAATTTAAGGGACCAGATTCTTTTTTACTCATTCACAGATCTCATTGCCTACTTTGGAAACCACACATTTTTTAAAATGTATTTTTTTTATAGCACCTTATGGTTGTACATGTCATCAATTGATGGGCATCTGGGTTGATTCCATAATTTAGCTATTGTGAATTGTGCTGCTATATTGATATGGCTGTGTTGCTGTGGTATGCTGATTTTAGTGTTTTTTGGAAAAATACCTTGGAGTGGGATAGCCTGGTTATATGGTGGTTCCACCCCTAGTTTTTTGAGGAATCTCTGAACTTCTTTCCAGAGTGGTTGCACTAGTCTGCCGTCCACCAACAGCGTATAAGAGTTCTTTTCTCCCCACAACCTCACCAATATTTATTGTTTGTATTCCTGATCCTTGCCATTCTGACTGGAGTGAAATGAAATGTTAGTGAAAAGTCTCTGTCTAGTTCTCTTGTCTATTTATTGATTTATTCATTTTTTTTGCTGCTAAGTTTTTTGAGTTCTTTGTATATTCTCAACATTAATCCCCTATCAGAGGAGTAGCTGGCTAAGATTTTCTCCCATTCTGCAGGCTCTCTCTTTATGCTCTTAATCATTTTCTTAGCTGTACAGAAGCTTTTTAGTTTAATGGCATCCTGTTTATTGGTTGTTGGTTTAATTTCTTGGGGCTTGGGGGTCTTGTTAAGGAAGTCTGTGCCAGCATCTATATGATGGAGTATTGATCCTATGTTTTCTTCTAGCAGTTGTAAGTTTTCTAGTCTAATTCCTAAATCTTTGACCCATTTCAATTTGAGTTTTGTGTGAGGTGACATAGGAGTCTAATTTCATGTCATTACTCCAAGATGTTTTTGGTACCTTTGTCAAATATCAGATGGCTAGAGGTTTGTGAGTTTGTCTCTGTGTCTTCTGTTCTGTTCTATTGGTCTTTATGACTATTTTGGTACCAATACCATGTTGATTTTGTTACTAGAGCTCTGTAGTATAATTTCAGATCAGGTATCGATGCCCCCTGCTTTATTTTTCTTGCTTAGTATTGCTTTAGCTATTCTGAGTCTCTGATTCCGCCAAATGAATTTAAGAATTTGTTTTTCTAGTTCTGTGAAGAATGTCATTGATGTTTTGATGGGGATTGCATTGAATCTGTGTGTTGCTTTCAGTAGTATAGCCATTTTGACAATATTAATTCTGCCTACCAAGAACATGGGAGGTCTTTCCATTGTGTAAAGTCTTCTTCGATTTCTTTCTTTGGTGTTCCATGATTTTCACTGTAGATTTTTTTTTTTAACCTCCTTGTTCAAATCAATTCCCAAGTATTTTGTTTCGAGCTTATTGTGAATGGGATGGTTTTCCTGATCTCTTCCTCGACCAAATCACTGTTAGAGTATAGGAAAGCTATTGATTTGGGGGTATTGATCTGCTACTTTGCTAAATTCATTTATAAGCTCTAGAAGTCTTCTGGTGGAATTTTTTGGCCCTTTTAGACATAAGATCATCTCCTTGGCAAACAGAGACACTTTGACTTCTTTTCCTATCTTTCCCTTTGATTGTAAGTCATGCATTTAAAGACTGAGCACATCCAAAAGCCACCACAAATACTGGGGTGATTTGGAAAGTCACTGATCATGACCAGGGAAAGAAATAGACTCACGAGAGATGCAAGAGAGCCTTAAATCAATACCTCACACTGATCTTTACCACAGAGGTAAACCATAAGAGTCAATAAACTAACAAAAAGATCCCAGAAAAAGGGATAATCTTATTTTCAAAATTACCATAAGATATCTAATTTTCCACATGACAAAAAATTATGAAGTAAACAAAGAATTAGGGAAGTATGGCCCATCCAAAGGAAAGAAATTGAGTCAATAGGAAATATCCGTGAGAATGAGCAGAGGGCAGATTCACTAAACAAAACTTCAGACTGTCTTAAAGATTCTCAAAACACTAGTGGAAGATAAGGACATAGTTGAGAAAACATTACATGGAAATGTAAGAGAGAATATGTAAAGAGAGGAAAAGCATGAATAATAGACACGAAGAAATTCAGTTTCTGAGAAACACAACTGAAGCGAAATATTCAAAAGAGGGACTTAAGAGTGGATTTGAATGGGCAAAAATAAGAATTAGGAAACAGAACAATTGAAGTTGTAGAATTTGATGAGTAGAAAAAAGATTGAAAAATGAACAGAGCTACTGTTTAATATGAACAGAGTTGGAAAATTCGGGAGATGATAGAGGTGGTGGTGGTTGTACAACATGTAAATGTACTTACACCGCTGAAATCATAGGCTTATTTGGTAAATTCCATGTTACATGTATTGTACCAGAATAAAAGATGCAGAAAAACAATCTAAACACCTGGCCCTAGCAAGTACTGACAAGGATGAGGAGAAAGTAAATTCTCATGGGCTGTTGGTGAAAATGTCCTATCGTACGGTTGCTCTGCTGAGAGACAGTTTGTTTAAAAACCAATTTTCTCCACTGTACGATCCAATAATTCCACCCCTAGATATGTTTCCAAGGGCATTTATTGTACACAGATGTTTGTAGTATTTTTATTTGTAATAGCTCCAAATTGGAAACAACCCAAATGTCTACAGATGAATGAATACACTGTAGTGTATTCATGAAGTGGAGTACTATGCAGAAATAAAAATAAATTGACTATTGATACACACTATGCCATAGATGTGTCTAAAAACTTGTATGGTAACCAAAAGAAGCCTGGCACTGCCCCCTGCCGAAAAGTTCATACTGCACAATTCTATTCATCTGAAAGCCTAAAAACACTGATAAGTCTATAGTAACAGAAAGTGGATCAGCAGTTTCCTTGAGTGGGGTGGGATGGAGAGTGGTAAGAGGGAGGAATTGCAAAGGGACACATGGAAACAGTTGGGAAATGGTTATGTTCATTACATTAATAGTGGAGATGCTTCATGAGTGATTTAACACACACACACAAACACACACATACTCATATACCAAGACTTGCAAAATTTACATTTTAAATGGGAGAAATTATACCTCAATAAAACAGATTTTAATCACACGATAAGATGCCTTTACACACCTATTGGAACAACTAGATTTACACAATTGTCCATACCAAGTGTTGGAAAGAATGTAACATAACTATAAGAGTTGGCATATTAAGTGATAAATGATTTAATCATTTTGGAAAACCATTCAACATTTCTTAAAAATCTAAGATGGATAAACCTATCATATGATCCAATCATTCAACTTTTAGAGACCTTCTGAACAAAAATGATGGCACCTCATGGTGTTTTGCAGACAAGCATTTGTAGGAAATGGTCAGCAGTAAGTGAAGATGTAAGCGCAATATGGCATATTCATACCATGGAATATTACTTAGCAATGCAAAGGAATGTGAAGTGTGACTCACCTAACAAACCCTTTGTGATCTATTTATGCAGAGAATACTAAACTATTCAGACATCAGAATAGAAGAGTATAAATGAGTAGATGTTAAGTGTTTTAAATAGACAGACTGCTCTGGCCAAAAATGATATGTTCTTTCCAAATGGAGCAGTGAGGTTTTACTTTGTTTGAGAGGGACAGCCCTGGTAGATATACCAGAAACCAGGGACATTGCAGCATGTGGCTGCTCCTGTGGACTCTGGTTGAGGTGATGCTCCACCAGAGATTAAATTGTATATTAACCAGCCTTAAACATTTCCTTTGAAAATTCTCTTCCTGATCTTAGTGATATTGCTTGTCTGGATCAAAAATGGAAGAAAATATGGATGGGCAGGAGGAAGTCAGAGAGATGGAAAGTGTCTTTTTGAGTCTCTGTACCTGCAGGTTCATAATGTGGGCACCTGAGTGCAGAATGAGCTCATTCACGCTATTTATTTGATATTCAGTGGCACCATCTAATCTCCACATAATTAAGAAAAGAGAAAGCATTCCCGAGGCAGTGGCTACTAAAGACAGACAGGCCTGTGCCTCATGACATCATTACAAACCCTCATTAATTAGTTTTCCACAATGGCTGGGATATTTGCAATTAATGAGGTAGATTAGTGTTTCTCCTGCTTAAATCTGGGGATAAACAAGCTGAGCCAAGAGGCTCTGTGGATAAATCCTTCCTCATTCTCAATAAAAGTACAGAGATGCATTTTCTTCAATTGGAGGTTGATTTTCCATAATGCTTTTGAAATTTTGGGCTTATCTATGCCTTCCTCTGACTTATCCATACTAGTATCTAGGGTAAGGTGAGCTGGCTAAGTTACAGCTATGTATCAGTAGTTTCTAGATATCTTGAAATAAAGAAGAATATTGCAGGGGCACAGGTGTGTGAAAGATGTACACTTACCAGGCCCAAACACAACGTGAGATTATGGTCCTTTAGAACAGAAATTCAATGCTGGGCCACCAAGCAAGAGTCACTGACATTCCTTGACATCTACTTTATTGTCTTTGAAGGTAGCAACTCTGTTTCATCTTTATACCCAACTCCTGGCACAGAGCCTGTCTTGAAGAAATGTCCTGTGCAACTCAGTCACCATATGACTGGATAGACGGCTAAGCACAGCCATGGTGACCACAGAAGAAACTTAGTGTGGACACTATAGGTCTTCCGGAGAGTGAATAAACACAAGTGTGGGCACTGAGGGTTGATGGAGAGCACAGAACCCTACTGCAGATAGCACAGGGACCTTCTGAACAAAAATGATGGCACAGGTCTTTATGATGTTTTCCAGACAAGCATTCATAGGAAATGTTCAGCAGTAAGTGAAGATGTAAGAACAATATGGCATATTCATACCATGGAATATTACTTAGCAATGCAAAGGAATGAAGTGTGACTCACCTAGCAAACCGAGAACTGCAGTTAGACTCTACAGCTTTGATGGGAAGCATAGAATTTCACTAAAATACCCCAGGAATGTTGGAAATCATAGAACCCATGGTGGACACCCCAGGTCCATGCAATGAGAGAGCCTGTGATTTTCCTACTGACCACACTGAGCCCTTGTGAAGGTGGTGATGTGCCTGTTGGATTCAGTCCAGATAGGACCTATGGACACTCTGGATTTAAACATTTCTTTGTCAGCAATAGCAGTTGCCTTACTCTTTTTCTACTTTAGATCAGCTGGATAATGGCCTTACTTTTCCACTCTATTTCCCTCTAAGTAATGGTAGATAAGGTTTCCTGAGAGATAACAGAAAAAAAAATGTTTGTTTTTTTTTTTCCTGGCACTGGTTCTGTATATAATAAGTGCCCTAAATTGGACTTTGCAGGCTATGCTGTAGCATCAGAGAGACCCAAGACAGTCTGCAGTTTCTGGGTTCATTTCTTTCTGGATAGTTCACAAAGCCTAAAGGCTAAGAGACCAAAAGCTAACAGAGTTGGCTCTCAGTTTCCTGGAGGCAAGAGCAATAGAGATTTAACTGGACATGACATACATTCCTGCCCAGGTATGTGGTCCCTCTTACAGTCTCCCAGAGTAAACAGACAGTACCTGCTTGGGGATCTCATGAACTTTGACTTCAGTAGGAATTAAGAGTGAATCGCTCCTAATAGAAAGATTCAAGAAGAAGCACCCTGCGGGTCGAAATTTCTATTGAAGTAGAAAGGAGTCCAGGAGAGACTGGTCCAGTGCTTTGGGAAGGACAGAGGAAGCTCTGGGAGGAGGTTCCTAGGCTCTGAGAGAGAGGCCAAAGCAGAACCCTGTGTTGCA
Organism: Marmota marmota marmota; assembly: GCF_001458135.2. NCBI lineage: Eukaryota > Metazoa > Chordata > Mammalia > Rodentia > Sciuridae > Marmota > Marmota marmota. The sequence continues at coordinate 23,310,180 of NW_026000037.1, forward strand.
TGGCAGCCCCAAAGAATGCAAGAGGCAAGCCTTTGAACTTAGGTGATAGAATCAAAAGAAAAATGGCCTCATTTCAACAGCATATCTGACTCTATTTTCTATATTTCTCAAAAATTAAATTAATGACTATTCATTAGTTTTATAATAAAAACTTAAACGCCTGATTGTTATATATGAGAGACAGGACAAAGTCTCTTAGCATGCATGGAATTTGTAACAGAGCAATGGAATTTACATGCATCCCACTGAACATACAGGGGTGAGAAATCTTAGATGTGTTTATTAAACAAGAACATACCTGCAAATGCACTGTAGGGCATTCGTTGTCAAAAATGAAAATATAGAATATATAAGGTATCCATAACAGTCTATGACATTAGGACATTTTAGCATGCAGATTCCTTGAGGTATGAACTGTGGAAATTCCTCTTAGGTCGGGTGGCCACCCAGAAGGCAAAAATTCCCTGCAGGAAAAATCTGTGTCCAGAGGAAATTTTCCCAGGATGTCCAAACTTGAAACTGTGAGAAGTCCATCATGTAATTTAAAATGGAGAAAGAGGAAGGCTTGTTAGGACTCACTTCTTTCAGTTCATTGAAATAGATGAAAATCAATTTTTATTTTATGTTTTAAGCTTTAATGTTTCTAAGAATTCTGGTTCACTATACTAAATGAAAAAGAAAAAAGCCGTTTAGTGCTCACTTGATGTTGGATTATTTTTCCTCCTCCGTTATTCAAATCCCTGATCAGACATAGCTTTCCTATAATGCACGGTACTAATGTCTCAAAGCCTATGTAGATGGGGCAAATGGGAGTCTATGAGGGACTGTCATTTATACATTTGCTTTCTTTCCAGAGACCATCTCCTGGCTCAGGCTCTCCACAGCCTGACTGTTCTGTTTGAACTCTGTCCTGCTTGGGGTAGAATTGGCAATGTCTGTACAAATGATAGGTCAAAGCCAAGGTGCCTGGGAAGAGGCCATGACTCCATTGAGCATGGCAACCAACATCCTGTGAGTGGCTATTAGGTCTGTGCATACCCTATCAGTATGGACCCCTCTGTCACCATCCCTTGTGAGCACCCTGGACACAGTCTTGTATTACACTTGCTTGTCAAGACAGATGGCTTTCTGCTCCTTATCCCTCCAATACCTCCTTCCCATGATCCTGCTTATGTTTTATTTCTTGTCTTAGTCTATTGTCTATTGCTGTAACAGAACCCTATGGACTGGGTAATTTAGAAGTAATAGAAGCTGATCAGACTCCCAGTTCTGGAAGCTGGGAAGTTGGAGTGTGTGGTGCTGGCATCTGGCGAGTCTGGTGCTGCACTGTTACATCATAGAGGTCAAGCTCTCATGTGCAAGACAGAGGAGAAAGGTGGGGGCCCAACTCATCCTGTCATTAGGAACCCACTCCTGTGAAAATAGTGTTAATGCCTTCATGAGGAAGGTACTCCCAAGACCTAGTGACCTCCTGAAGGTCCCTTCTCTTACTACTATTACAGCAGCAATTAAATATCAAGATGATTTTTGGAGGGAGCATTCAGGCCATATCATTACTGTTTCAAACCTCAGATTGCAGGTTGTATCCCTTCCTGGCTAAGTTTTCCCTTAGGCCCTAGGATTCTCTGTTTTAATTGCAATTCCTTGTCTATGTGTTCCCCTTGGCCACTCTTATTTTGCTGCTCTGACTTTGGGAGCATCTTCACAGAATGTTCAGGATCCTGCCTGGGCTTCCCCTCGCTATGGCCCTGTTGAGAGTCTCTGCATGATGCCCACCTGATGTGCTGACTCACATGGCCTTGCCTGCTGCTGTCAGGACCCCTAACCTGGCATGCAGATGGTCTAGGTCAGAGTTCACCAGGGTCTTCCCCAGTGGGCTCCCTCTAATGCCCCATGTCTCAGAGAATAGAGTCCCCCAAGCTGGAGGGCAGGGCATCCATCTGACTCCTTGTGTCCCCTTGACTTCACAGGCCCTCAACACTCAGAAGGATGTCTTCCCCTGCCTCCAGACAGCTCTGGGTTCTGTCCATGTCTATACCTTACACAGCTGCCTGCATCTGTCTGAACTAATGAGACAGCCCTCAGTGTAATATCGCCTCTTCCACTTCTTGGCCCCATGCTAGAGCTGGGACGGCAAGTCTGGGGCCCAGCCTTTGGAGCCCCTTCCCTCCTGCTGTACACCCTTGCCCTATATTTCAGGCCCTGTGGATGTCCGTCCAGCCCATTGCACTGGGGTACAGACTGAGCGGATATGAGAGTGTGTAAGACTTGAAGGGATTCTGCCCTGGTGCCCCAGTGTTAGGGTTTGAACCAGAGGTTTCCCCTGAAATCTCATGTGTGAGGTACAGTACAGGAGTGTTCAGAGGTGAAATGATTAGGTTATAGGAGCTGCACCCTAATCAATGCATTAAATCCATTTGATGGATTAATCATTTGAAAGGTCTACTGCACTAGGCAAGTAGGGCATGTTTGGAAGAAGTAGGTCCCTGGGGTTTATGCTTTGTCCCCGGGAATCTCTCTTTCTCTTTCTGTGTCCTGGCTTCTAGGAGCTGAGCAGCTTTCCTCTACCAAACCCTTCCACCATGATGCTGTGCTTCACCTCAGGCCTGAGCATTGAAGTTGGCTAACCAAGGTCACAGTGACACCCAGTGACCTCACGGTCACCCACACAGACCACACAGCCAAAGACTCATCACTGATCTGAGTCTTGGCAGGACATCCTTGGTCCCCCTAGAGCACCAGTGGGTGAAGGTCTATAAGGAGATGCTCTGAGACTCTATCTCACTGGTCTGTCTACCCCTAGGAGGCTGTCATGGGACAGTTTCTTATCACCTCCCAGATTCTGATGAGGCCTGAGCTCTAGCCCTGCTAAAGCTGCCAACTCTGGAACACCTTAGCTACAGTCTAGATTGGCCTCCTCAGGAACAAGTGTCTCCACTCACTCCCACTCATCCAGCCCCTTCTGTTTAGCATTATTCTTTTTGGAAAGAAAAGGCATTCATTTATTATTATCTAATACTTTACCTTTTAAGTAAAACTAGACGCAGATAAAAAAGAAAATAAGTTTACATTATATCTTAGCTTGTAGCCCAAGAAAATATTTAGTAGCATACTTAATTTTATTTGTAAAATATACTTCATAGTATTTTTTTCCTCAGATTTTTATTTTATTTTATTTATTTTTTATTAGTTGTTCAAAACATTACAAAGCTCTTGACATATCGTATTTCATACATTTGATTCAAGTGGGTTATGAACTCCCATTTTTCCCCTGTATACAGATTGCAGAATCACATCCGTTACACATCCACTGTTTTACATATTGCCATATTAGTGTCTGTTGTATTCTGCTGCCTTTCCTATCCTCTACTATTCCCCCCTCCCCTCCCCTCCCCAGCGTCATTCTTTTTGGTGTGTGGAACAGGGGTCAGGGAGAGCTGACACCTTTGGTCACTTCACTCTTAGTTGCCCCCATGTCAGTAATACACTATATGAACCTGTGACTTCACCTGCTGAATCATCTAGACGTTGGTCTTGGCTTTGCCTTGGACTGAGGGCTTGGCAGGTCTCTGAGAGGAGGCAGGTGATGCCAGATTCAGCTGAGTCCAGGCAGGAGCAGGAACTGGGGGAGGTTCTTCCAGGCCCTTTCTCTTCCATGTGCTATGAAAGCAAGCCCTAAATATGGAATCTTCATAAGTTTCTGGGCAGCCTACAGACAGGGCAAGGTCACAGAGACTCTGAGAGAAGGTAATCCAATGACAGATCAATGGATAAAGAAAATGGTACATATTTATGGTGGAATATTATTCATCCCCCAAAGCCAGTTGAAGTCCTGTGATTTGTGACAACATGGATGAACAGAGAGACCAATAAACGTGAAATAAGCCAGGCACAAAAAGTCAAATACCATGGGATGCTGTTCATATGAAGAATCCGAAAAAGCTGAGCTCAAAGAAGTAGAAAAAGTAGAATGGTGATCATCAGAGAGTAATAGGAAGAGAGGGATGGGAGAGGTTGGTCAAAGGCACAAAGTTACTGGTAGGAGGAATAAATTCTGGTGTGCTATTGCACATAGCTAAGAATAATATATTGGATATTTAAAAATAGCTAGAAGACAAGATTTTGAGTGTTTTATCACAAAGAAATGATAAATGTGTGATATGATAGACATGCAATTGAACAATGCATACACGTATCAGAACATCTCATTGTACACCCTAAATATGTGCAAATATGTACCGACTAAAAATCAAACTAAAAGAAAGCAAAGGTTTTTCTAAGACCAGAAAGAGAAGTCCTAGCATCTTGTCATAATATTATGGGTTAAGATGAGTTGCCAGGGATTGGCCAGTGCTGTTTTCACCATTAACTTTTCCTCCAATGATTTCAGATCTTGAGATCACAGGGAAGAAGTCTAAGGTAGCAAAAAAAAAAAAAATATATATATATATATATATATATATATATATATACATACACACACACATATATATATACACACATATGTTTGTTTATACATTTTATTTTATGTATATATAAAATTATATATATATATATATATATATACACACACACACACACACACACACACACATACACACACATCTATGTATGTGTGTGCATATATATATTTTAAATGCTGGGAATACAACCATGGACCTTGTACATGCTAAACAAGTATCTAACATGGTGGAGTTACACCGCCAACCCATTAGCATGGCAAGTTAACAGTTGGAAACAGTTGATCTTAACCGCACTTGTTAGGAAGTTTGTTAGATTACTTCTACCTAACGGAATAGAGAGCATCAAACACTTTAAGTAAAGAAGTATTTGGCAAGAGCCCAACCTAGGCCCCTGGACACACTGCTGCCTTGGTTGATGGATGGCGCACTATGATGGTGGTGTGAGAACATGTTTAGTGCCAAGCAATACTGTAGAGGGGGTGGTGAGCCCCTGAGGACAAGGCCAGTGCTGTTAGTGGAATCCTGGTTGTCATCAAAGACAGCAAGAACAGCAGCACCTGTGAACAAGCCACAGGTGGCCACGACTACCATGATCTCTAGCCACTCACAGCTGGAGAGTTGAAATCCCCAGGCAGATTTATAAAATGCCGATACCTAGGTCCCTCCCCCAGAAATCCTGATATTTCTGTCCTGTGTATAGTCTGGGCATCTGACTTTCTAAAGCTCCCAGGTGATGCTACTGACTACTAAATCTGAGAAATTTTCCGTCAAGTCTCCAGAACCGTCAGCCCCCTGCAGGCTGGTCTCTTCTCAGGTCTTCCCCCTTGCTGCTTTCAGTTCCCCCTGGGAGTCCCAAGAAATGACGCATTTGACATATCCAAATCTGCCATGTGTGTCGTTGCTGGACGTGGATTGTCTATCAGGAACAGAATGTGCCTGAGCTTCCTCAGATGGTGGCTCATGAAAAAGCAGAGGGAGGGCCAGATTCTCATTTCCTATGCTCATTTGCTTCCACGCTGGGGCAGAATTCTTGTGTTTTCTTCCCTTTCTCCTCCATTCCTTGTAGGAAAATCAAACCCATCTTTCAAGACCCACTGTCTCCAAGAAACCTTCTTCTGACCAACTAAGCCTATTTGCCATTTGGTCATCAATGTGGTGGGTGTTTTCTGCAAAGTATCCCATGGTGTGAGGCCTGGGCCTTTTCATACAGGGCAGAGAAACAAAAACAAATCCTTGAAAGTTTGTTAATTGGCCAGAACTTGTGTTGAGGTTGACACTGGAATATAAGTATTAAGTTTGAGTAGGTGGTTTCCCTTTTAAAAATTTACATAAGTGTTTTCTTATATAATTTTCTAAGATATTTGTCTTTCCTATTTAAAAGGCAGCAGATGTTTTATGAGAATAAAAAAATATGCATTTTTGTTAGGGATGTTTTTGAGTATATGTATGTGTTTGATTAACATCTGCAGTATAAAGCTGTTAGAATGTTAGAAGGAGTCTTCTGTTTTTATTATCTAGTTTCTGTAGGATTCATTTTCTTTATTTTTCAGCATAAATTAACTTCATTCTTAATAATAATTATTATTAGTAGAAAAGTTTATTGATCACATACACTAAGGAAAGTAGTTTTCAAGTTTTACAACAAACTTGTTTTCAAGTTTTACAACAAACATTAATAAAAAAACTATCACCTCCATTTTACCAGTATAATTAGGATCAGAAAAGTTAACTGAAATTACTCAGGATTATAGATTCAGATATGGCTAATTATAGACTCAGATACGAATATCCCCAGGTCTTTTCTCTATCACCCTATTTTATCTCTGAATTTTCATTAATATTTGTAATAATTAGCATTTTTTGCTAGGTTCTAAAGATGGTATGAAAAAGAAACTAAAATATGCTTTAAAGTTTATTTGGAAAATTGGTTAAACTACTATGTTCCACACACAGAAAACAGATGAGAAAAATATAGATATGAAATTTATAGTTATATGAAATTTATAGTTATTTCTGAGTGATTGGGTTAGAGTGGTTTTTATTTTCCTCTTTATCTGTTTTTCCAAAGTCCCAAGTTGATAATATGAATATGTATTATTTTTGTCTCCAAATCATTAAATACAATGTGCTATGAGGATCTAATTAGACAGAAAACAGACATGAAATAGTTCAATGGTCTTACGGGACAGTAAGTGATTGACACCGTATGTGTTGGATGTCATAGATGCTCTGAGAAATCCCAGGTGAGACTGTGAATCAGGGAAGGCAGAGGAGGCTGGCTGGTCCTTGGAGAGCCGTGCACTTCTGGAAGGCAGAGAGGTGGTGAGGAGACAGAGGGAGAGAGGTGGGCAAAGACCAGGCAAGTGGGTAAATGGGCCTTCTTGGAAGAGGAGGATTCTTCTGCCTGTGAAGGTTGTGTGAGAGGCCTCTTGTAAGACACATCTGTCATATCTAAATATGCCATGTGTGTCGTTGCTGGATGTGGACGGTCTCAGACATCAGGAACAGAATTGTGCCTGAGATTCCTCGGATGGTGGCACATGAAAAAGCAAAGTGAGGGCCAGTTCCTAAGCTCTCATTGGAAACACTAGCTTTCCCCACCTGCTGGCCTTATTCTTACTTGTTTTTCTTAATTTCCTTGTCACTATGAGTGCACTCTTCCTTATTTATGGACAACCATCAATTCCCAATAGTTTTAGAATAGAGACTCCCAAGTCTAGGTATCACACTTTCTCTGTTGCTTGAGATTGAATTACTCAATAGGCTCCTTTTGATAAATGAGGTAAGTGAACTAGGTTGTAGCTACCTTGTCCTAATTTGCATAATAGTTAACACCTCCTTCCTCTTTCATTATACCACTCAGACTCTCAAAAGAGTGCCTTGAAGTAAAAACCATGAGTTACCCACATGCCTGATTCAGGAACTGTCTCTGCTTTGGCTGGGAGCAGGGTCACCTGTGGCACCCAGCTTCTTTGCAGTTGCATTTGATGTTTGGTATGGAGCTCACCCACTGTCTCTATGTGGTTTGCAAGACTCTCTCCTTTGATCAAAGATCCTAGTCTTTTTGTTGGTTCTCATGGGGAAATTGGCAGTGTATCTACTCCTACTCTCTTCTTACCTACCTGTTCCTTGGCCCTTCAAGTTATTCGTAAATCTGCATAACTTCCCGAAAGTTGATCATTTTCTTGTCCTAATAACTTGAGCCTATCTTCTCCCATCTACCTTTACCAGATTCCTGTTATTGGGGCTTTGGGGGAGAGCTGATAAATTGCTGTTTGTGCCCTTGGTTATCTTCTGAAAGAGCAGACTCAGAGGAGCCTGGATGGCAGTGAGGGGGGAAGCTTTGTGGGTTCTCAAGGTGGCTGTGTCCATGATAAGTAGGAGAGAAAACAGCTCCTGGTGTTTAAAACAGACTGCCACTGAGCATGACATTTCCCTGTACTAGGGATGATATTCTGAAGAGCAGGAAAGGACCTGGTCACCTTCCTGTTCATAGTGATTTACATACCCTACTGTATTTTCCTATTTCTTCTAGAATCCACTGAGAAGCAACTTCTATAGTGAAGAGCAAAAGGGTAGAAATGGTACATCAATAGTGATAAAAGAGCACAACAGAAATATGAACTCAAAGTTCTTAGTTTTGAAAGTAATTCTTTTTTGGGATAGGGTAGCTAAATTCTCATTTTTTTTTTTCCAATAATGTGGTTCACTCTGTTAAGGAGAAATCCACTACATTATTTGAAACTTGAGGGGTGTTTTGCTTGTAAAGTTCTAGAATCCTAATAAAGTGTTAAGTACACTTAAAAAGACAACATTAAAAATTTAAGACAAAATCTACCCTATTAAAATGAAGAATGAGCAGGGGGTTCTGTCCATTCAATCTGACTCAATTAGTTGAAGATTCATGGATCTTTTCTTGTGAGGAAGGTGGTTCAAGAAGAGTGAAGACAAAGTCTTACTCACTGAGAACTTTCGATCAAGAAGGCCTGAGGGAGGCTTTCAAGGTGGAATTTGGACTGAATTCCCTTGACTGCTGCATTGGTTGGCAGCATTATTCCCAAGACATTGCATTCTTTAACATCACATGATTTCCCTTGTGATGCTGGTATAAAAGGCCATGATTTGGGGGATAGAACTGAATAATCCCATTTTCTTAATTTCCAAAAGCCTCCATGACAACTCCTAGAGTGGCCACATGGAAGTCAGGGAGTAAGAGTGTCTCCCCCCTGAGATGCCAAGTGGATAGAGAAAATGTGGGAAGCAAGGTATGTGCAAGGCTCAGACATAATCCATTCTTTTAGTTAATGATCACTTATTATCCTCTACCCCTTCCGCAGGCTAATAGCAATACTAGGACATTGCACAGTGGACGAAACTATCATTGTTTTGGGGAATCTTAGAGTTTATTGGCAAAGACACATAATACTTAAAATGCACATCATTTTAGGCATTAAGAAATGTCAACTAGAAAAAGTAGGAAGTGTAGGAGGGATAGGAAGCATTCATGCGTGCCCCAGAATTCTACATCTTAATCCATGGTTCTGTGACTATGTTATTTTTTGTTGCAAAAGGATACTGCAGATGTCTTTAAATGGGCACATGATTTTGGAATACCCAGGTGAGCATTAAAAACAATTTCAAGGGACCCTTTATGGGGGAGAAGATAGTGATACAGGGAGAGAGGAAGAGATTGAAGAGATATGGCCAAGCAGCAGCCTCCGAGCTAGAAGCACCTCCAGAAGGAAACCAGCCCTGCCAACATCTTGACTTGATCCCCTTGAGATACTTTTGTATTCCTGGTCTTCAAAACTGTAAGAGAATTAATGTGTGATGTTTTAAGATATTATTTTGTGGGAATTTGTTTCAATGTCAGTAGGTAATACATGGGAGGGCTCATTGAGAAAAAAGAAATTTGAGTAAATATCTGATGCAGTAAACAGGAACCACATGGAGCAAAGGGCCAGAGCATAACCCTGCCTGGCGGGTTGGAGGAAGAGCTTTGGAGCTAATGTGAGGAAGGAGTGAGCTTGATTGGACAGCATTTTTGACAGGTCTATTGGGGGGGTATAATCGATATACAATTATATCAATTAAAATTATATAAATTAAACGTATATAAACTGTACAGTTTGCTTAGTTTTTATCTTTGTACACATCAGTGAAACTGACACTGCAATCAAGAGAGTGAATACATCTACCAACCCCAGTTAGTTCCTTGTGCCTCCTTGTAATCCCTTCCGTCCCTCAATCAGCTACCCCTCTAGGCAAACACTGATCTTCTTTTTGTCACTATTAATTAGTTTGCATTCTCTACAGTTTTATATTGGAACAGGAATATTATGGCATGTACTCTCCTTTGGTCTGGCTTCTTTAACTCATAATTTTAATAACTCAGAGATTCATCCAAGTTGTTGCATGGGTTGGGGATCATTCCTTGTCATTGCCAAGTCATATTTCTCTTTATGAATCATCTCAATTTCTTTATCTGGTTGCCTGTTTATGGGTATTTTGGTTGTTTCTCATTTTTAGCTATTGCAAATAAGGATGTGAGGATACAAAGTTAACCCCCATAAATCAATTTTGTTCCTATACACCAGTGATGAATCAGCTACAGAGGTATTAGGAAAACCATCCCATTCACAATAGCCTAAAAAAATACTTGGGAATCAATCTAACAAAAGAGGTGAAAGACCTCTATAATAAAAACTATAGAACACTAAAGAAAGAAATTGAAGAAGACCCTAGAATATGGAAAAAATCTCTCATATTCCTGGATAGGCAAAATAAATATTATCAAAATGTCCATAATACCAAAAGCGCTATACAGATTTAATGCAATTCCTATTAAAATTCCAATGATGTTCTTCATAGAAATAGAAAAAGCAGTCATGAAATTCATACAGAAAAATAAGAGGTCTGGAATAGTCAAAGTAATCCTTTGGGAGAAAAGTGAAGCAGTAGTCATCACAATACCAGAACTTAATTATACTACAGAGCTCTAGAAACAAAAATCACATGTTATTGGCACCAAAACAGACATGAAGAACAATGGAATAGAAGACATAGAGACAAACCCCTATAAATACAGTTGTCTCATATTAGACAAATACACCATAAACATACACTGGCGAAAAGATATCCTCTTCAACAAATGGTGCTGGGAAAACCGGAAATTCATATGAAGAATGAAATTTAAGCCTTCTCTCTCACCCTGCACAAAACTGAAAGTAGATCAAAAACCTATGCATCAAGTTAGACTAGAAACCCTGCACTTATTAGAAGAAAATATAGGCTCAACACTTCAACATTTTCATATAGGAACTGACTTCCTCAAAAGGTTGCTAAAACAAAATGTAAAAATAAAAAATCAATAACTCAGTGGTAGAATGCTTGCCTAGCATGCATGAAGCATTGAGTTCGATTCTCAGCACCACATACAAATAAATAAAATAAAGGTCCATCAACAACTAATTTTAAAAAACCTAAAACTCCTTTTTAATAGCAAAGGAAATATCAAGAGCATGAAGGGAGAGGTTTAAAGAATGGAAGAAAATCTTTGCCACCTTTGCCTCAGAGAGGGCATTAATTTCCAGGATATACAAAGAACTTAAGGCTTAACACCAAAAAAACCCCAAACAAAACAAATAAACAAACAAAACAACCCAGGTAACCCAATCAATAAGTGGGAAAAGAAACTAAACAGACACTTCTTAAAATAAGAAATGTGATCAACAAATATATGAAAAAATGTTCAACATCTTTAGCAACTAGAGAAATGCAAATTAAAATTACATGGAGATCTCATCTCTAATCAGAATGGCAATTATTAAGAACATAAGTAACGAAGATGGCGGGCCAGCATTCTGTGATGCTCCATGACTTGGGACTCAAGTAGTGAGAATACTGCCAACAAGAGAGGACACACCCACAGCTGCACAGGAATCATGGCTGCTGTGGCTGTGCAGGGCTCCGGGCCTCAGTGTCAGAGTGGGTCTCCCAACTACTTGCCCATGCAGGAATGCCAGGCACCCCAGTGGGACCACCAGCATCTACACCCCTGCAGAAGTTTTGGCCACCCATCCAAGCAGAAATTCCAGACACCGCTCTCATACAGGACATCCAACAGCTACCCATGTGCAGAAACTCCAGCCACAACTTCAATGTGGGCCCCTATCTAACAATATGGGGCTCCCCCAGTGGCCTCCATCTTGGGACTCTGCAGCAATGGAGATAGTCCACTATCCATGGTAGCCTGCCTGCACCTGGGGACATCGCACAGGCTCTAAAGACAGCTGACAGCCACACACTGTATGTCTTAGAGCTCATCTCTGAATACATCATCCAACACAATAGCTCGGTTCCCCCCATCCAACCCAACACCCCATAGCTGAAAGCAGCCTCCTCCATTGTGAGTCACCTTCATTACCATCTTTTTTGAGGGCAACTCCCAGTTTGGAACTCCGGCTGGCTAGGCACCCAGTTTCTAACCTTCTCCTCTCCTCAGCATCTGCTAACCTGGCATAGTGATTGTCCAACACAAAACAGCTCTCAAGACAGGCGTGTCAGGTGCACAGTGCACAAAGCGCAACACACAAGACCTCTGGAGAGAAAGGTCCCTTAATAGGAAGTAGAAAGGGAGAGGGTGAGTGTGACACAGTTTAGAGACTAACATGGAGACCCAAACAAATCAAGATACCACACTATTAGAATCCATGGCCAGCACAACAGAAGAAATGACAGAGAAAGAGTTCAGGGTGTACATAATTAAAATGTTCTGCAAATTCAAGGATGATATAAGAGCAAATACAGGCAGCACAAGATCATCTCAATAAAGAGATACATAAGCAAACACAGGAAGCAAAAGTTTACTTCAATAGGGAGATAAAGTTTCTACAAAAAAAAAAAAAAAAAACCAACAGAAATCCGTGAAATGCAAGAAACAATAAACCAAATTAAAAGCTCAACAGAAAGCATCACCAACAGATTAGACCATTTGGAAGACAGGATCTCAGACAATGAAGACAAAATATATAATCTTGAAAAGAATGTAGACCACACAGTGAAGATGGTAAGAAATCATGAGCAGAACATTCAAGAAATATGGTATAGCATAAAAAGACCAAATTTAAGAGTTATTGGGATAGAGGAAGGCATGGGGTTCCAAACCAAAGAAATAAACAATCTGTTCAAAGAAATAATATCAGAAAATTTTCCAAACATGAAGAACAAATTGGAAAACCAAATACAAGAGGCGTACATGATGCTAAATGTAAAAATCACAACAGAACCACACCAAGGAACATTATAATGAAAATGCCTAACATAGAGTATAGGGAGAGAATTTTAAAAACCAGTAGAGAAAGGAATCAGATTACATACAGGGGGAAACCAATTAGGTTATGTGCAGATTCTTCAACCCAGACCCTGAAAGCTACAAGACCCTGGAACAATATATATCAAGCTCTGAAAGAAAATGGATGCCAACCAAGAATCTTATATCAAGCAAAATTAAGCTTAAGATTTGATGAAGAAATAAAAACCTTCCATGAGAAATAAAAGTTGAAAGAATTTATAGCTAGAAAATCTGTACTACAAAACATCCTTGGCAAAATATTCCATGAAGAGGAAATGAAAAATAACAATAAAAATCAGCAAAGGGAGGTATTACAATAAAGAAAAAGCTAATCAAAGGAGAAAGCAAGTCAATAACAAAAATGGCTGGGAATACAAATCATGTCTCAATAATAGCCCTGAATGTTAATGGCATAAACTCACCAATTGAAAGACATAGGCTAGCAGATTGGATCCAAACAACAACAACAACAACAATATTCTGCCTCCAAGAGACTCATCTCATAGGAAAAGACATCCACGGAGTGAAGGTGAAAGTCTGGGAAAAATCATACCACTCACATGGACTGCAGAAGTAAGCAGGGGTTTCCATCTTCGTAAGTAGACTTCAAGCCAAAGTTAATCAGAAAGGATAAAGAAGGATATTTCATACTGCTCAAGGAAACCATACACCAGCAAGACGTAACAGTTGTAAATATATATGCCCCAAACAATGGAGCATATATGTTCATCAATCAAACTCTTCTCAAGTTCAAGAGTCAAACTGACCACAACACAATAATTCTGGGTGATTTTAACACACCTCTTTTACCACTGGGTAGATCTTCCAAACAAAATCTGAACAAAGAAACTATAGAACTCAATAATACAATCAATAACGTAGACTTAACTGACATATATAGAATATTTCATCCTTCAATGAGAGAATACCCTTTCTTTTCAGTAGCACATGGATCTTTCTCTAAAGTAGACTATATATTATGCCACAAAGCAACTCTTAGCAAATATAAAAATAGTATAGATATTACCCTGCATTCTATAATGCAGGGATGAATTTAAAAATTAATAATAAAATAAAAAATAAAATCTACTCCAACACATGGAGACTAAATAATATGCTATGGTCTGAACAATAGATTGCAAAAGACATCAAGGAGGAGATTAAAAAATTCTTAGAGGTAAGTGAGAACACTGATATAATGTATTGAAGTCTCTAGGACACTATGAAGGCAGTACTAAGAGGAAAGTTCATTGCATGGAGTTCATTCCTTAATAAAAGAAAAAGTCAACAAATAAGTGACCTAACATTACATCTCAAAGTCCTAGAAAAAAGAAGAACAAATCAACACCAAAAGCAGTAGAAGACAGGAAATAATTAAAATCAGAGCTAAAGAGAATGAAATTGAAACAAAAGAAACAATTGAAAAAAAATGACAAAACAAAAAGTTAGTTCTTTGAAAAAATAAACAAAATTGACAAACCTTAGCCATGCTAACAAAGAGAAGGAGAAAAATAAGATTACTAACATACGTGATGTAAAAGAAAATATCGCAATAGACACTAGAAATACAGAAGATAATTAAAAAATTATTTTGAAAACGTGTACTCCAATGAAATAGAAAATATTGAACGTATTGACAAATTTCTAGAGTCATATGATTTGCCCAAATTGAATCAGGATGATACACATGATTCAAACTGATCAATTTCAAGCAATGAAATAGAAGACGTCATCAGAAGCCTACCAACTAAGAAAAGCCCAGGACCAGATGGATGCACAGCTGAGTTCTACAAGACCTTTAAGTAAGAACTAATAACCAATACTCTTCAAATTATTTTGTGAAATAGAAAAAGAGGCAGCACTTCCAAACTCATTCTATGAGGTCCATATCACCCTAATTCCAAAACCAGGCAATGACACATAAAAAAAGAAAACTTCAGGCCAATATGAACATAGACATAAAAATTCTCGTTAAAATTCAGGCAAATTGCATACAAAAACATAGTGCACCATGATAAAGCAGGGTTCGTCCCAGGGATGCAAGGTTGGTTCAACATATGGAAATCAATAAATGCAATTCATCACATCAATAGACTTAAAAGTGAGAATCATGATCATCTCAATTAGATGCAGAAAAAGCATTCGACAAAATACAGCACCCTTCATTTTCAAAACCCTAGAAAAACTAGGGATATCAGGAACATACCTCAATATAGTAAAAGCTACCTATGATAAGCCCCAGGCCAAACTCATTCTAAATGGAGAAAAATTGAAAGCATTCCCTCTAAAAACTGGAGCAAGACAGGGATGCCTTCTTTCACCACTTCTATTTAACTTAGTTCTTGAAACACTGGCCAGACCAATTAGATAGACGAAAGAAATTAAAGTGATACACATAGGAAAAGAAGAACTCAAATTGGCACTATTTATTGATGATATGATTCTATACCTGGAAGACCATAAATGTCCCACCAGAAAACTTCTAGAAGTAGTAAATGAATTCAGCAAAGTAGCAGGATATGAAATCAACACCCATAAATTGAAGGCATTACTGAATATCAGTGACAAATCATCTGAAAGAGAAACTAGGAAAACTATCCCATTTACAATAACCTACAATAGTTTCTTAACATGCAGATGCTGATCACCATTCTGCTGAATCTCAAAGAGGACCATCCATAGAGCTCCGAGTCTCTCACTAGGAAAGCTCCTTTCTTTGGTCCATAGTCATGCAGGCTCTGATTGTTATTGCTTCTGTGGACACTGGGTTCTGTCTCATCCCTCTTTGTGGACCAGCCTGGAAATTCTTTCAAGTGTCAGGTTGGAGGATTCATAGGAATCATTTAGTTTATTCTCTTCTCCCAGAAATACACAATTTGCATTGTCTGATGTCCAGTGTTTAGAAACTAATATTTAATATATTTTGTGTGTTTGTTGTTGCAGGTGGGGAGTGGAAAAACAAATCAGCTTCCTGTCTGGATTTTGAACAGAAGCGTGGGTCATACTGGCTATCCCTGATACCATGGTTAGTTAGCAAGAATGATGTTCTTATTTGTTTCTTATGTACCAGTAAGTCAGCTTGAGGAATCACATTAGCAAGACATTTGTTCCCTATTGCAGCTCTATAAGGCAGCCCTATAAGGCAGTTCAAACACACATCATGATGCTGATCAAATTATGTCCTGGATTTTAATATATAAAATGATGATGTTGTTGATGATGATTTCTACAAAATTGTTGAGGGTTAGAGGACTTAGTTCATCACTTGATGTATAGGAAATACTCAGCTTGAGGAAACCAAGGCACAGTGAGGCCTAGTAATTGGCTAGAATTATTGACATAAGTTTTGTGACTTGCCAAAGGTTACACAGGTGTTAAATGCCAGGGCTTGGGTGGGGGCCTTGTACCATCTAACTTAGTGGTGTCTTTCTATTATAATAATGGGTGTGGCTTCCTCGAGGAAGGGCAGGCACTTAGCTGACGACTGTGGCCACCCAGGGAAATGAAGATGTGTTTTTAGCTGTAGTGGGGTCATGGGAGAGAGTTGAGGGAACAAGTGGGAGGGACACCTTCCAGTATGTGTCCTCCCAAACACTAGTGCCTAGTGAGCCCCAGTAAAGAGTTCAAATGCTACAGACCTTGGTAGATTGTGTGCTGTCTCGCTGATATGACTTCGGAGTATTCAGTGAAAAAAAGTACACATAAATTCCATAATAAGGAGAACTTGATTACTTTGTTTAATCTCAACATTTCATAGAGCTGACCATTATTAAAATATACCACAGATTTACAATAAAATCTATTTTGACCTGGCTAAGGGGTGATGAGGTCTGATAATTATGGTAAAATTAGAGATAATATATGTTAAGCTTCTAGAATTGAACCTGGCATGCCATAGATGCTCAATCAAATAGGGATTTCTTGTAGGCCTGCATGGAATGACCTCCAGTTTAAGACATTTGGCGTAATATAGTGCTGAATTCAAATCCCATCACTCCTGAACTTTATAATCTTTGAGATTCACTTAGTCTTGTCTCACCTTAGTTTCCTCCAATGTAAGGTGGATATAATAAAATTTCCCTCATGGAATACGTAGCTTGTGCAGGTGCTATGCCATTCTGAATGATAGAGAAGGCTGGCAATGCAGTGTTTTTAAAAAGCCTGGCTCCTGCTCATCCCTCTCCTCTCTCCACTCCTGCAAACTCTGAGGTAGGGTCTAGACGGACATCTTTGCCCTTTAGAAGCTCATCACCAACACAGTGGAGTCCACTTGGACTTCCTTGGTGCATGCTGATGGGAAAGCTGCCTCCTGGTTCAGCCAGGACATGTTCAGCCATGCCCTGCGTGGCTCAGATGTATTGGGGGCCTCATTGCATTTAGCAAGTTAATTGTTCATTAAGGAGAAGGGGACATTCACAGAGCTCGCCTGACATCCTGATAAAATACCAAATGACTTTCAGTGTTTGATTTATGGGCACAGGCTCAGCTCCTTGCTGGCTCATGTCAGAGCAGGCGAGAGCGATAAGCACACATTTATCTCTGGGCCTTGATGAATGACAGTGGAACGTCGCACCAGAAAGGCAACAAAACCACCCTGTGGGAAGAAGACTGTCACTGAGTGCATTAGGAAAGTCCGATCAGACTCCTTGTGGGAGGACAATGAGTGGAATTAAAAGTTAGAATTTTAATTATCATACAAATTAGAAGGAAATTAATCAGCTCCTACTTTATGACTTGACTTGGTGTGGAGCACTGCCGGTTAACTTTTATGGCAAATCTTTGATTAATTGAGACGCAGCATGAAGGTATAAAATCCAGACTCCAGCTGCATGTTAATCTCTCCCTTTCCTCCCGAGTCGCCCCAAGGTTAGAAACGGGGTGGGGGGGGGGAATGAGAGATGGATGCTGAGAGGATGCACGCCCACTCATGCAAATGCTAGTGTACAGCTTGACTCTCTGCCAGATCCTTGTGTGCGTGTTCTCCAGCTAGTTGCATATGGGTCTTCTGTCCCCACTTCCCTATTTCATGCAGTGACCTGACTTCTGCAGCCTGCCATGGTGTCCTTGGAGCCTGAGTCTATTGATCATAAAGTCACCAGACACAGGGAAGTCCTCCTAGGAGAGTCACTGAAGAGGTATCAATCAGAAGTCCAGGCCCATGGGTCCATCCTCCCTCCCCTCCCAGGCCCTGGACCAAATTAACAGTTGGCAGCTGAAGGATGGTTTTCACAAGGTCGGTCCAGTCGTCTGTGGCTCTAATTCCAACAGGGCTGGGCCACTCCAGGCAGAGCATTGGCTTCCAAAGTAGAAGGGGAAAGCTGACCGGAGCTGCCTGGAACTCTGTAACAGGAGGGCTGTGGCTTGGATCCTGATTCTCCCCCAAATCTCGTGTGTTCAGTGTGTGGTCCCCAGCACACGGTGCTATTTTGGAGACTGTGGAAGCTCTAGGAGATGAGATCTAGAGGAAGGAAGTTGGATCATTGGATGCACGCCTTGGAGGAGATATGGGGACCCTCGCTCCTCCATCTCTCCCTTTGCTTTCTGGCTGCCATGAGCTTAGCAGTGTCCTCTGCCATGTGCTCCCACCATGACACACTGTACCACCAGGGCCCAAAGCAATGGGGCCAAGTGATCATGCTTAAAACCCCTGAAATTGGGGGTCAAAATAAACCTTTCCCTCTTTTAAGTTGATTACCTCAGGTTTTTTTTTTTTTTCCACAGTGATGGAAAACTAACACAAAAAGAGACCCTTCCCTGTCTTGCTGCAAACACACAGAGGAGCTGCTCATTTGTAGGTCACTATTCCAGGTAGGGATCACGTGGAGAACTGGAAGGAGGCAGTCTTCGAATGACCAGGGGTAATCTCATGTTGGAGGCATTCACTAAATGGGCTGCTAAAAATAAGCATGTCAAACATAACGTGCCCACCCTGAACTGGTGATCCACTCTATATCTCAAATTCATCGCAACCTGTCCCTCCCATCGTCTTCTCCATGTTGATAAGCTGCAATTCAGCCTTTCCGCTTGCTCAAGGGAATTTGGAGTCTTTTGATGTCAGTCAATCCTTTAGGCTCTATTATAAAAGTAGAGGCCAGAACGGACGGCTTCTCACCACTCCCATTTGGACCACGCTATTCCATTCTCCTTCTGGGTGACTCGGATAGCTTCCCCTGGACCTGCTTCCTTCATCCTTGTCCACTTGGGTCTGTTCTAAATAGATCTGTGTAAATGAGCCTGTTGAGATATTCATGGAATCATATCACCCCTCTCTTCAGTTCTCTGATGACTCCGTCTAGCCTGGAATGAAAATCAATGTCCTTAAGGTGACCTCCTCAAAATGTAATCTGGCACTTGGGCTTTCCCTGGCCTCAGTGACTCTTGTCCGGTTGGTTTCATTCCACCCAGGCTCATGGCATTCGCAGTTGATATGACGTTTGCCAAAAATGCTCTTCTCCCTGGTAGCCACGTGGCTTCACTTCAGTCTCTTCTCAAATACCCTCCACGATGTTTGATTTTGTATGTTAACCTGGCTGGGCGGTGGTTCGATATATTTGCTCAGACATTATTCTAGATATTTCTGTGAAGGTATTTTTTTGATGAGATTGACATTTTAATGAGTGGGTTTAGGGTAAAGCAAATTATCTTCTATGATGTGGTGGGCCTCATCCAATCGGTTGAAAGCTTTAATAGAACAAAAGCCGTACCTCCCCGAAGGAAGAGACACACTGCTCTGCTTTCAGACCTGAGGTAGATTATGAAGTCCCTCCATGGTCTGGGATGCCTTCTTTAGACACCCTCTCTGAAATAGGAGCTCTCTCTCCCTCATGGTCGCTGAAGCCCAGGGTACACAGTGTTCTGGTAAATGTGCAATGACTGGTTTGAGATTGAGGGGTAGGGCTCATCAATTGGTAGTACTTTGCTGATTTTCATGATATACATTCTTTTGCCATGGCCAATTTTAGGCTACCAAAGTAAAGAAAATGATCATGCAATTCTGAAAATAGAGCAGTTGGCTTTTGCAATTTTCAGCTGGCTTTGACATTCCTTGTTTATGATCTTTTTCTGTTCTGTTTGTCTTCTTAGTCTCAACTCTTGACATACTATGTATTTAATTTGTACGTTTATATCCTAGCTACTTCCCCATTAGAATATAAATTTCATGTGAACAGAATTTATGTATTTATTCTTTGCCTGGTAGGGTGTCCACGACAGAGCCTATTACACAGTAGGTGCTCAATAAGACTTTGCTGAATGAGAGTTAATGAAAGAATTAACATCCACTCCTTCAAAGACATTGGCGCATTTGGGGTTACAGAGAATAAGACAATATCCTTGATCTTGACTTCTAACAGTGAAGAAAAGCCTTTGCCATACAACGGAATAGGGTCTAAACAGGAGTTACTGTCAGTAGAGAAAGAGAATAGGAAAATTATCAAAACTAGCTTCAAATGTTGGTGTTGTTAAGTCTTACATGAATTGTATAGCTTTTTATTTATTTATTGTGGCACTAAGGATTAAACCTAGGGGGTGCTCTTTAACTGAGTCATATCCCATCCCTGTTTTCTTTCTTTCTTTCTCTTTTGACAGGTCTCGTTAAGTTGCCCAGATTGGCCTTGAACTTGCAATACTCCTTCTTCAGCCTCCTTTGTTGCTGGGATTACAGGCAGGAGCAACTGTGCCTGGATTAATTCTATAACAATGATATTTGACCAAATCTATCTGGAATGCCCAATTTATTATACACTTCCTCTTCTTTAAATTCTAAATATGTTTTATTCTGTGTTGTGTTGCTATAATAAAGTACCCGAGACTGAGTACTTTATAAAGAAAAGAGGTTTATTTAGCTCACAGTTCGTGAGGTTGAAAGTCCAAAACTTGGTGGTTTTATTTGTTTGGCCTCTAGTGAGGATCTCACTGCCTGTGTCATAACTTGGCAGAGTAGCAGGAAAGGAAATAGTTGTGTAGAAGAGATCACATGGCAAAATAAGAAGCCAGGGAGATTCAGGGTTTTGGTTTGCTCTTTTTATAACAATGTACTCTCTTGGGAACTAACTAGGGTTTCAGGATAATCACAGTAATCCCTTCAAAGGGCGGTACTCCAAGATATAAATTCCTCCTTCTAGGCCACACCTCTTAAAGGTCCTGTGACCTCAATACCACCGCACAGGGCATCAAGATTCCCACTCAGGAGCCTTTGGAAAATCATTCAAACCACATCCAAATCCTAGAATTATATATGTAGAACCCAGTGGTGCTTTAGTAACTTTTTGAGTATCTGTAAATCCTCATAATGCATGTTATGGAGATGAATCCCATAGCCAAGGCACATGGTGTCTGATTTTATGAACTAGCCAACACTGGAGGCTGCAGTAATAAAAATAGTATTTAATGCTCCAGATAAAGTAGAGAGCAGATCCTCTGTACCTACCCTTGGGGCATCTCTCAGCCAGTTCATAGGGAAGACTTCCAGGGCGTGCCCCCAGTGACTGGCCTCCCCTAGCCTTCCCCACCTGCCTACAGTCACTACCCAGCTAGGCCATTCAAACTAGGACGGATCAGGGTCCGTCATAATTGTTCATAATTATGTTCATAATCCAGTCATTTCACCTGTGGATATTCCTGTGTTCACAGAATAGCTTTCTGCAGATGCCTCATATTCAAGCCATAACACTTTGACATGAGTAGTTCTGCAAGGGCCCCAGCTGAGGTGCAGCAGAGTCTCCCTGGACAGAACCTGGTTACATGTTCTCAGAGAGAAAATATATATGAAGGCCAGAACTTTTCCAGAACTTTTTTCTGTTTTTCACATTTTCTTTAACTTGTTTGCTCTGCTTCTCCTAAGAAGGCGGTTTTCTCTATACTTCCTTAGAGTCAGAAACAGCAGGGTAGGGGGGAGACTTGTTTTGCAGTTGCCATGAGGTAAAGGGATTAGGCTTAAAATGTGACCTGTAAGATTTCCCAGCTTGAGGGTGTCCTGGATTACGAAATCTTCACACTGGCCGAGTCCCATAGGACTTGGGAACTCTGGTGTTTGATTATACTTCATTGGCTAAATACTTTAATCTAAGGGGGCCAAGAATATAGCTCATGAAAGAGAGTGTGCTTCGCATGCAGAATGCCCTATGTTGAATCCTGAGCAACACACACACACACACAACAATGCAATTGCCTAAATAAACTGTAAGAAATTACTTAAAAAGACTTTAAAAGGTGATCTGAGATTTCCTACCTTCAGCTTTTCTATTCTTTTCTATGTGATTTTTTTAAAAAGATATTTATCCAGCATTTAAAATTGTCTACTAGCAAGGTGGGCTCAGATGAATTTAGCTTTATTTCTTAAAACCAGAAGTCCATGGGATGATTGTTGCAGGTGATTTTCTAATTGAAAAATAACAGTAATTATTTTGGGAGAGCATTGCCAACAACTGTTTGGATAGGAAGGTCCAGAAAGTGGTGAAACCTGAGGCGACTTTTGCAAAAGGCTGTTGTGAGTAGCTTCCCGCTCCCTCCTTTCATCAATAAGAGAATCTGCTGAGGATTCCCCTCAAGGGAACTTTAAAGGCCAGAGCATGCAGAACAACATGGCAGAATGTCCTTGTCTTTGTGATGAAGATTTCTTCAGAAGATCCAGCTATGTTTGAGTTAAAAGTATTAGGCACAGATAAAAATAACACTGAGATAACATCTTCACCTATAAATTAGAAAATGTTAAAAAAAATTCCTTTCTATTGTGATGAGACAGGCACTCTCCTTTATTAGTGTGGAGTGGAACACATTTGGAAAGAATTTGACAACTTGAATATAACCTAAAAGTTAATTATGCCTTTTGGCCTGTAATTTAACTTTTAGAAAATTATATTAAGTAAAATGTAGAAAAATCATGATGCATAAAAAGGTTCATTTACTCAATAAATATTTATTGAGGGCTTACTATGTCCTAGATAGCTTTCTGAACACCAGGAATTTAGCAGTGAATTAAAAATGAAAACCTAGCACACAAGTGCTACTTCAAGTTGTATCTGTCAATAAAAAACAAAGAATTAAGGGGATTACATGTTATTAAAAGTGTCTTAAAGTAGTCCATTTCTGGCCAAAACAAATTAAGCTCACTGAAGATGTTTTTTTTTTTTTTCTTTTTCAGTGCTGGGAATTGAAAAGTGCAGATTATTTTTCACAGTAGTTAAAAACAGACATGCTGGACAAAATACAAAAAAAAAAAAAAAAAAAAAAGAAGAAGAAGAAGAAGAAAACCAAAGCTAGCAACCAACTAACCAACCAACCAAACAAACAAACACCAACTACCTGAGGATGCTGGGAAATAAATAGCATCCAAATGGTGCCAGATAGCCCTCCTAATGTGAAGAAAGGCCAATTTGGTGGTGATGAGCTCTGGTTTTTCTCCTCCCACCCCCTCTGTTTTCTAAGTCTTAGTGTTAAACCAAGTACACTCCAAAGTAGGAAACTATAGAGCAGATGGTGTGAGAAAAAAACTCCAGAAGATGTCTGTCTTTCAGGTTAAAGGACAGGAATAAAAACAAACAAACCTGTGAATCAGTGGGTGTAGAGAGAATCCTTGCAGGGATTTTCCTCTATTTTTTCTCCAATACCTGTTCCACCAAATAATGCACTACTGTGAAGTTGGCGTGAGCACCTACAGCCCTAGGAGGAAAGTGGGGCTTGGAAAGGAGTATGTGGCGGGGAGGAATCCCAGGAATGCTGTCTTCTCTCTGCCTCTCTACTCTGTCCTGAGGACAGGCATCATGGTGTGGAATGACAGAGAAGGTTAGAATTCTGAGAGAGTGGAGTCTCTCTGGACAGAAGAATCCAGAAAAGGAGGTCTGGATGTTTGTGGAGGTGGAGACTACGGGAAAAAGTTGCAGAAGGGTCTATGGTTGGGACGACCTTGATGTTGAGACTGTACAGAATACACCAGACCAGTCTAGCACTGGCTTTGAGAACTGATGTTCCATAAAATCCACAGCCCTGGTCCAGGAGCAGATCATGAGTGAAGAGTAGACCAAAGAGCTAGCAAACACTGTGAAAATTGAACCAGTATTGGAACTACCATCCCAGGCACAAGACAGAATTCATGACCTAACTCTTTAGATTGAGCAAATGGTAAAACAAAGATAAAAACCAATGTTCTTCAGAGAATTTTAACATGAGCCAGAGTCACACAACATAACATCTGAAGTTATCAGAAAATTTGTGACCAATTCTTTTTTTTTAAACAAAAAACCAATATTCCATTTATTGTTCAGTTCTACATACATAATGAATATACTATGCTTGACACTCTCTAACGCAGATTCTATGAAAAAGACCATGGATACTATACATTTAAACACTAATAATACATGCAAATGCTATGAATTACTACCAATAGAAGATGAAATCTATGAGAGAATGAAAACCAAATTTTATTTTATTAATATTGTAGTTTTTATACCTTTATTTATTTATTTATTTATTATCTTGTATTGATTTTTTTTAAATACATGATAGCAGTGGAATGCATTACAATTCTTATTACACATATAGAGCACAATTTTTCATATCTCTGTATATAAAGTATGTTCATGCTAATTTATGCCTTGTATACATGTATTTTTTGCATTATAATTCTTAATACACATATATACCACAATTTTTCATATCTCTGTTTGTATATAAAGTATGTTGATACCCAATTCGTGTCTTCATACATGTATTTGGATAATGATGTCCATCATATTCCACCATCCTTACTAATCCCCTGCCCCTTCCCTTTCCCTCCCACCCCACTGCCCTATCTAGAGTTCATTACTCTTCCTCCCTACTCCATTATGAGTCAGCCTCCTTATATCAGAGAAAATATTCTGTATTTGTTTTTTGGGATTGGCTAACTTCACTTAGCATTATTTTCTCTAATGTGACCAATTCTTAAGAGAACATCCAAACAACAGATGTCAACTCTGACATGACAGGCTGTAGAGCCACTACTAAAACAGTGATCCATGAATTAAAGGTGAACTTCTTTTTTTTTTTTTTTTTGCGGTGCTGGGGATAGAACCCAGGGCCTCATGCATGCTAGGCAAGTACTCCACCACTGAGTTACAGCCCCACCCTGTCAAAGCAAACATTTTTGAAATAAGTGTAAATACAGGAATTCTCAGTGGAGAGATAGGAATTATAAAAACAGAACCCAAACATAAATTTTAGGACTGAAAAAAATGCAATATCTGAATTTAAAATAAATTGTTAGTTTGACTCAGTTAGATGGAGCTGACAGAGGAAATATCTGTGAACTTGAAGAGAGAAGAATAGAAATAATTCCATCTGAAGAGCAGAAAGAAATTAAAAATAAAATATATAGATCCTCAGGGACCTGTAAGACAATATGAAAAATTTCAACATTTGTGTTTTTGATCTTCTAATAGAGACGAGAATATGGTGCTAAAAAATTGAAAATAAATGGCTAAAAATTTCCTTGATTTGGTGAGAAACATAAACGTATATATCTAACAATCTCAATAAAATCTAAATAAGTTAAATGCAAAGATACTATCCCTATGAATGAAGAATGTATTCCAACCTCCTCTGTGTGTCCTATTACAAAAATTAACCCAAACTAGATCAAAGATGTAAATGTAAGTCCCTTCAGTGAAAACATAGGCATAAGTCTTTTTAAAACTGGATTAGGCAGTGGTTTCTTAGATATACAAAAAAAGTACAAGCAACGAAAGAAAAAAATATATAATCTATGTATCATCAAAGTAAAAAATGTGCTTCACAAGACACCATTAATCATGAAAAAAGAAAACCAACAGAATGGAAGAAAATATTTTTAAATCATATATCTGATAAAGGACTTGAATTCAGAATCTATAAGGATCTATTATAATGCAATAATAACCCAATTTTTAAAAATAGACAGATAATCTGAATACAAAATTCTATAAAGAAGATATACAGATATCAGACAAGCTCATTAAAGAGATTCTCAGTAGAATTAACTCTTGGGGAAATACAAATCAAAAGCACAATGAGATACCACTCCATTCCCATCAGGATTGCTATAATCAAAAATACAGAATTAACAAGTGTTGGTGAAGATGTGGAGAAATTAGAATCTTCATGCACTGCTGGTAAGAATGTACAATGGTGCAGTCTCTTTGGAAAATACAGTTGTGGTTTTTCAAACTATTAAACACAGATTTATCATACTATCGATCCATTTCACTCATAGATATAGATCCAAGATAACTGGAAACATTTATGCACACACACTCATATCAACTTGTGCGCACATGTTCTTAGCAGCATGGCTCATGTAGTCAAATTGGAAATAACTCAATATCCTTGATTTGGTGAATGAATTAATGACATGTGGCACATTCATACAGTGGTATATAATTTGACAATTAAAAAAAAAAGTGAAGTGCTAACCCATGCCTCAAGGTGGATAAATTTTAACACATAATGTTAGGTGAATGAAGTCAGTCATAGTAGACCACATATTTGAGAATGCAGTTTTTATGACAAGTCCAGAGTGGTAAGAGAGCATATTAGTCATTGCCCACAGCTGGTAAGGGAGGAGAATGTGAGGGTGGTGCTAACAGCTAAGAAAAGAGGGTTTCTTTTGGAGAAATGAACGTATTCTACAATTGACTATGATGAGGTCACACAACTGTGAATACACTGAAATCTGTTGAATTGCAGCAAGTGGGTGAATTGTATGGTGTACGAATTCTATCTCATTAAAGCCATCAAAGAAGAATACCAGTGCCAGACATATTATAATCAAACTGCTAAAAAAAATCAAAGATCTTTAATGATTTCAGAAAAAAAACCCAACATATTACTGGAAGGAGCAATTATTTTTATAAATGCAAATTTCTCATCAGAAACCATGGAAGCAGAAGGCAGAGGAACCGTATATTCAAAGTCCTGAAAGAATAAAATTACAAACCAGGAAGTCTTCATCCAGTGAAATTACCCTTCAGGAATCAAGGCAAAATAAAAACATTCTTGGATGGAAAAACCAAAAACAAACAAACAAATACCTAAGGATTCATCACCAGCAGATATACTGTAAAAATGAATGCTGATACATTTTTTTTTTCAGGAAAATGGGAAGTCATATTGGGGGAAACTTGGAGCTTTAGGAATGAAGATGAACAGAATTGATAAAGATCTGGGAAAATGTAATGAGCTGTATCTCCATCTGTTAAGTTCTTTAAAATACGCATGACTATTGAATGCAAGTATCCTAACATTGGGGATTTTCAATATGTACTCTAACAAGAAGTGGGGAGAACTGAGGAGGGGTCTATGTGATATTTGAAGTGGTAAAACATTACTAGATTGTGCAAAGTTTATATGCATATTGTAATCCCTAGAAAAACCATATATATATATCTGAAAAGCCATTGTGGGGTGGGGTCCCTGAGGAATGAGTAGGTAGGATTTCACTGTGTTAACAACCAGATAGATTTTCTCTCCTTTCTTCTGTCTCTTCTATTCCTAATTCATTTCAAAGTGTTCCTGGTCACAGCTCACTTAACTTGTTTCTTGACCCATTAGTGGGTTGAGAGTTCTAGTTTGATAAGTACTTGCAAAGGCTAAAACTGGCCATGAACTGAAGTTTCAAGAAAGAAATTCTCAGACTGTGTCAGTGATATCAGGTCCTCATAAACCTTCAATTCCTCAGAGGTGAGCTGGGGGGAAAACTCTGACTCCCAGAAGAAAGTCTCTTTATCACAGATGTAAGTCCAGGTAGAGAGGAAAAACTAAGTGAATAACAATCTCTCACTGGAAATTCTGTAGCTTTGTGTGGTTAGGTCCAGACATTAGACAAGGTCTATGACCATAGTATCCAAGCTAAGAATTTAATTTAAACTAGACCTGAGTGAGTAGTATCCTTGGATACAGTAAGGATCAAACTGAGATGATCTCTGGAGGAATGCACTTTAAATATCTCCTTCAAGTAATTTTGAAAAGTGGAGTTCTAAGGAACTTGAATTCATGGTTTAAAAAAAAAATCATCAAATTAGAAAGCTAGCAGAAACAAACAGTTACACACTCCCCTGGATTCTGTCAAAATCAAACTGAAATGGTCTCTGGAGGAATGCACTCTAAATATCTCCCTTGAGGAATTCTCAGGTATGAAGTTCTAAGAAATCTGAGTTCATGATGCTTAAAAAAATCATTATACTGTACATGAGAGTTGGTAGAAACAAACAGTGGTAGACCCAGAACTAGAAATTCTTCACCTGCTGGACTTACCTGGAATGAAACATCAAATAAGGTCATCAAATAAGTCTTCAAAGTCATAAATTGGAGATTGGAAGCATGAGAAGAAATGAGGCAATCAAAATTAACCAGCCAAATTCATTGAAGAAGCAGATAGAATTTCTCAGACAAGAAAGATACTAATTGAAGTTAAATATCTCTCAAGATGGAACGTAGTGACTTGCTTTTGAAGAATAAAATAGAGAAAGGAAAAAAAAATAGTATCTGTAAGTTGAAGAATCCTGGTAGACACTACCTTAATCAAATGATAAAGGTCAATGTTACCAGAGATATCATTTATCTCTGGCAGGACTTGATGAGCAGGGAAATTCACTTTTGTGGTCTTTTCTAAGACCCATCCATACCCCCATCTTTTTTTTTAAAGTATGTGTTTATTTATTTATTTGTTCTCATTAGGTATGTATGATAGTAGAATGCATTTTGATTCACTGTCCACAAATGGAGGACATCTTTTCATTCTTCTCTACAAGATTTAGAGTCACACCCTATATGCAGTCATACATGTACCTAGGGTAATGATGTCCATCTCATTCTACCATCTTTCCTGCCCCCCTGTCACCTCCCCTTCCCTCCCACCCTTTGCCAAATAAAATTTCCTCCATTATTTCTATGCCCACCCCCCATTATGGATTAGCATCCACTTATCAGAGAGAACATTCGACCTTTGGTATTTTGGGACTGGCTTGCTTTGTTTAGTATGATACTCTGCAACTCCATCCATTTACCTGCAAATGCCATGATTTTATTCTCTTTTAACACCGAGTAATATTCTATTGTGTATATATACCACAGTTTCCTTATGCATTCATCTATTGAAGGGCATCTAGGTTGCTCCCCAAATTAGAGAAAACCAAATTGAGGGATATTCTACAGTTTTGCCAATCAGTGTGACTCAAGACTGTAAAACATGGAAATAGAGATAAGCTGAGAAACTTTGGGGGGGGGGGCGCTGGGGAATCATGGAAAGTAAACATAATGCCACACCCTGGATTGGATCCAGAGGACATTCATGGAAATCCTGGTGAAGACACACCATGTTTGAAGTTTAGTTCATGAGATTGTACTGATGGAAGTTGCTGTGTTTTGACAAATGTGTGATGGTCATGTAAGCTGTTAGCAACAAGGGAAACTAGGTAAATGTTTTCTGGGAATGCTGTGTATTATATTTCCAAATCGTTTATAAATTTCAGCTTATTCCAAGAAAAAAAAGTTTGTTAAAAACAATGACTCAGAAATGTGATAGGAAGAGGTCTGAGCGGTGTGTGATCAGGTAGAGAAGGAAAAGGCAGGAGAGGAGCCCAGAAAGAGCTGGTTGGAGGTGAGCATAAGCCAGGAGAGTAATGGGTTGTAGGGCTCAGAGACAATCTCCAGATGGAAGGACCCTTTGTACAGTTAAGCCACGGGGAGACACCCCCAGATGAAGACAGAGAAGGATCCCAGTGGGAGATAAACAAAAGCTGGCAATTTTAAAGCTCAAGACACACCAAGATAAGGACTGAGAGGTATCCTTCATTTTGGTAGCATAGAGGTCATGGGGTCTTGGACATGAGCAGCCTGATGGGAACAGTGAGAGGAGAAGCTCCATAGGAGTAGGTAGAATGTGGTTGGAAGTAAGTTTGTGATGAACTGGTGGGGGATGGAGTGCTGGCTTTAGGAGGGATCATAGGGACCTGGGGGATGGGAATTTAAAGTGAAAAGGTTTTCCTGTGTCTACAGCATCCAGATTCCTTTCCTCCTTTTTTCCTCCCATTGAGATGGCTTGGCCATCATTCACAAACAAGGCGCTGCTGAGGGTCATCTTGCTCTGCTGATGCCATTGCTTCTTGAGGACACACTGGCCTAGGATGCAGCAAAGCCCATTCTTATGGTAGCCTGTGGGAACAGCCTGGGGATTGCAGCAATGGTGCAGCGGAGGCTTACGTTCTGCTGCCCCTTTAGGATAGGATTCAGCCCACTGCAGGGAGAGAGCTGTAGAAGCACCTGGGCCCACACTTATTGTCCAAAGCAAATCCTTATTGAACTTGACTTTGTGCAACAATCCCTTGAAGGAAGGAGGTTTTTCTACCCTAGGGTTGGACATGACTGAGGCTTCCCTAATTACTCATGTTGCTATTTGGTGGCAGAGTTTCAGCAATGTAACAACAGCTAACTCTAGTTGAATGGGTTTTGTGCCAGACACTATTTTAAATGCTTTCCATGAGTTAACTCATATAATCATTAGAGCAGTTCTATTCTTACAGGAAATGCAAGATGAGGAAATGCAAGCACAGACAGATGGAGAACTTTCCTGAATCATGGAAGTAAGTTTGTGATGGATTCAGACAGGAGTCCGCCCTCAATACCGCACTCCCAGACCTTGCACACACTCGCTCTGTTTAGAATCTCATGTTGCTTAAGAAAGGCACCAGGGAGAACAACACAAGGTCTAGTAATTTCACAATGAATTGTGTTTATTCAAAGGCAAGAGAGCTTGTGTATTCTATGAACACATGCACAATGTAAGCCATTTAGAGAGGAAGAAAAACAAGAAAGAAACAGTGGACGGCCCTAAACCCTTCCCATTCTTTATGGCAATTGCTTGTGCATCTTATGAATGGAGTACTGGAACACAGGAGTGTATGTGATCTTAATGTGTAATTTTTATAGCCTTTGGCATGGTGCTTGAGACATATGGATATTCTGACAATATTTGCTATATGTGATGGTGTTGATGGTGTCAACCAGAATTGCCAAATATTTTCTATAAAGGACCATATAGTAAATTATTTGAGGTGTTATAGTTCACATAATCTTTGTCACAATTACTCAACTCCCAGTAGCATGAAATCAGTCCCATAAAATAAGTAAATAGACGTGGGAGTATTTCAATAAAGCTTTATGTACAATATGAGGTTGAGGACAGATTTGGGGTAGAGTTCACCAATCCCTGGCTTAATCTGTTCGTACTTAGTATGGGTGACTGCATGTACATGCACATGCACACACACAGACCATGTACATGTATGTGGATATGTATTTATACTAGTCTATGCCCATTTATGTGTACGCATGTTACATACAGTTCCCTGTTTGGAAAAGTTTAAATTAACAACTTTTTGACTTGGCAATGGTACGAAAACAATATGTATTCAGTAGAAACCACACTTCAAATGGTCATGAAAGTGGGGTCCCCACCATGGGATAGATGCCTTTATAAGGAGAGAAGCAGAGAGGAGTGCTCTTTCTCCATGTCCATGAATGCACATGAGCAACCCAACGGTGGACCCTCACCAGACACCATATCTGCTGGCAACTTGATCTTGGACTTGCAGCCTTTTTAACTATGCCTGAGCTGACTAAGACACAGGGTCAGGTTACTGAGGATCATTTCTGTGGAAGGAATATAGGAGCATTAAAGAGAGAAGGGGAATCAAAAGCCTAAACATAAAAGCTAAAACTATAAAATTCTTCTAAGAAAACATAAGGGAAAAACTTAGTGACATTGAAATCTGCCAGATTTCTTAATATGACCACAAACATATAGGTGACAAAAATACATACATTGGATTTCAACAAAATAAAAACCTTGTATGCATCAAAGGACACTATCAATAGAGTGAAAAGCCAATCCATGAAATGGGAGAAGATATTTATAAATCATGAATACAGCATATGTATATGTGTATATATATATATATATATATATATATATATATATA
>NW_026000037.1:23342007-23530698 GCF_001458135.2 Marmota marmota marmota
ATATATATATATATATATAAACAACATCTACAAATTAAGAACAAAAAAATTTTAGAACCAAATTAAAAAATGCACCAAGACCTTGAATTGATATTTCCCCAACAGGATGCACAAATGGCCAGATAAGTACGTGTAAAGATGCTTAGCCTTAATAGTCATTAAAGAAACAAAAATCCAAACTACAATAAGATACTACTTCACATGCATTAGGATGGCTATTACTTAAAAACAAAATGACTTGACACTTGTGGGTGCCTGCATACAAATACATACACCCATGAAAACAACAGGCATTGGTGAGGGCACAGGGAATTTGGAATTGTTGTGCATTGATGGTGAAGATTTAAAATGCTGCTGCTATTGTGGAAAATAATAAGGCTGTTTCTCCCAAAATTAAACATAGTGTGAAATGATCCAGCAATTCCACTCTTTATACTATCCATTTTTTTTTTTTTTGTACCGGGGATTGAGCTCAGGGGCACTTGACCACTGAATGACATCCCCAGCCCATTTTTATACTTTATTTAGAGACAGGGTCTCACTGAGTTGCTTAGCACCTTACCGTTGCTGAGGCTGGCTTTGAACTTGAGATCCTCCTGTCTTAGCCTTCCGAGTCTCTGGGATTGTGCCACTATGCCCGGCCATCCAGATTTTAGACTCAAACAGATATTTGTACACTCATGACACAGCAGTGTTATGCATATAGTCAATGATAGAAGCAACCCTTCTACCAACGGATAAGCCAAATAGAGAAGGTACACTGTATCTGTACACCAAATGGAATATTGCTTAACCTTAAAAAGAAAGAGCACTTGAACATCTGCTTCAACATGGATGGATGTTGAGGACATAGTGCCAAGTGAAATAAGCCAGTCACATTTTAAAGACTAATACTGCGTGATTCCTTCTGCCACGAGGTATCTAGAATAGTCCAATTTAGAAACAAACCGTGTTTGCCAGGGGCCAGAGGGAGAGGAAATGGAGAGTTTTGTTTAATGAGTAGAGCTTCAGTTTGGGAGGATGGAGAGAGTTCTGGAGATGGACGGTGGAGATGGTGCTCTACAATGTGAATGGGTTTAATGTCATGAAACTGCACTTTCACATGCCTACAATGGCAGCGTTTGTCACATGTCTTTTACCACAACAAAGAGAGAGAGAGAAAAAAAACGGGGCAACGCATACTCAGAAGATGCTCAAAGAGGTCTCTACTAAGAACTAAATTATACGTCTCATTCTGGAGTCTCAAAGCTAGGTCTAGCTTTGCCTTCTGTCCCTCGTTGACCTGGCTGTAATCAGAAAGGAATGACCCATTAGTGGTACAAAGGAAGCATCAGTGTTGGCACCCCAAAATACATAGATCAAGAGGACACTCGGTCCCCATGTTTGAGTTTTTGATTTATTTGGATAGGTTTCTGATTGCTTTAGAAAACTTGAGCATAGTTTTCTTGTATTTCATTCCAACTAGGTATGCACAATTTTGCCAGTTTTAGCAAGATTTGCTTTGAGTGGTCTATTTGTCTAAGACTTAAGTGGTTTTATCATTTGTGTTTATTTTCTCCTTTTATGGTTGGTTGTCTGTTAGAAAGGAAATTGCGTACTTACCTTTCACCCTCTTAGAGAATCAGCAACTAAGTACCGTGACCAGGATTCAGGCCATGCTCTTGCTGGCTTGACCATGGCCTGACCCTGTTGCTATTGATATGGGGTCTTGGATGGCTGAACTGGAACTAAGTGGAAAGATCACTTCCGAGAGACAACACTAAATTTGACTTAACTACTGCTACTACCACTTCAATGAAGGAGAAGGAAGGGGAGGAGGAGGCATTATTATTCGAGGGATAATTTATTGAGCACTTATGTGGCAAACACTGAAATAAAATCTTAGTGTAGATTATTCCCAGGATGACTTGGTGAGGTAGTTTTTATTATCCACATTTTACAGAATAGGAAACTGAGATTCAGAGAGGTTAAGTGCTTTTACCAGGTCACACCTCTGCCTGGCAGAGCGGGAATGGGAAACGCAGTTAAATCTCCTGCCCCTCATTTCCCATTTTTATTCTTAGTGCCACTCAACAGCTGGATGAACTTGATGATACCCGAAGCATTCAGAGACAGCACAATAGTCAGATAGAGATAAATGGCATTTATCTATTATATGCCACACCCAGTGTCCAGAGCCCATAACTCTGCGGAGCATCCTAGCAGCATACCAAAGCAGTGGTATTTCATAGATCACGTTTGATAGATTCTGCTGTAGCTGTGACCCCTGTTTTCCTAGGCTGCTTCTCAGCAAAAATCAAGTCAAAGCAAACTAAACCACTTCAGAGGTTGGTGGATGATTACAAGGGCTGTTAATTATCAACTGAATAATTGGCAATGGTTAGTATAAGCTCTTTCTGGCCCTGCAGGATTGCATGCTGTATGTATAGTCAGAGCCCCAGCATGTGATCTCCAAGACCAACTGATGACGACATCTCTGGGACTGCATCTTTGGATGACAGGCTTCTGCAGTGTAGGAGTGATGGTTGGCTTAATAATAATTTTCTGTAGTCATTCTGCCCCTCTCAGAGTAACCTCATGTTGTCATTTCCATACGTTAATGTCTCGACTGAGGTCAGTTGCTTCACCTGGCTGACTGTTAGGGGAGAGGTCCATCTGGGCACAAATGCCAGAGTATGTTTCATGTGGGCCTGGCCTCTGAGATGTCATCACCAGGCTGGATGGAGTGAACTTTCCCTGAAAAGCCTTCTGAGATCAGGAGTCCTAAGGGTAACTGCAGTCTTTCTACAAAAACAGGTTCTGTTGAAGGGAACCTAGGTTGGTTCCATAGCTTAGCTATTGTGAATCAAGCTGCTATAAACATTGATGCAGCTGTGTCACTGTGTTATTGCTGATTCTTAGTCCTTTGGGTATATGCTGAACAGTGGGATAACTGGGTCAAATGGTGGTTCCATCCCTAGTTTTTTGAGGAATCTCCATGCTCTTTCCATAGTGGTTGCACCAATTTGCAGTCCCACCAGCCATGTATGAGCATTCCCTTTTCCTCACATCCTCGCCAACATTTGTTGTTACTTGTATTCTTGATAATTGCCATTCTGACAGGAGTGAGATGGAATCTCCATGTAGATTTAATTTTCATTTCTCTAATTGCTAGAGATGTTGAGCATTTTTTCATATATTTTTTGACTGTTCATTTTTCTTCTTTTGAGAAGTGTCTGTTCAGTTTCTTTGCCCATTTATTGATTGGATTATTTTTGGGTTGTTTCTTTGGTGTTAAGTTTTTTGAGTTCTTTGTATATCTTGAAAAATAATGTCCTATCAGAGGTGCGGGTAGCAAAGATTTTCTTCCCTTCTGTACATTCTCTCTTCACACCCATGATTGTTTCCTTTGCTGTAAAGAAGCTTCTTCATTTGAAACCATCCCATTTATTGAGTTTTGGCTTTATTTCTTGTGTGCTTTAGGAGTCCTGTTCAGGAAGTCAGTTCCTGTACCAATATGTTGAAGTGTTGGGCAAACCTTTTCTTCTAGTAGGTACAAAGTTTCTGGTCTAATTCTTAGGTCTTAGGATAAATAAATCATGGTATATATACACATAGTGGAATTTTACACAGCCATAAAGAAGAATGACTTTATGACATTTGCAGGTAAATAGATGGATCTGGAGACTACCATGCTATGCAAAGTAAGCCAGTCCCCTCAACCCAAAGGTTGAATGTTTTTGCTGATTTGTGAAAGTTAAACTACAATACAGGAGGAAGAGGGAAAGAAGAGAAGTTCAGTAGGTTAGAGAAAGGAGAACAAAAGGAAGGGAGAGGGATAGGAATAGGAGAAACAGTAGAGTGAATCTGACATAATTTTCATATGTACACCTAGGAAAATACCTAAGTGAACCTCACTATTGTGCTCACCCATAATAATGGGATCCTAATTAGAATAAGATACATTCAATGCTTGTATAATCGTATTATTGGAGGGTTAATTTATTGAGCACTTATGTGGCAAACGCTGAAATAAAATCTTAGTATAGATTATGAATTTGTGAGGTAACATTATTATCCACATTTTATAGAACAGGAAACTGCATTACTGAGAAGAACCAATAAAAATAAAATTACAAAAGAGGTCCTGGTCTCTCTGGATGATGCCCTTCACTTTATCTGGGTCCAGAGCTGCTCTTTGGACAGCTGTTCTGGAAGCCCCTTCTCTCCTTGCTAAGCCTGTTTTCCTTCTGAGCTCTGCAGGTATGTGTAAAATGGAGTTCTGGAGGCATCTGTCTTCCCAGGAGGGGACAGAGGCATCAGAGCAACACCCCAGCTCCACACTTGATCCGATTCCCTTCCTTCAGCTGTGCATGATGCTCTGCTGGTTCAACAGAAGCATGACTGTCCTGAGTCTCCAGAAGGCTCCTGTTATTAGAATATAAGTCAGTTGCCGCCATCGTCAATTTCCTCATTTAATTCAATCCTCATCATGACCCTATAAAGCCAGGGTCATATGCACACACACACACACACACACAAAATCTGAAAACTGAGATTCAGTGACAGGAAGTTGAATCCTGGTCATAGTTGATTCTGTGGCCCTGGTGTGCAGCAATGGTACCTCCCAACAGACAGATCCAGTACGCACAGCTCCGGACAAAAGCATCATCGATCTGTGGCTGTATTCTCCCTCCCCAAGCCCAACTTTCCAAACATCCACTGACTCCTGTGGGCTTTCTTCACAGTGCACAAGTTAGCACTTACTGAAAGCTTTCCATAGTTAGGAAAGCCACTTTTCAGGTGCTAAGGAACTTACTCAGGAGTAAGGTGGCCTCACTCAGGTACATGTGGCATGAGCCTGGCTCACAGGTGCTCATTGCCCCTCTATCACCCTCTTCTGCCTCTCCTGCCTGAGACCCTGTGACAGACACACAGAGGAGTAGAAGCACTTTCCATGTCCAGGTGGGACCTGGTAGAGCATCCTCTGCTGTCAGAAATGCTGAGATTATAGAGGTTCTGCTCTTTCGAGTCACCTGGACTTCCTGGAGACGTCTGCTGTGTTGATTGCAGATGAACGAGGACGTGGCTGGCTGGCTGAGGCCATCTATTCCAGGTCAGAGCTTCATCGTGGCACAATGAGCTTTTTGCTCAGTCTAATCACAATCAGACCATTAAAAAAATCCATTAATGCCACAGAGTCAATGGTTGTCAGAACCGGCTTGTCTGCCCTCATGAGAACTGATTGTTGCTCTCTGGGGCAAGGCAGTCCAGAGGAAACTGGGATGTGGACCAACGATCTGTTCATATCATGCCCCTTAAGCTACAGAAGACTATTTCCAGATGTTAACATCTGTGCTCTTGAGGGGCTTCTGTGTTTCACTGGAGCCTAGGGAGGACTTTGCTTATTGTTTTTGTTGTTAATAGATCCCAATGACTCAGGCCCTCTCCACCCTTCCCACTCTGGACCTTCCTCTGAGTCTAGCCTCCTAGGTACCATTACCCCAGGGCTCTTAGAAACCAGCTGCAGACACCACCTCCCTTTAATTGATGGCCTAAAGCTAACTGCATTTATTCCTGTATTTCCATCACCCCTTCATTGCTTAGCCCTATTTCTGAATCCCCACCTTCACTTTGCCTCTGAGTCCTTGGCTCTTGGAGACCTATGGAGCTGTTCTTCCTTTATCCTGGATGGGGCTTATACACACTTTGACTTCAGCATCTCACCTCCCCTTCCTGCTCTCTAATGATCCTTGGCTGGAAGCTGGAAGCACCCTGGAAATCTAGACATCTTTGCAAAATGATGATGCTGGCGTGACGACTTTGTTCACAGGGCGAGTTTTAAGTCCACTTCTGCTACCTGGGGTTGGATGTCATTGTCCAACGCCTTCTTGATCATCTGCCCCTCTTCATGCTATGGAGGAGTCTTTGCCGGGTGTAGAGAAAGGGAACCATGCATTTGTCAGGGGATCGCATGCCATCCTTTGCCACAAAATCCCCATAGGGTTTGCAGTGTGTGTGTTTTCTAAGCCTGAGGCTTCTGAGGCTCACCTCTAGGCTTGCCATGTTCAGGAGATAGGCCCTGATGAGTCAGGATTCTTTTTGGTTGTTAAGTGGAGGAAACCCAGCTCAAACCCACATGAGCCAAGAAGTAATGTATTAACTCATGTCACTGAGAAGTTCACAGAAGTTTAATTTCAGGCATCACTCAGTCCAGGGACCCTAGATAACTCTATCTGCTCTCTCTCTCTCTCTCTCTCTCTCTCTCTCTCTCTCATTTATTCTTTTTATATATACATGACAGTAGAGTATATTTTCACATAATATATGTACGTGGACTATAACTTCCCATTCTTGTGGTTATACACGATGTGGGGTTTCACTGGTCGTGTATTCATATATGAACATAGGAAGGTGATGTCCGATTCATTACTGTCTCTCCTGTTTCCATTTCCCCTCCCCTCCCTTCATTCCCCTTTGTCTAATCCAACGAAATTCTATTCTTGCCTCCACCCCACTTATTGTGTGTTAGCAGCTGCACATCAGAGAGAACATATTACAATACATTTCTCCATCTCTTGGTTCTTTGTTGCTTTCTTTCTTATTTTGCAGGTAGTTGCTTCCAGGTAGGAGGAAAAGATAGCTACTAGCTCTCACATTTAATTTCCCAGATCTTCCCAATTCCAGCATATATATAATTTCCACCCTCTCATCTCTGATTTGTCCTGTCTGGGTGATATATCTATCCCTGGAGCTATCACTATGTTCAAAACAATTGATCTATTCAGATCTGGATGTATTGTTCTGGGTAAGTTATAAAGAAAAGGGGTTTTTATTTTGGCTCAACAATCTGGTCCAATCGTTGAGGGGATGCATCTGGTGATGGCCTTCTCACCAGCAGAGTCGTGAAGTGATATAGGGCATCACAAAGCAAGAGATGGGAAGTGCCTGTGTGTGTATGTCTTCTGGTCTCTCTCCCTCTTCTTATACATACACCAGTATACAATTACAGAAATGCCCCTCTGATGACCTTGTCTAATCCTCATCACTTGACAAATGCCGTACTTAGAAATGTCGTAGTCAGATTAAGTTTCCATCCTCCAAAGGCTTTACAAGGGGGATTAAAGTGCAACTTGAGTTTCAGAAGGGACAAACTGTATTCCAACCATGGCACTTGGTCACTGGGCCACTGCAGCAATCATGGGGAGGGGCCAATAACCAGAGAAAAGGGACCCAAGGAGTAGCACTCCAGGACAGCCACCAGCCAATGGTAGCCAAGGTCTCACAAATGGTAGGCAAGCAAGACCACTCCTCAAACTGTGGTGGAAGGTGGGTGGCCCATAAGGAATAGGTGCTTCCTGCTCACCTGGGGCCTTTCTCAGTCATTTCTTTAGTCAGTAGAAAGATAAGTTCATATGGAACCACGGTCAGCCATGTTCTTCGTCTCTGCATCCCCTGAAGGTTCCATGAGCAATTCTCCACTTTTAGCCTGTGATGATCCTGAATGACTACACCAGCCCCTCCATCGAGGCTAACAAAGGAAAATTAAGCAACTAATTTAGGCAACTAACACTAATGTTTTCCATCATATTTCCTAGGACACCTCACATTACCTGTCCACGTCATTAGCACCTTCATCAAGGGAGACAACTGGGTACGTGATCTTCTTTAATATAGAATATAAACAGGCTTAATCTCTGTGATTAAAAAAATGGCCTTATGTTTAGAGAGTTTGCAATCATACACATTAGCTACTCCAAAGAAACGAAAAAAAAAAAAAAAACACAGTAGGATAGCTGGCCTCAAGCAGAAAAATATAAGCAAATTTGTGCAGAGTGCCAGGAAGCCATTTCATTTGAATCTCAACATTGCTTCACAGATGGTCTGTTAGCCCGATGCATTCATGATAGGTGTGATTTTCCACTTGGGTCCCCACTGAACTGTGCTATCACTTAAGTGGTTTCTTGTTCATCTCCTTGAAAAAAAAGTAAAGACCCTCACAAATAACCTACAGAGCTAGCTGGGTTTTTTTGGGCAAGTGAACACATAAATTCATCCTTATGCTCTAAGACACTTGTGAGTTTACATTAAGCCATAGATAGATTATTTGTTGCTTTTTTAGAAAAGCCAATTTACTTCCCAGAGTTGATGCTTAATTGAATCCAAAGCACCACTCTGCATCACCAGCACATGTCTTCAAGGAAAACAAGAGGCAATGTGCAGAACTGAAGCTCAGGGCGGCGATGAAAACAGGCAAATCCATAACTCATATTTTATGCACCTCTCATTTCAATTAGCAAAATGTGTCCATTTCTTCCTTTTCTCTGTGTGAATCTCCCACTAATAAACAATCTTGATGCATCAGACAATAAGGAGAATATATCTTGTAGATGCACCAATTTGCATTAGCTGTCACCCAAAAGGCTGAAATACAGAATAAATAACATGCACAGAGTCGGCACAGTGAGCTGGAGGGTTGCTGATTGAGAACTGCTTTTATGGTGAATGTGTGTGTATGTGTGTGTGTGTGTGTGTGCATGTGTACAGTATTATTTCTAACAAGACATTAACAGGCTAATAGGGCTGTCAATGGCTGTAAAACATGTAATGGTTTGCTATTTGTCTTTGCTGCAAGGGAAGCATGTTCTTGTGCCATTGCATTGGAAGGGGCTGTCCTAGTAACTGTGCATATGTTCAAGAAAATATGGATATAATGGACACATTTTGGTGGACAACAGCTTCTTGGAAGGTCCTTGTCTGTCTTTCTGGCTGTCTCATCCCCAGTGAGTCAGAACTAAAAAATGAACCAGGAGGAGCCAAATTTCACTTTTTCCTGCTTGTGTTATGTTTGAAGCAAAGAAATGAATACGACAATCAGATTTACATGATGGCATTGGAAGTTCTTTGAAGCTAGACACACCTCTCTGTGTCTTACCTGGAAATTACATTCTCAGTAAACTAAGCTCAGCCAAGTATGCTTTTTATTCTTAGGGCAAGTAGTCCAAGTCTTTCAGAAAGCCTCAAAATTGATCCTAATAAACATACCTCTTTGGTTTTAGGTGAAGCTATTCTCTTCTGTCAATTCTCTGGCCTACTATGAAGCTATCTGCTCCTTATTCTGGGCGAACAGAGCTTGCAGAAGACTAAGGGGAATGATAGCTGTTAGCGTGATTTGTAAAGATAAAAGTAGAAATGTAGAAATCCACAGGTTTATGAAAATTATGGGCATTATAGAAAATCCAGTACCCCTGGTGCTTACTCCAACATATGAGCTACTGAGCATCTACTTCATCAATGGGAAATGTCCTAGGTTTTTTGACATCTTGTTCTGTTCTTAATATTGTCTAGGGGAAGAATCTTGAAAGTCTTTAAAGACTGGGTCATCTTCTGGTTACTCATCTACAAAGTAGAGACAATAATAATAACCTTTTTTCCCAGGTTATTATAAGGTCCAAGTGAGCTACTGTGTGCCAATATCAGCACATACTAGGGACAGGTTAAGTGTTTTGCAGGTTAGAAGACACAAAGCTGAACAAATCATAAACACATGGTCCAGGAATCTATTTTCAGCATCTCAGCTTATTTCTTTACTGCTTGATTTTTTTTTAATTTTCAATAAAAAAACTCCCTCCCACCTAAGCTGTTGAAAGGGCCACCTGGACTGTCTCTGTGGGGGATCTTTTTCTGACCCAGCCTCCCTGTCCCCAGAGGTGGGAAAGGGCGGGGTAATTGGCTGTCAGAGACTGGTTAGTGGAGGTCAGGGTATTATCCAGCTGGCCCACCCAGGGCTTGCTGTACAACTGGTTGTGATTACAGAGTCCATTCAAGCTTGAAAATGGCCGGGATGCAGAGAGATGGAAACTTCTAATCCCCAGCCAGCCAGGCTGAGAAGATGGATACCACACTGAAGGCTCTTCCAGAATCTCCCTGAGGGAGAACAATCTTCAGGATGTGTTCACTGAGAACAACTTGAAGACCAGCAGCTATGTCCTGTAGCAAAGACCCAGGGTTCCAGGGATAGAACTGGGCTCCAGGGAGCCAGACTCTCCTTGTAGAAGGCTGGGGGTGGGGGTGTATGTGCATGTAAGTGTGTGCATGTGTGAGTTACGTCTGTTGCATCTGTGAAGGTAGCTGTATACATGTGTGCATGTGTGTTTTGTGTGCATGGTGATTCCAGAGAGACTGTCAGGGCTTCTTGGCTATCCAGGACTTAAATGGTCCTTGGATTAATTCTTTTCTCTCATTTCTAGGAGAATGCCCGTTGGCATGACCAAGGAGAACCCAATCAGTGATCTGGAAGATCATAGAGAAGCAGTATTTCTAATCTCAGAGGAAAAGTATAAAGGTGTAGAAATTAGGCAGGAAAAAAGGAGAAACCCACAGGACAGGTCCAGAGGATCTAGAGTTGGAGATGCAGAGAAGAAACGCATGGTGAAGAGGCAATGGCTAAACCAAACAGTGGAAATTTTCACTGGTCTGAGGGAAAACTGTTCGCTGATTAAAAAGGTGGAGTTCCATACAATATGGATACCTCTCCTGGTAAATTTCTGAAGCCCAAAGATAAAAGGAAACTTATAGGCATAAATCCAGGCAGAAAGAAAAGCTTTGTAGCAA
Organism: Marmota marmota marmota; assembly: GCF_001458135.2. Classification (NCBI taxonomy): domain Eukaryota; kingdom Metazoa; phylum Chordata; class Mammalia; order Rodentia; family Sciuridae; genus Marmota; species Marmota marmota. Next base: position 23,352,601 of record NW_026000037.1, read on the forward strand.
GGGAAAATTAATCAGACCAGGATATATTTATTTATTTTTTTCTCATCTGCAACATTGGAAACTAATAGACTGTTGAAGAACCTTCACAGATCACTGAAGAAAATAGATCACAACCCAAAATCTTCAACCTCGTTTAGATGATACTAGCCTGTCATTCCAGAAGAAAGACATTTGCAGACACACAGTGATTCAAAGAAGATGTAAACCAGGAATTACCAATACTTGTCCCTTAGTATCTGTGGAGGATTTATTCTAGGACCCTCTCAGATACCCAAATCCACTCCAGTTCCTTATATAAAATGTGTAGTATTTGCAAATAACCTATGTGCATCCTCCTAAATCATCTTTAGACTTTAAAAAATACTTTATATAGTGTAAATGCCATGTAAATAGTGCTTACACTGTATTGTTTAGGAAATAATGATAAAAAACTGTACATGTGCAGTACAGGTTCAATTTTTTTCAAATGTTTTTGAGCCATGATTTCTTGAATCTGCAGATACAGAACCCAGAGATAGGAATGGGTGACTGTATCTAGAAATCAGTGAAATAAAAGCACACACACCAGGAGCCATGGGTTATAGTACACTCAAATTTAAATGCACATCTTCAAAAGTCATCATTACTAAAGACAGAGATAAAGGAACCAAGAACATGGAGAAAGAGGGAATCAATTTTGAAAAAAAAAACTAAATCAATTGTATATTAAACCAATCAAGGTAAAAAGAACAAATAAAATTTTTTATTTATCCTTAAAGCCCAACAAAGCAGATAATGCTCTTCAGATCAATTAAGGAGAAATGGAGTTTAGGACTAAGAAAAAAGACAAACTATAAGATAGAAGAACAAAATTGCAACAATGTTTTATATAACCAGCAAAAAAAAAAAAAAGAAAGAAATCATTTCCTAGAAAATTAAAGAGAATCAAATGTCATGGCACACAAACATTAAGAGAGAAAGTAGGATCAGGTGGAACACTGATCTTTGATATAGAAGCCATGACCTAGAGCTGGCTCTGCAGGTTTATTATATATTGTCTCACAATCAGGAAGGTAAAGACTATAGAGGTGCTGTTCTTTGTGCACTAGAAAGTTAGAGGAATAGGAACATTTTTGTAGCTATTCCACTGTTGTAATGCTAGGAGCTTCCTGTGGCACTGTGGCATTGTCCAAAGTTTCTATTAAGTGGGCAGGCTTGGAGGTCACAGCACTGATGAAACACTGTGGTTATCTTGCTATGCTCAGAATCCTCTATCCCTGGGAGCTGGTGTCGGAGATCAAGGTCATGACTGATACAGCTTCCATGCTTTGCACTGAGCCTTCTGGGCAGGATGTCACCATAACAATTGGGCAATCTTTATCTGTACTTTTTGCACAGGAAGTTCCCAGCATTTACAAGCACACCAGAACCAGGAGACAATCAAAGATCCTGATTCAGATCACTGCACGCCACAATCAAAGATTCAAAAAGAAGTAGAAAAACTTGGCTTTATAACCAATAAAGAATTTGGAAATATGACAAGCATATTATAAGGAGAGACTAGGTGAAGATGTTTTACAGCTTCCAACCTAACCTGCAAATCACACATGATTCCAGTCATATATACTCTATCACAGTTATTCTCAAAGTCTGGATCCCATACCAACAGAAATGTGAACTCTTGAGCTCCACCCAAGAACTACTGAATCAGAAACACGGAGACAAGTCTGGAAATCTGCTAATCAAGAAGTACTGAACCACAACAAGAGGGTGGGGGGAAGAATAGAAGTTCAGTGGATTAGACAAAGGGGAACAAAGGGAAGGGCAGGGGAATAGGAATAGGAAAGACAGTAGAATTAATCTGACACAACTTTCATATGTATATATATGAATATATATGTATATATATATCATAGTCAATCTCACCATCATGTATATGCACAAGACTGGAATCTTAATTAGAATAAGATGTATTCCATGCTTGTATAAATTTATTAAAATAGATCCTATTGTCATGTATAACTACAAACAATAAACAAAACTGTCAAAAAAAAAGGAGGTACTGCAGGTGATTCTGAAGCACACTTAAGTTTGAGAACCACTGTGACAGCAGATCATAGAAAAAGTTGGAAAGTTTCCTGTGGCAGGTGCATTGATATCTCCCCCTCTCCTTCTGCCCCACCCTGTCTTCTTTCCCTCTGTCTCTCATCTATTGACTTTTGACTCTCATCTATATGGCTTATCTAGCAAGTTTCTAAACTGCTGGAATTTGTACACTTTCCTGAACCTGTAAAACTCAACAATGACATTTTTTTATCCTGATTTTTAGATGTTAAATGTACTTTTGCTTTAAATCTTGTGTGATGTCATAATGCATTATAATTCTCAAATGGTTTTCAATTAAGTTTGCTGATACTTAGGATTTCTGCAACAAATTAATAAACACTACTGATCATTAATTTTCTTTTTAAAAATATTTTTGCAAAACTTTTGTAACAATATTATGTAAGGAGAGTTGGGGAATATCCCCTTTTTCTCTTTCCTCAGAAGAAATTTGTAGAATATTGGCATTATTTTTTCTTAATTTGATAGAGTTCACCAGACAAATCATTTAAGGCAGGACTTTTCAGCATTGGAAAATTTTAATTAGAATTCAACTTCTCAATAATCTTTGTATTTTACCATTTTTAATTCAGATTTTCTGTGTCTTCTTGAGTTAGCTTTCTTAAATTGTATTATTTAATTTGTCCATTTCAGCTAAGTTGTTAAGTTTGTTAACATAAACATGCTTAAAAGTTTTTATTATCATTTTAATAATACTATTGAAGTATAATTTAGTTAATACAGAATTCATCCTCTTAAAGGGTAGAATGTGTTTTGTATGTATGTAGGATGAACAAATGGAAAGAATTGCCTTATGAGGACTTTGTTAATAATAGTATTATTACTATTGTATTCCGGATTTTTGCTAAATGAATAGATCATAGTTGTTCTTGCCATGGGGGGATGGGGAAGTCAGGGAATGACGATGGGTAACTATGTAAGATGATGGACATATCAGTTTGTTCCATTATAGCAACCATTTTACAATGTATGTGTATTTATAACATCAGGTTATGTACCTTAAATGTATACAATAAAATTTATTCTAAAAATAATTAAACAATTCACTGCTTTTTTTGTACATTTACAGAATTTTGCAACCAATTTGTAACTTATTATAGTAAGTTACAATCTTAACATTTTCCTTTCCCCATATCCATGGGCAGTCACTACTATTCCTCTCTAACCCTAGGTCATCACTAACTTTTTTTAGTACCTATGAATTTGTCAAATTTGGACATTTAATATAAGTGAAATTACACAATGTGATTTTTTTATGTGACAGTTTTTTTTCCACTTTGCACAATATTTCCTGAGTTCTGCCATATGGCATTATTAGTACTTCTTTCTTTTGTTTTGTCAAACAATTCATCCTGTGAATATACAACAGTTTTTATTCATTCATGATTTGATGGGCACATAGCTTATTTTCACTTTTTGGCTATCACAAAGAATGCTGTTGTGAGCATCTGTATACAATTTTTAAAAAATAAACATGTTTTAATTTCTCTTGACTATGTACCAAGGTGGGGATTCTCTGGGTGACATGACTTCTCTCTTGACACCTTTTCATGTTTTCATTGGCTATTTTCACATAGTCTTTTTGTATATGATGGAGGAAGTGGGCCCAATTTCAGTCTTTTGCAAGTGAAATCAAGGTGTCTCCACAACATTTGTTGAAAGGACTCTTAGGTCCTCTACTGAAGTCTTGTCTCCCTTGTCGAAAGTAAATTGATCCAATAGTATAGATTTACTTATGGACTCTCTTCTATTTCTTTGATTTATGTGTGTTATGCCATTTCTACACCCTCTTGATTTCTGGAGCTTAGTAATAAGTTAAAATCCAGAAGTGTAATTTAGCATGTCGAATAATCGTGGTCTCTTGTATTTCTCTATGAATTTTAGTACCATTTTGGCAAACTGACAAAAAGTCTAATATGTGATTTTGATAGTAATTGCATTTAATCTATGCTTCAATTTGGGAAGTAATTCCGTCTTAACAATATTAATTGTTTTGTACGTGAACATGAAATATCTTTGTATTTATTTAGATCTTCTTTACTTTCAAAACATCTTTGCAGTTTTCAGGGAACAAGACTTACCATTTATTTTGTTAGATTTATTCCTTAATATTTTATTTTTTTTTTTGGCTTATCAGTATTTTTGAAATGGTGCTAAATTTACACATATTTGTGAACTTTACAAATTTCCTTTCCTTATTTTTTCATTTTTGTAATTTTATATTATTGCACAATAATTTTATATTCTTGTAGTTGGGAAACATAATTTCTATGATTTCCATTCTTTCAAAATGATTGAGGCTTTCTTTGCCTACTATATGGTCTATCCTGGGGCATGCAGCTGATGATATTGCTGTTCACATTTATTTACTTATTTTCATTTTTATAATCCTTTAACCCAGTTCCCAGGGGGTACCACTGGATTAGACTGTGCTACTTTTAGTTAATAGTTATGCTTAGGCTCCTTTGGCAAGATGGACACGTACTTCTTACCGCTGAACCTGTGTATGACCCAGGTTCCTGGAATTCACAATTTTGCTTCACACTCATCCAGTCTTGGGTTTACCCCCCTCTTTTACTCCCAAGAGTCTTTAGGTTACTAGGTATATGTTATTTTATTTTTGAGCTTTGCTTCTTAGGCATTACTCTTGGGTTAGAGTAGCCTATGGTTCTGCTAGTGTTTGGCTAGAGGATAATAGATAGGAGGGAGATTTTCAGAAGGATAAAGTGAGGAGCAGGGAGAATTTTCTTCCCAACAAGACAACAGTTTCATTGGAGAGAATTGCTTGTTTTTAAATAACAGAATCTTCTGCTCCTTGTTCTTATTTAAAGTCTGTGGATGCTCAAAGAATAGACATGAAAATTTTGACACAAGAAAATCTACTAAAACACACTAGAGCTCAGTAATGACATCAAGAGTCTGCCACATTTGAAATACAACATACCAACGAGGCCCAGTATTCTAGAAATTGCTCCAGAGACTCTAATCCAGTAGGGAAAACAAGAAGAAAGGTGCTCATTTTCTTTTCCTCTCCCAGCCTAGCACCCTGGGTCATAATGCGGAGGTCAGAACATGGAGGGTCTCCTCTCCAATTCTGTACTGCAAAAACTCTATTTTAGGCAGGCTCAGAGTAAAGGACCAGCATTTTCTTCCTCAATCACCAATTTAGGGGTAGCAGCTCTAGCCCAGGTAATAGTAGATCAAAAATAATGGGATCCAATCACCTCCTCCCAAGCTCACTACTCATAAGATGGAGATTCCACATCAGGAGAAAGCATAGACAAACAGGGTTATCACTCACCCACTTGTGCCCTGTCAGAACAGCAATATTTTGGTTCATTAACTTTTTTTTTTAACCCTGGTTTTATAGTTCATAAATTTCTTTTACCTCCACAATTGCCCCCTTTTTAAAAAAAACTTTTCTTGGTTTAATTGACCTTTTCCCCTAGTTTTTTTTTTTTTTTTTTAAGAAAGAAACTTACATAATTAATTTTAAATATTTCTTCTTTTCTAATACAGGTATTTATATAGCTGTTGATTTATGTCTAATCACTACCTTGACTGCATTCCATAAATTTTCATATACATTCTTTCATTATTATTTACTTTGAAATATATTATGATTTCTGTTTGAATCTAGACTCAGAGCTTATTTAGCAGTGAGTTCTTCAATTTCTAAGCATCTGAGAACTTTCAAGTTGTCCATTTGTTTTATAGATTTTAAATTAAATCCCATTTTATCCTGAAAGCACACTCTGATTTCCAGTCCTTTGAAACATACTGAGATTTGCATCACAACCAAGTATTTGGCCTATTTTGCTGACTATTCAATATGTTCCTGAAAAAAAAATTTATTCTGCAATTGTTGGATGTAGAATTCTATAGTCATCAACAAGTTTTTTAAAAAAATTTTTTCCTCTTTACTGATTTTTAAAACCTGCTTATTCTAACAATTCCTGGGTTAGGTGGGTAAAAATATGCAGCTTTGATTGTAGATTTGTATATATTACTTCTGTTTTTAATATCAGTTTTTGCACCATGTAGTGTGGAGCTATATTACTAGAACCTAGAGATTTTAAAATGTCATGTCTTTAGTCCTTTTATGATAATGAGATGCTCTTTCTTATCTCTCAAATTTTCCTTGTACACCTAACATGACTACATCAGCTTTTTCTGTGATTAATATTTGCTTGCTACATATTATCCTAACTCTTTGCTTTCACACTACCTTTGTTGTTCCATTTAAAACAAAGTTGCTTTGTAAACAACTCATAATTGGGTGTTGTCTGTCTATCCCATCTGACAATATCCGTCTGTAAATTAGATTGTTGAGTTTATTTAGATTTAATGCAGTTACTGTCTTGGTAGTGCTCAAGTGTAACATCTTGCAATTTGTATTCTGTTTTTCTTTGCTTCCCTTTATACCTTGTTCTGATTTTCCTGCTTTTTAAAATTTAGAAATGTATGTTATGTCATTTATATTCCATTTGGGCCACTGATAATGCCTTTTTTTTTTTAACCTTGCAACTTACTGCAATATACATCTTTAACTTAGCACAATCTACTTTATATTAGTGTTTTTCTCATAACCTTAGACCAGTATAATTCCTTTTACACTCTCATACAATATGTGCTATTAGCATATATTTTACTTCTACATGTTATCAATTTCAGAGTGCATTGTTCTATTTTTGTTCTGAGCTGTCAACAGACTTTAACAAAAGGAAAAATCATGTTCATATTTACACATGTGTGCACATATGTACCATTGTGTGCAGGTATACATACGTGTATGCATGGATATGGGCTTATCACCTTTTCCTGCAGAATCCTCCTTCTGGCTTTTATCATTTTTTTTCTCACATTCAGCTTTTGTTATTTTTTGAGGGTAAGCTTGGCTTTTGTTTGTCTGAAAATGCCTTTATTTCAATTACAAGTATGAAGAGTATCTTTATGAGATGTGGAATTCTAGTTTAGAATGTTTCATTTTTCTTTCAACACTTTAAAGATGTCATCTCATTGCCTGGCTTTTATCATTTGTGTTGTCAAGACACTTGTAATTCTCATTTTTATTTCCTTTAATATAACATTTCTTTTGGAGGGAGTGCTGCTTTTAAGCTTTTATCTTTATTTTTGGTGTTCAGCAATTTGACTATAATGTGCCTGTGTGTGCTTTTCTTATTATTTTTCCTGCTTGAATCAGTTAGTTGATGTCTTTTACCGTGTCGGAGGCTTCTTAGCTGTTATTTCTTTGAATACTCCTTCTCTTTTTTTTTCTGCCCTGCCTCTCATGCTTTGCTATTTTATTTTACTCTTTTTTGTTCTCAACATGGAACATTCCTATTGTATCATCTTCTAGTTCACTGATCCTTTTTCCTTTATTCTTATTTTTGCTAAATTTAGGGTAATGATGTATTAATTTCGCATTTGTTTTGGAATGTCTAATTGTTTTAGAATTGTTTCTATATTCTCTATTTTCTACATTGTCTACCTTATCAATTCTCTTTATCTTTCCTTCTAATTTATTTACTATAACTATAGCATTTATTTTAAAATACGCATCTGCTAATTCAATTTTTTCCCCTAGTTGTTACAGTGAGGGTACTGGTGTTCTGACTGTATATATCCTAGCCAGAGCTGAAAGTCTTTTTTAATGTTACTTTTTGGAGGGATTGTTTTCTGACTGCTGCACACATTGTATTGGGGAAGTGTTTTTTTTTTTTTTTTTTCCTGATAGTAGGACAGAATGGAGAGTGTGCTGGAGACAGATTGATAAAAATATTGGGAAGTTATAGTGATCAGTTGGGCTGTTTTGTTTTATTTTCAGAAGAAGGGTGGCTACCTCTGCCCCCAGAAGGCTGCTTACTAACCAGTAGAATATGGAGTTAGAATCTCACCTGTGGTGCCAGGTGCCTCACTTTCCCAAATCCTGAGTGAGCTCCTTGGACTGGTGGACATGACTCTACAGACCAAGCAAGAGAAAGATGCCTGTCACAGAGAACCCAACTCAATGGGAAAGATTGAACATGTTTCTTCTTAAAAATGATAATGAGAAAATGAGAATTTTCCCTTGACTTGGCAGAAGGAAATTAGCATCTGTTTAGCAAACATGACCTTAGAAGCTGATTAAAATCATGGGCAACACTGCCTTCTCGGGGCATGGCTTTATTTCAGTTACTGTTGAATCCTTCTATGATCATATCACTCCTTATTTGATTTAAATAAATGTTTTTTAAAACTATGATCTGCCATGGGAGTCAGGAAAAGGCTTGGAGGCTCAAAGTGACTTTCTCATGCTACACAGCAAACAAGGGGCAAAAACAGGTGCCCAGGGGTCCCCCTGTGGGTCTCTGACTGCCACAGCAGCTATGTGTCCAGTAAACATGTTCATCCCTCCAAGGGAATGACTCAGGTTCCTTTCTTTCTCTGCTCTTGGTTCAATAGCAAGCTCTTAGTTAGAGCTGGATTTAATTAGAGGTGGGGTCTTGAGCAAATCTGCTGTGATGTGATAAATTGTGCCCCCCACAAAAAAATCCACATGAGGCCCCCTGATACCTCAGAACATGGACTTATTCAGAAAGGGGTTATTGTATATATAATTAATAAACTTCCATAACAAGGCTTTGTGATTGATAAAGTGGTGCCTGAAATCTAGCTCAGCCTGAGGCAGTGAGCATGAGAGTGGTCCCTCATCCCGCACAGCTTGAGTCCTAAAAGGAGAGGAGATTAGGACACTGGCTTGCACAGAGGAAGATGATGACAGGAAAAGACAGACATCCACAAGCCAGGGAGAGAGGCCAGGACCAGGTCCTTCCTGCATAGCCTCAGATAGAACCAGTTCCACTGCACCCCAATTATGGACTTCCAGCCTCCAGAACCATGGGTCAGCAAATTTCTATGATTTAAAAAGGAAAAAATGGTTCTTACTCATACACAGAGATGGTCCCCAAATTATGATGCTGACTTAAGCTTATTTGGACTTCATGATGGTGGAAAAGTGATAAACATTCAGTGGAAATCGTACTTTGAAGTTTGAATCTCCATCTTTTCCCAGGCTAGTGATACGTTCTGTTCATGCTGGGCAAGTGCACGCGGCACCCAATCAGCAAGGTGACTGCAAGGAGAAAGACCGGAGATTCTGCCCTGCACTGAGCTGCTAAGCTTGGATATTCGATAGGTTAGGTATATTTGATTCAGTTTTGATTTTCAGTGTTTTCAAGTTAGGATAAATTTATCCTGATAAATTAGGACACTGGCTTGCACAAAGGAAGATGATGAAGACATCGGGAGAAGACAGACATCCACAGCCAGGGAGAGAGGCCAGGACCAGGATAGGGCATCCATAATTCTGAATGTTTTTAGTTCACTGTCAAATTTACTAGCACATACTATGTGGTAAGCACCATGCTGGGGACAGCAAGGTAAATTAAGATCCATAATCAAGGAAGGCAAAGTAATAATTATACTCCAGTGCAAACACAAGGATGCTGTTGGAGCCCAGAAGAGGAAATTTTTTTTTTTCCTGGAGAAGACACCTGGGCTGAGTCTTGCAGCATCACCAGAAATTAGCCAAGAATAGAAAGGAAAACTGGCACATAACTCAAAATAGCATGTAACCCCTAGTTTTTCATCGGAATAAACAGGTGTGCTGAAATGAACAAGTGCCTACCCCCACCTTCTCCCTTACCTGGGTTTGCTCACAACCTCAGGTTTCGACTCTTGACTGACAACACAGAGATTCCTCCTCCAAGGCCTTAACTCTGTAAAATGCCCCCAGTCCAATGCCAAGCTTGTACCATTATGTGACAAACACTGGGTTGGGGCTCCCATGAAAGCAACCTAGCATCTGTTGGTTTCAGGAGATTTGCACTCATCCTTAAATAATGTAGAGAGAAGTGAAATTTCTGCTTTAAATATTCTGTTAAGAGAGAGACAGAGGGGGAGAAAGTGAGTATACTTGAGGACAGTCTCTGAATCAGAGTGGACAGAGAGGTCCCTGGCTGCCTCTAAGACTGTGGAGGGAGGGCAGGCTGGAAGCAGCAGGTGAGCATGTTGGAGTGAGCACGCTGGCCCCTGCGGGGATGCTGACATGGCATGCTGGCTGCTCCAGAAGGACAGTGTGCCAGCCCGCTTCAGCAACAACAAGGATCACAGTTCATTAGAACTAACAATGCTAACGGTTACTGAGCAATGAAAACATTTTGGCAGCAGTGGAGCTTACAATTGCACTGCTCTGGTGCCTGCAGCTGAAGGACCCTCTGACTTCCTTCCCTGGTTGGGAACTGCACGTATATCCTCTCCAAGGTTTCTCTAACCTCCAGGCCTCCAAGTCCAGAGAAGAACTGTGTTCTCCAGGGAAACCCTGGCACTCTGGGAAAGTTCAACAGACTGCAGGGAAGGAGGCCATGAAATGATGTGATTATCCAGTTCAGGATCTTTATCTGGTTTAGCACTACTAAGAAGGGAGAAGAAATTCATGTAAGCATTCAAGTGATTTCACTCCTTGGTTTTACTGCTGATATATATATACATACACACACACACAAAGGGTCAATGGACAAGAAAAATATTTATTATTTCAGTTTAAAAACAAATGAAGCAAACTGATATTCAAACATAGGAAAATGGGTAAAAAAAAATCATGCTAAATGAAATAAGGCAATCCCCCAAACCAAAGGTCAAATGTTTTCTGTGATATGCAGAAGATAATCCATAATAAGGGGGTGCATGGATAGACGTTCAGGGAGTTAGACAAAGGAGAATGAAGGGGAGGGGGGATGGGAAGAGGAAAGACAGTGGAATGAATCCATCATAACTTTCCTATGTTCAAATGTGAACATATCAAATCTCACCATCATGTACATCCAACAGAAAGAAATTTTAAAAATGATAATAAGTATAGACAAATGGTAGAAAGTCAATAGAGGGAAAGAAGCAGAAGGAAGAGGAAAAGGAAGGGAAAGAGAGTTACTGGGATCTGAATTAGAATAAGATATATTCCATGCTTGTATAATTAGGTCAAAATGTATTCTATTTTCATGTATAACTAAAAAGAAATATATATATATATATATATATATATATATATATATATATATATATATTTAACATTGCATATCATAAAGCCATGATAAACATATTTAAAATTATTTTAATGCCATTGGGAAGCTTGTGGAATAATGTAGAGAATTTGGGATACAGAAATGTATATAGCAATAGCAATAGCAATGCTTTTGAACCATGGATAATAATGCATTTGTGGGTCTTGCAATCAGTTTAGCAGGTTGTAAAGAATATGTAAAAAAAGGAAACAGAACAGAAACTATCAGAATTTAATGGAGGTTGTAAGGGCGAGTATTGTTTGGTGAAATTTGTTTTGGGTAATGCAAAACCTACATATCATCGTGTGCAGTTAAATAACCAAGCCTGAGAAGCAGTAGTAGACCTGTTACATTTCTAGTTTTCTTAAAATAAAAGTATGGTCAGACTTAGAAGGAAGAGTGTCCTATGTTGTCACTTATATGTGGAAGATGGAGGGAAAACAAACACAAAGGGTCGTGGTGAAAGTAGAATGGAGACCGCTAAGGGCAGAGCAAGGTGACCAGTGGGAGGGAGGAAGGAAGAGTCAGGGAGTAAAATTGGCCCAGTTATATCTTTATGTATATAAGACTGTACCACAATGAAACCCACCATAATTAATATGTACCAATAACACTTAAAATAAGTGTAGGTTGTTAACTTGATTTACATTCTCTGGTTTTGCTTTTCTGAGGCTTTCAGCTTTCCTCCAAGCACATATCGTTTCCATCCCCAAGAAACAACCATGAGCACTATTAGAACAGGAAGGCCACACTCTGAATGATGGAAGGCCACAGTTCCCCGGGAGGGGTCACCTCCGGTCTCACTGTGAGTCATCTCTAAGATGTTGAAGAGAGTTGCCTTAAGACCCATCTCTTTCAAGCAACATTGTGTTTTATGACAGTCTTAAGATGAGAAAATCCTGAGAAGCTTGAGAAAATAAAATGGGCAATGAAGGATGTGCTAGGTCTCTATTGCTGCCTGACAAATAGCCATAAATCAGGGCCATCTGAGGGTGCATCTCACGGTTCCTAGGCCAGAATTCTGGGTGGGCACCTAGCTCTCTGCTCACTTCTTAAGAGACTGAAATCCAGATGTTTGCAGAGCTGTCTCTCAGAGGGAGTGTGGGGTCCTTGCCAGGGTCAGTGGTCAGAAGGAAGAGTGTCCTATGTTGCCACTTACATGTGGAAGATGGAGGGAAAATAAACACAAAGGTAGGACTGGGTTTCATTTTCTTGCTGGCTGTCAGTTGGGTGCTGCTTCCCAGCTCTTCAAAGCTAGGAGTGCAGAATCTCCCTGACTCTGAGAGCCTCTCACACTTCAGATCCTTTGTGTGTGTGTGTGTGTGTGTGTGTGTGTGTCTGAAGAAGAGACCAGTCCCTTTTAAGTACTCGCTTGGTTAGTTCAGGCAACTAATGGGGAGATCCCTTTCTTTTCTTCTTTTTATTTTTTCATTTCTTATTTTTTTTCTTTCCTTTTTTTGGGGGGGAGGCAAGGGATGTCATACTGGGGATTGAACCCAGGGTTGATTTGCTACTAAATACTTCTGCAGTCCTTTTTATTTTTATTTTGAGACAGAGTCTCACTAAATTGCTGAGGGTTTTACTAGCTTGCCAGGGATTTGAACTTGGTTTCCCTGCATCAGCCTCTTGAGGTACAGGTATGCATCACTACACCTGGCAATATCCCTTGCCGGGTTTCTGTTCTCGCGACTAAAAGGCTCAGGGGTCACTCCAGTTGAACTGGGCTAACTGGGCTTTGCAAAATAACCACACAAGAGACACAAGTACCTTTTTCATTGGGGTCACTGTGATGGCTCCTCTGACCTTAAGGGTCCTTGGGAAGAGATGGAGTGAGAGCATGCACTGATCCCTTTTATTGAGGAGAAGCTATTCCAATGAGGCGAGGGATCAGGTTTCAGGGGGCTGAGTCTATCTTCATGATGTCCACTGTCAGCAGGTTGACTGACACCTGGGTAGGCCACACCCAAGGGCACAGTAAGAGAAGGGGACACACACACAAGGCACTTCCTTGGAAGATTCTATCCTAAAACAGGGCAAGGGGTTATATTACAAAGGAACAGGTGAGCATAGCTTCACCCATGGGGCTGTAGCAAGACACACCCATGAAAGAGACACCTACCCTCGAACCCAAGAAGGGTGGGGAAAGCTCTGCCACATTTCTGTGACTGAGCGCCTCAGCACTCAGCCGGGGAGTGTGACTCAGTCAAGTGCAAGGTTGGTCTCCGACAATCCCTTTCTTATGTCAGCTGTTTTGTGATTTTACATTCTCAAAGTATCTTCACAGTCTCACCTATAGGGTTTGGTGAATGATAGGGAGATGGTCTCCAGGAACATAGAACTCTGTAGAGTCTATCTGCTATCCATGGTCATTGTGCAGGCTGTTCTGAGGGAAGCAACCTGCTGTTGCTCACCTGACTACCCACTTTTGTAGGCGACATGCATTGATCTTCAAAGATCAATGACAATATTTGATACCATTTGTCGAGTACATTCTGTCCACTTTTTGTGCCATGTACTTATTCATTCATTTATGCATGCGTCATTCAACACATTCAAACTGGGTTCCCTAGTGTTCTAGTGTGGCATAAGTACATACTGAATAAAGAGCCCAACACTTCAAAAGCCAATGAGGCTCAGAGAGGTTAAATATGTTGTGCATGCTCACCCAGCTTGTAAGTGGCAGGGATGGAATTCATTTCCAGTATTTCTCTTTCTTATCACTTCACTAAATCATCAGTACATATGTATTTTCAGATTGAGGGATTGGGCCAAAGTTGAGAAATGAAATGATTTCCCAGGTTCTCGTACATTTGAAGACTTACTGCAGTTTTGGCAGAATCACGCATCATTCTTGTGGTTTGAGTACTCTTTAAAAGTCATGTTGATATTTAGTCCCACTGTGGGAGTAAATTCTGATTTTGGTATTTGGAGAAGGGATCTTTGGAAGTTAATTGAGGTTAAATGAGGCATGAGGCTATAGGGTGGGGCCTTGGTTCAATGGGATTGTGGCTTTATAAGAAGAAGAGCTATGATGTTCTGTCTTGCCACCGGATACCTTGTATTCCTTTGGGACTCTGCAGAGTAGCAAGGATCTCAGCAGATTGGGCCCCCTGATCTTAAACTTCTCAGCTTTTGGAACATGTCCCACCTTGGTGACATGTGCCTGTGGCAGACATTATTATTCAATTATGATGCTCTGTCCCTGCGGCCAAGAGGGCTATGACCCCATAACTGCCCTGGTGTGATGCTGTGGGAAGTCATTAATTGGGACTAGTTGTAGCACATCAGAAGAAAATCCAGGCTGGACCAGGGTTTGAGAACCAAGGACTTTAAACAAAATAAAATAAATACATCAGAAATTGATCTGAGTTTAATACGCATCTGTTCTTTTGTTGTGTTTAGATTGCCACATGCCATAGCTTTGGCAGCTCTGTGAAATCTGTATATTCATCTCACTCCTTCACTATCTTCTCTATCTTCATCATTCTCACTGACTCATCTGTGGATGCATTATACAAGTATGGACTTCCTCCTGTGTAAAGGGTATCTGCTAAGCGGCTAATGGATACCTCAGTAAGATCTGGCACTTGTCTCCATGAATGCACAACAAATAAAACTCTAATGTTCTTTTCCTTGACCTTGTTTTCAAATCTCTCTTCTACTTGGTGGGAAGTTGCCCTGGCCCTTTTTGCAACAAATGCCTGTTGATTTATTATGTCTAGATACAATTCAAGGGCTTCTTCATACTTACATTAAGGGAAAATTAGAAAAGTGATTGAAAGAAAATAAGCCTGGACTTTTAACTTCATACCATTTCCTGTTGACTCATTTACACATAGGTTCAGAAATCCTTACTGGGCTCCCTAGTGTGCCAGGAATTACAGGATGTGAGGGTGGACCCAGCAAGTACCTGCCCTCCAGGAATTTGCCATCCACGAAATATCATAGTACAAGGAAATGGTAATAAGCATTATGATTGAAATAAGCACTTAAAAAGAAAAAAATATATAAAAGGCTTCATGGAACCACCTGTGGAATCTCCTTGGCTTTGGCTCCCCACACCTCCCTCCCTGGCACCTGCCCCAGATCATGACTACCCTTTACCATGTTTGCTCCAACTCACCTTTCCTACAGCCCCAGGTTGCAACTGTCTAGTGAAATTCACTTTTCTTGGGTTCCTTCTGTGGAACTTTTCAGTTCTTTTCATGATCTACTTGGTTGGATGTGATACATGAATCCCAAGCAGAAACAGTAGCCTTCCTTTATTCATGGAGAATACCTTTCAAGAACCCCAGTGGATGTCCAGAACTTCAGATGGTACCAAACCCTACATACACCATGTTTTCCCCCTATATTTACAACTGAAGAGAAAGTTTAATTTGTAAATTAGGCCCAGTAAGAGATTAACAACAATACCTTGCTATAGATCTTAGCAACCTTGGATGTGACTTTTTTCTTTAATTATTAATTTGAGATCGTTTACCTTTTCACTTAAACACTTTTACAGATTCTCTTTGGCATATTAAAATTGTTAGCATTACCACTTTTGCACTTTAGGATCATTATTAAGTAAACAAAAGGTTGCTTTAACATAAGAACTGTGATATTGTGGTAGTCAATCTGATAACCTATAGACTTACCAGAGGACTAACAGGCAGGTAGTGCATATTGCATGGACACTCTGGACAAAGAAATAATGCACGTTTCAGGTGCAATGCAACAGCTCGGTATGAGATTTTATTGATGACTCTCAGAACAGTGTGATATTTAAACCTTATGAATGTTTATTTCTGCAATTTTCCTCTTAATATTTTCAGACCATTGTTGAATCATGGATAAAGGAAACTTTGCGAAGTAAAACTGCAGGTGAGGGGGACTACTGTGAGTGAAAGTGAGAAGTGACTAGAAGAAATCCAGGCTTCTCATCAGGACACATGGGGTCCTGCACAACTTTGCTACACTGCTAGCTCCACTGGCCTCTCCTTCCAGAACCAACCACATTCTTGCCATCTTGAATTCCTTGGGGCTCTCCCAGAAGAGCCCAGCATTCACTCCTGCCTCTGCAGTTGTCCCTTCACCTTCCCTGGTATTTATAAGGTGCAACTCATGACTCCCCTGGGCCTGGACACCGTGTTCACTATCCAGGCAGCTCTGGGTGGAACTCAATGCATCAGAGAGGTTTTCTGCCCTCAAGAAGCTTGAAGACTCCTGAGAGAGATATTCCCATAAATAATTACTATGAGCTACATGAGGGGAATATTGACCTGGGGAAAAGGCCCTATGGAAGACAGTATTTGAACTGAGCTCAGAGAAGGTTTCAGATGCCAAAGGCAGGTGGCAGGAAATAGACTCTTACACTTTTATTTAGGCTTTGAAGGATGAAAGATATGTACATTAAAATATATGCTTCTCAGATTTTTTTCCTATGAGAATATGATTCTTTTTGTAGAAATAAGACTTCAAAGACCAATCTTGCTTTTAAGCTTTGACGATATCATGTGAACCTGCAGCTTGGCTGGTAATTAAAGTGTTTACACTACAGTCAGGGGCTAAACAGGTCTGCCATCTCATGCAATAGTGCTGAGCAAAGTCAGGTAGAGAGGTCACTTTCCTGATCATCTTTTCTGCATAGCCAACTTTATTTTTGAGATTCTGTTTTTGTAATCTTCATTGCCTGAGGCTCTGAGTTCCAGGTGGTCTAGTCTGTTGGTGATGCTTTCTATTGAATTTTTAATTTGGTTTATTGATTACTTCATTTCAAGGATTTCTGCTTGATATCTTTTCAGAATCTCTGTCTCTTTATTGAAGTGATTTTTACTTCCTGAACTTTATCTCTGATTTTACTCCTTAAATCATCATTTATCTTGCGGATCAGTTTAACTATGACCATTCTAAACTCCTTCTAAAATTTCTTCTACTCTGATGTTATTAGACTCTATTTTTCATGCATTTTTGTTTGTTTGGGGGCAATTTGTTCCCCTGTTTTCTTCGTGCTGTTTATAGGTCTACCCATCTAGCAATATGGATCTAAGGCAGCCCAGTTCCTTCCATAAAGACTATAGTGTCCCTAGAAGTTTCCAGCACCCTGATCTTAAGGGGGGGGGGGGCGCAAATAATAACAGCAACCAATGCAAACAGTATACAGCCTTAAACCAAACTGCTCCTATTATGACATCTACAGTTGTGTTGTAATAAACAGAAATGATTTGTTCAAATATTGCCTACAATAAAAAATAGTAAGTTTGCAAAAGGATTCACAATTTTGGATGGTGAACCAAAAGAGAACAGGAATGGTGCCAGATGTGATGCCCATGGGGAAGAAGAGAAGAGAGAAACAAAACATAATAGGAAGAGTGAAAGAGACTCAAGGGAAACAGATATGTGAGAGGACAGACAATATATATATATATATATATATACATATATATATTTAAATTTAAAAACAGAAAGAAAAAGGTATAAATAATAGAGTGTAAAATAAAACTGAAATATACTACTCAGACATCCCAGTTATCAATAATACATGAAAAGTAGTTGCTTTCAAAAATGGTAGAAATGTGATCAAGAAAAAAAAAAAAACACAAAATACTAGAGAATAAAAAATATCTTGATGAAAATTTGAACAATTATTTCCACTGGTGCTAAAAGGTTTCTCAGCTTTGCCTCTCAACATACAGGGGCTCTGCAGGATGCAGATCAAGGCTGTGCACCAGAATCTGCATATGGGGCCTGGGATCTAGGATCAGTGACCAAGCTGTGTACTTGACTGGCCAGGGGCAGCAGCTAAGTGGCTGTGGGCAATTTGAGGGCCAGCCACGTCACGGGCCCAGGTCTTTCGGCCAAGTGGATCAAGGCCAGTTGCCTTGACCTAGGGCAGCTGAGAAGCTGCAAGTAATAGGTTCAGTCGGGGGCCAACGAGGGATTGGGAGACTGGGGACTGGGAGCTGGAAGGCTTTTTGGGTGCTGGACTGAGATATATTTCATGTTTGTTTAATTATGTCAAAATGGATTCTACTGTTGTGTATAACTAAAAAGAACCAATAAAAACAATAAAAGAAGTCCTGGCTGGACTCCAGACCTGTGGATGTCATACTGGAGGGTGAGGGAGTTGGGGACCAGGCTGGTGCCAGCACCTGTGACGGCCCAGCCCAGGTGCCCTGGGAAGGTGGGGGAAGGACTGGCTGGCTGAACGAGCTGAAGGGAAAAGGTCCTCACTCTGTCTTCCAATCTTCTGACTCCTACCCTCTGTAACCAGTTCCCATGGCCTCTGGGCTCATGGAGCTGGGGAGAACCCGGCTGTCTCCTGCCTCTCTAACCTATGTTCCCCAGTGAATTGCAAATGCAAGAATCTGGGTTTTTAGTTTCTTTAGATTCCTGCACACAGCAGTTCTGTGATCTATTATGGAAGCTTTTGAGGCTAGTTTCTTTAACTTATAATATTGCATCTGAGATTTATTCACTGATGCATTGAGGTGTATATCAATTGTTGATTGCTTTGTATTACACTATATGACGTCCTTTATATATTTAAACAATGAAAGATATTTTCAGTTTGGGACAATATTAAATAATGCTCCTATAAATATTCCATACTCAGGTTTTTATGTAAATATACCCTTTCATTTCTTTTAAATATATACTTAAGAATAGATTGATGGGTTATATTATAAGAGTATGTTTGAAATATAAGAAACAGACATACTATTCTCCATAGCACTTTTACAAGGTTGTGTCTCTAGCAATGTAGGAGAGTTCTAAATGCTTCTACGTCTTTACCACTGTTATATTTTTAAAATTTAACTACTTTAAGGGGCTAGTAGGTCTAAAGGAGCTTTTCATTGGGATTTTAAGTTTTTTAAATATATTAAAATCTACCATGATTTTATTTTATGACACGGTTTGATTTGCAGAAATGTTGCAAAGATAGTATATATATATATTTCCCATATATTCTAAATGATGATTTGTCTGATGCTTTTTTAGTGATTAGACTAGGGGAATATGTCTTTGGGAAGTAGAATTCAGAGATAAACTATCATTCTCATCACACCATAGTAAATGCACACACTATTGAATGACTTACTGTTGATGTTAACCTTGAATGTAGTGCTTGTTAACCTTCTCCAATGGAAGCTTTTGCTTTATTTTCTCCTCCTTTTAAATACTGAGCTCTTTGGAAACAAGTCATTCAATTTGTTCTTGTTTTGACAGTTGAGAGATCTCTTACTTGTGTTTCTTTGAAATATACCTCCCCGACACAGTGGTGCTTTTAAATTAAAAAAAAAAATTGTTTTCACTCCCTTACTTTTTGAAACTGTAAGATGCCTCTTGAGCATCTCGTATAATCCCCGTTCCAGTCCTAGGATCGGTCATTTAGCCAAGGAACACTGCTTCCTTTCATTGGAGAATGCTGTCAAACCACAAAGTCCAGGACTAAGTGTGCTATGAAGATTTCTTTCTTATTAGTTCCTTGTAGGTGATAGAGAAAAAAAAAAACATATATACTAATTCATGCGCATGTGCATATCTATAAGTATTTCCATATGCAGCTATCTGAATTTCTGTTAAGACAAGCATGAATTCATAGTGGTGTCTCTTGCTTCCTCTAACCCATGACCACAAGGGGCATAGGGAACCCGGCACCCACCACCAGCCACATATTTACTTAATCGTTCATTTCCAGCACAGGTGTATAGAGGTGTCAGAATTGTTAACTCATTGCCCTGCCAAAGGGAAAAGAAATGCACTGGACACACAGACTCAGAGAGACTTTATTCAGAGCTATTGAAATAGAGGAAAAGGACAGAACTTAACTCTGCTATGATGAGAGATGAGAGGGTTTTTGAGTGCTGGGATGAGTTGGTAGAAAGTACGGAAGCTATTACAAAGATGATTGATCAGTGGGATGTTTCCAGTCCCTTGAGTTATTCCTGAGTTTGCAAGAATTTTTCTCTATGACTCTTGTTTTCTGATTGGCACCAGTTAAAATTAGGCTCTTATCCTCTCACAGAGAACAAGTCCCTGGGATATTCTTTTCCTTGATGACTGTATTGCAAAACAATGTTTTTTTATTGTTATTATTATTTGTACCAGATATTGTACCTAGAGGCACTTACCCACTGAGCCACATTCCCAGTCTTTTTTTTTTTTCCTCACTGAGTTGCTTAGGGCTTCACTAAGTTGCGGAGGCTGGCTTTGAACTCAGAGATCCTCCTGCCTCAGCCTCTCGAGCTGCTGGGATTACAGGCATGCACCACCGTGCCTGGCTTCTTTTATTATTTTTATTGGTTCTTTTTAGTTATATATAATAGTAGAATCCACTTTGACATAATTAAACAAACATGGTATATATCTTATTCTAATTCAGACCACAGTACCTCTTCTTCCCCTCCATTTCCTGCTCTCTGCTCCCTTATCTCTATTGATCTCTCTGCCATTAACCCATAGTTACTATATTTTTTGTGTGCTGGGGATTGAACCCAGGGCCTTGTGCATGCAAGCAAGCACTCTACCAACTGAGCTATAACCTCAGCCCCATAGTTACTATTTATAAAAAATTTAATTTCTTATGGATGTACATGATGGTTCTTAAAGAAATTTCCTGAACTGTAAAACTGGTGAGATGCTGGGAGAAGATTCACATACATTTCAAAGGCGGAGAGAAAGGATTTAGTTACAAGATGTCTAAAGTAAATACCTCTATAGAAAGAGAGTTCTGAGGCTAAGAAGCAGAAAGAAACCCACCAAAAATCTGGTCAAGTGGAGGGCAACAGTTAAGTCAGTCTTGCTTACCCCAAGAGAAATAATTTTATCAGTGCTTCTGAGCAAATTCTTTTTTAAAAAAAAATTGGTGCATTATAATTATGTATAAGAGTGGGATTCTTTGTTGCATATTTATACATGCACACAATATAACAATATAATTTGATCAGTTTTGTTCCCCAGTATCTCTCTTCCCTCTCCTCCTCCTTCTCTCTGTTCTTCCTTCTTTTTCCATGAGATAGCCTCCTCCTTGACTTTTCTGAATTTGGTTTATTTTGTTTAACATAATGCTTTTTCCATTACAGATTGCATTTTTCCAAAGTCACTTGGGCTGACAACTTCTTCCCCACTCCCTTTAGTGAGGATGTTTTCTACATCAATAATTAGAGTTGGATTGTTCTGTCACATTCCAACTTCCACACTGAAAATTCTATGGGTTTTGAGAAACAAATAATGTTATAGATATACTGCATTTGTCTGCTAGCCTGCCAAAGCACAATATCAGACTTGGTGGCTTAAATGACAGAAGATTGCTTCCTTATGATTCTGGAGGTTGGGGATTCAAGATCAATTGTGGGAGGGCTGGTTTCTCCTGAGGCCTCTCCTAGGTGTGCAGATGTCCATCTTCTGTGGACATGGCCCTCCTCTATCCCTATTGTTTGAGCCTTAATTTTTTTCTTTTCTGTAAGGATACTAGTTATATTGGATCAGGGCCTATGGACTCGTTTAATTTAATCACATCTATAAAGACCCTGTCTCCTGCTATAGTCCCATTCTGAGGTATTGAGGATTAGGACAATAACATAAATTTTGTGGGGAGTCAGGATTCACCCCATAATATCTGCCATTTCAGTATCATACAAAATTAATACATTGCCTTAAAAAGTCCCCTATCTATCTTGCTATGCACTCCACCTCCTCTTCCAATTCTAACTCCTGGCAACAGCTGATTTTTACTATCTTCATAGTTCTGCTTTTTCTGGAATACCATATGTTGTCTTTTCAGCTGGCTTCTTTCACTTAACAATAAGTATTTAAGATTCATGTAGGTCTTTTTGTGTCTTGATAGCCCATTTCTTTTCATTGCTAATTGTTTTTAATCATTTGATGTACCATGGTTTAATTCATTTACTCACTGAAGAGTATTTTGGCTTATGGAACCTTTATTCATAATCAACAAAACCTAAATATTTATATGAAGATTTGTGTATAGACATAAGTTGCCAAATCAATTTGGTGGATACCTAGGAAGAAAATTTTTAGATTGTATGGTAACACTAAATATAGCTTTGTAAGAAACTGCAAAACTATCTTTCAAAATAGCTATAACATTTTTCATTGTTGCTTAAAAAATTTTGACTCCACATCCTTATTAGCATTTAACATTGCCAGCTTTTGGATTTAAGCCAATCTAGCAGGTGTATAATGATATCTTATTACAGTTTTAGCATGAAAATTTCCTAATCACAAATATGTTGAACATCATCTTATATACTTATTTGTCATGTATTGCAT
Source organism: Marmota marmota marmota (assembly GCF_001458135.2). Classification (NCBI taxonomy): domain Eukaryota; kingdom Metazoa; phylum Chordata; class Mammalia; order Rodentia; family Sciuridae; genus Marmota; species Marmota marmota. The sequence continues at coordinate 23,375,082 of NW_026000037.1, forward strand.
ATCTACATTGGTAAGGTGTCTGTTCAGATTAAGTGTCCATTTCTAGTTATTTGGTTTTGGGGGGTTATTTGTTGTGGAGTTTTAAGACATATATATATATATATATATATATATANACACACACACCTCTCTATATATATATATATATATCTTTTATTTTTTAAATACATGACAGTGGAATGCATTACAATTCTTATTACACATATAGAACACAATTTTCCATATCTCAGTTTGTATATAAAGTATGTTCACACCAATTCATGTCTTCATACATGTACTTTGGATAATGATGTCCATTACAGTCCATTACATTCCACCATCATTGCTAACCCACTGCCCCCTCCTTTTCCCTCCGACCCCTCTGCCCTATCTAGAGTTCACACCCTCTTGGACAACTCTGTTATGGTTTGGTTGTGAAGTGTCCCCCAAAAGCTCATGTGCAAAAATTGTGAAAAGGGTTAGAAGTGAAGTGATCATGTTATGTGAGCTTTAACCTTATCAATGAAGTAATTCCCCTGATGGGATTAACTGAATGGAAACTGAAGACTGGTAGGTGTGGTTTGAGGAGCTGGGTATTGGGGGTGTGCCTTTCAGGCATTTATTTTGTATTGGAGAGTGATCTCTCTCTCTCTCTCTCTCTCTCTCTCTCTCTCTCCTGATTATCATGTGAGCTACTTCCTTCCACACATTGTTTTGCCCTGATGTTCTACTTCACCTCAAGCTCTGAGGAATACAGCCAGTTGTCTATGGATTGGGATCTCTGAAACCTTGAACCCCAAATAAACTTTTCTTCCTCTACAATTGTTCTGGTCCATCTTTTAGTTGTAGCCATAGCAGTGAAAAAGCTGACTAAAACAAACTGTAAAAATAATTAAAAAATAACTGGTGAGGATGTGAAGTAATTGGAATCCTTGTATATTGCTAGTTCGAGTGCAAAAAAAAGGGGTAGCTCCCTTGGAAAATAGTGTGTCAGTTTCTCAAATTAAACATAGAATTACTATATGACTCATCAATTTGACCCATAGAAATAAACCCCTCCAAATTATAAAGATGTACTCAAACAAATACTTGTACACAAATGCTCACAGCAGCACTATTCACAATAACCAAAAGGTTGAAACAGCCCAAATGTGTATCTGCAGATAATTGCATGTACAAAGTATGGTACATCCATTCAAAGGAATATTATTCATCCATAAGAAGAAATAAAATACTAGTAAGTTACAACATGGACAGACCTCTAAAATATTATAAAGATTAAGCTAGATATAAAAGGCCCCATGCAATTCCATTTATTTGAAATATTCATAAATATTAATATCCAGTTAATTAATTAAATTCTCAGTTAATTGTAGGTTCTGTGAAATTTATCTCAATTTAAAATAAAATCAAACTTACTGGGATTTGATTGGGATATGTTGAAAATATAAATTAACTTGGGAAGAATTGACATCTTAACAATATTGAGATTTGCAATCCATGGGCATGCAAAATTATTTATTTATTTATTTTTATTTTTTGATTTCTTTAATAAATTCCTTTCGCAGTCTGTGTAATGACCCTGTACATATATATTTTGTTTGACTTATATATAAATATTCTAATTTTTTGCTGCTACTGTAAGTAGAAATTAATTTTTATTTCAAATTCAAATTTTTCATTGCTAGTATAAGAAAAATCAATTCATTCTTCATGTTTACTTTGTTCTATTTATAGTTTCAAGAATTTTTGTTGATTATTTGCAAAATTCTACATATATATATTCAGCTCACCTACATTTATAATCATCTGTGAACAAAAACAGTTTATTTTCAACCTATAACTTTTAATTGTCTTATTTTTTAAAATAGAAATTCCAATATAATATTAAATAAGAGTGTTGAGGAAAACTTCCTATACTTTATTCCTGATCTTAGGAGAAAAGCATTATTTTTGTCATCATTAACTATAATTTTAGCTGTATAATATTGTTGCTGTTCTTATGAAGCTGAAGAAATTCTCCTGTATTCCTAAATTGCTGAGTTGAGGTAGTAGCATTTGTTAGGTTTCTCCAAGACAAAGTTATTACAGTGTCTCCTTTCAGTACTATAGAGTGGTTGATAGAAGTCAGAATGTGCAGAACACAGTTAAGAAGTGAGGAGTCATGCACACTATTTTAAGGGCGAATTCTCTACATAATTGCTTAGATTCTTAAGCACAGGAATTTGTTCATCCTCTATGCTTTTATTTTTTAAGTAGTTTAATCATGCCACTATGAACTCATGGATATTTGTTTTATTCAATGCATTATAAACTCTTCCTTCTTTCCTTCCTTCCCTTTCTTATTTCCTCCCTCCCTCCCTATTCTCTCCATGTAAAGTCTTCTAATCTATACCTTTCTCTGTGTGTGTATAAATTTTAATCTTGGCCACAGGGAGATATTAGCCTCTGTGTCCTTTGATTCTGTGTCCCTTTCTTAGAACAAGAACTACCTTACTTCATTGAATTTCAAGATTCTCTAGACTAACTCTGTCTATTCCCTGCGGTGAGTCCTAGATTCAGCTAGTTCTCTAAGGAGCCCTGGCTACTAGTATTGGAGAGTAGTATCAGAAAAGATCTGAGCACCAAACGTGCCATTGTTACTGGGTGTCACTGATTCTAAGCCTTCTCAGATGATAAAGGAAATATGCTTATACATACCTAAACACATGTCCATAAATATATAGACATATATATAATGTATGTCTGTAAACGCACACATGCACACACTTCAATATGTGTCATTCTGTAACTATGTTGATCTAAACATGCATTCATACTGATACTTCTCAATCCATGCATCAGATTCTTCTATCCACCCCTTCCTAGTCTTTAACTCCCATTTCAATAGTGGGAGTGCATCCATTTATTCAATTGTTCAATTTCAGGGCATATGGTATTTTCCAAGTAAGTAACCCTTACCTCTTGGGTAACAGCATTATCATGTGGAGTAAAATGCAATTCCTTTTTACTTCAGTCTTACAGATCACACTGGTTTCCAAAGTTAATATCCTTTTCTCTCACCCTCAAGATAGGCTTTGATTTTTGTTTTTAAGCGCTTGCTTTCTTTTCTTACGTTGTTTTTGATATCAGGACCTGCAGGTTTGATATGTTTGATATCTTTTGCTTGTCTTCTGTATTTATTGCCTTTGATCTAATCCTTTTATCATTGTTTTTCAATTCTCTAGGCATTTTTCATATTTCTTTTATATGCTGTTAGGTGGACTCAATAGTGTCAATTGTCTTTTATTTCCTTTGTAATTCAGATTTCACTTTTGAAATAACTTTGTCTTTTTATTTGTTTTCTGAATTCTGCAAATTCAGAACTAACATTTTCCTGTTGTCCATTTATTTTATAAGATTTCTTTAAAAAATCAGGCTCTTTCTCAACTGCATTTTCTCACTTAAAAATATGTTGTTTGGAATTTGTTTTTTGGGGGGGATTGGCTAACTTCACTTAACATTATCTTCTCCAACGCCATCCATTTACCTGCAAAAAACTGATTCATAGTGGGGTAGGGAGAGGGAGAATGAGAGGAATAGACAAACTCTAGATAGGGCAGAGGGGTGGGGTGGTTAATGATGGTGGAATCTGATGATNGGGGGGGAAGGGAGGGGACGGGGGTTAGCAATGCTGGTGGAATGTGATGGACATCATTATCCAAATACATGTATGAAGACATGAACTGGTGTCAACCTACTTTATATACAACCAGAGATATGGAAAATTGTGCTCTATATCTGTAATAAGAATTGTAATGCATTCTGCTGTCATGTATTTAAAAAATAAAATAAATTATTAAAAGAATATGTTGTTTGGAATGTTGTATTGCTGTTTACTCCAATTTGTGGCTGCATCTTCTACTAAATTTTAATCTGTTCATTATTCTACTTCTGTTATCCTGTCTTTGTAAGCATGCTTGTATTTTTATTAATCATTCAATAAGCTGGTTTATCCTGAGTCACTTATGAATGGTACCATATTATTGGGGTGGTAGAATACCTCACTTTCCTCATTTCTCAAATTCAGTTCTTCTGTTGTATCACAAAGGGGGCTGCATCTTTTATATGCAGGTATTTCTTTAATTTTCCTGCTGTTATTTCAACTCTCTCTTATTTTTTTCTTTTCCCGTTTCTGTGTTGTTTTTTTTTTAAACCAGGAATTGAACTCAAGGTCACTCAACCACTGAGCAACAATCCTAAGACTTTTTTTTTTTTTCATTTGAGACAGGGTCTCACAAGTTGTTGAGGGCCTCGCTAAGTTGCTGAGGCTGGTTTTGAACATGTTATCCTCCTACCTCAGCCTCCTTTTTCTTATGTGCTTTATTGATTCTCAAATGTATCCCTATCATTTTGGCACTGGATGGGATAATTTCTAACAAGGAGTAAATGTTAACTGGTATTTTCTGGATGTTGCTTTTTAAAAAAATTTGTAATATGGCAGATTACACAGTTGATCATACACATACAGAATTATTTCTGAACTCTTAAACTTTATTGTATTAGCCTATCCTTTATTACTATATGTGCCTATCCTTTATTACTATAGCTTTTTGTAATAAGTTTTGAAATTGAGATGTGTACATCTTTCATCTTTGTTCTGCTTTTTCGAGTTTGTTTGGACTCAGAAAAGATTTTTCAATTTTACATAAACTTTTTCAAATAAATTTTTATATAAGTTTTTTTGTTTCTTCATAAAAGGCGACTCAAATTTTGATAAGGACTGTGTTGAATTAGTATACTGCTTTAAGATATATTGCTTTCTTCACAATATTCATTCTTTTGATTTATGAATGTGCATCTTTCTATTTACTTCAGTCTTTTATTTCAGTGATGTTTTCAGCCAAAAGTATATTGGTCTTTAAGTTCTTGGCTAAATTTATTCCTAAATATTTTATTCCTTTAAATGCCACTGTAATAGGAATTGTTTTCTTAATTTCCTTTGCAGTTTGTTCATTGCTAGAATGTAGAAGGCCAGTGGAGTAGAGAAGGAGGAAAGGTGGAGGTATGGAAAAGGGGGGTGAACGAGGAGGTATTGGGGACTGAAGTGGAACAAATTATATTCTGTACATGTGTAATTATGTCAGAATGCACCAATAAAAACATAAAAAAGAAATTCAGCTGATTTTTTTGGCATGTTTACCTTCTAGCAACTTTGAATTTATTACCTCAAATAGGATTTTCTCTGTATAAAGTCAGATCATCTGTGAATAGAATTTTTTTTTTTACTTTTTTACTTCCAATTTGGAATTTTTCTATTTATTTTTCTTATCTGATTGCTTTGTCTAGAATTTCTAACACAAATTCTCCTGACCTTAGGGGAAATGTTTCAGTCTTTCACCATAGAGTTGAAGGTTTCCATATATGTTCTTTTGTTGTTGATAAAGTTCTCTTCTATTGTTAGATGTTGAGTGTTTTGTTTGCTTTTGGGGAAAGACCATATTGATCTCACATATTTTTCTGCATTAATTGAGATGATTGTGCAGCTTTTACCCTTCATTCTATTAATGTGATGTGTTACAATGATTGATTTTTTTCTTTTCCTTTCTTTCTGTTGTGCTGGGGATCAAGCCCAGGTTCTTGTACATTCTAGGCAAGTGTTGTACCACTGAGCTCCACCTCCAGCCCCTACACCAACTGATTTTTTATATAGTGAAACACCTTTGCATTCCTAAGGTAATTCATTTGGTCATGGATATATAATCCTTCTAATATTCTTCTAATATTTCTAGTATTTTTGTTGAAGATTTCACACAATAACAGGAGGAGGGTTAGGGAGGAAGAGAATTACTTATAGGGATATTGGTCTGTAGCTAACTTGTGATGTCTTTTCTTAACTTTGTTGACTTTGTTGTTTATGGTAATTCTAGCTTCACCAAATGAATTAAAAATGTGTTCCCTCCCGTTTACTTTTTGGAAAACTCTGAGAAGCCAATTTTAAGTTCTTTTTAGTATTGGTAAAATAATTCACCAGTGCAGTCATCTGGGCCTGAGGTGTTTTTTTTTTTTTTTTTAGTTTTTGATTACTGATTTAATTCCTTCTCATCCATCTATTCAGGTATTTTCTTTCCTCATTAGTCAACTTCCAAATAAGACAAACTCACAGAGATCCAAACAAAGGCACATTTTAGTGAAACTGCCAAAAGAAAAAGATAAGAAAAAAGTTTGGAAGTAGCAAAAGTTAAGTGATTTGTCAGTTTAATATGGATCCTCAGTTAGATTAACAAATAATTTCTCATCAGAACCCCTGCAGGCAAGAAGGCAGTGAATGGCATATTTAAATTGCTAAAAGAACAACTCTGAACCAAGAAGTCTAGATATAGCAAAACTATTCATCAAATTAGAGAAATTAATATATGTCTGAATAAATAAACATAGAGCATTGTTCATTATGTGAAGTACGGTAACTAAAATGAAAAACTTGGTAGGTTTAAAACATCAGGCTTATAGCTAACTATGAAACCAATCTAGATGTCCTTCAACAAATGAATGGATAAAAAAAATGTGTTATGTATACACAATGGCATATTAGCCTTAAAGAAGAATGAAATCATGGCATTTTCTGGTAAATGGATGGAGCTGGAGAATATCATGCTAAGTGAAATCAGACAATCCCAAAAAACCAAAGGCCGAATGTTTTCTCTGATACGGGGATGCTAATTCACAATAACAGGAGGAGGGTTAGGGAAGAAGAGAGTTACTTTGGATTAGGTAGAGGGGAGTTAAGTGGGGGGATGGTGTGGGGGTAGGAAGAATAGTAGAATGAATTGGACATTATTATCATATATATATATATATATATATATATATATATATATATATATACACTTGACCAGTGTGATTCTACATCATGTACCACCAGAAGAATGAGAAATCATACTCTATTTGCATACAATGTGTCAAAGTGCATTCTACTATTATGTATAACTAATTAGAAGAAACAAAAAAGACAAAAGAAAAAAATCAATGAGCTTGAGGACAAGTCAAGTGGAATCATCCAGTTTGGGGAGCAGAGATGAAAAATAAAAAAAGAGAAAAAGAATCCAAGGCTAACCAGAAGGCTGTGAGTGTGACAACATATACACAATGGAAATCTAAAAAGGAAAAAAAAAAGAGTGGGAAAGGGGAAGAAAGAATATTTGGAGAAACAATGGCCTCACACTTCCTGAACGTTTATCTGAGACACAAAGTTACATATCTAAGAAACTTACTCATAGCTGCCTCTTTACTTTGGAAGAGTTTTGAGTGAAATAAAACATAAAATATATNTATATATTAAATCATGTTCCTTGCATCTTCCATATCTTTGTCTGTTTTGTGTTTCTATAATAAAATACTTGAGTGTGAACACTTTATTAAAACCATGACGTTCAGAGGTTAAGTTAGCTTGCAGTTTTGGAGTTCTGAAATTCTAAGATTGGGCGGCCCCGCCCAATGATCTCTGGTGAGGATCTTCTGGCTACATCATGCCCTGATGGATGATATTCACACATGTGAGAAGAAGATCAAATGGAGAGAAAGGAAACAAGGGAGGTTCCAGGGTTAGATTTGCTCTTTTCATAATAAGCTCTTGTGTGAATTAACTGGGGTCCTGCAAGAACTGTACTAATCCCTTCTGAGGATAACACCCATGACCTAACCACCTTCCCCTGGGACCCACCTCTCAAAGGTTGCACCACCTCAACATCACTTGGAGAACAAGCTTCCAGCATATGGACCTTTAGGAACCAGCCACATCCAAACCATAGCATGTGATTGCCTCAAGGAACTCCCAGGCAGGCCCAAGTGAACAGATGCAGTTCCTTGGAAGTAAGGTTCACTATAAACTTACTGGGACCAGGTACTCATGTCAGGAAGACAGACTGCCATCTTCAGGACCACCACATGGAAGGCTTCATCCATGTGCCTTTTCCTTTTCTGAGTTTCATCTTAATCCTTTCACACTGACACCCCACAACCATGAGCATAGTAGCTTATCTTGAGTCCCATGGTCCTTTAAGCAAATAACTGAGGATGGTCCCAAGGATCCTTGACACACCTGCTTTTATGAGCCCTATCATATTTTGTTAAAAGTTGCACATGTCCTATCAGGTGACACAGCTGTTTATTAATTGCAGGTTTAGTTTATGGAAATAGTTTCTTTTTTTCTAATAAAAATTTAGGCATGTGAATAAATTGGCCATTTTTTGTCTCTGTATATTGGAGAAAAGATTCATATCCCTTTGGATTTTGTGGTTACTACTGGAATCTCTGTTATCAGTGTTATTATGATTTGGGGTCTTTTTTTCTGAATCAGTTTTGAGAGTTACCTGTTAATGCTATCTGCCTGTGGCAGACATGAGAGCAGAGGGGAACCTATGTGGGAACTCATGACTCTGTCTCTTTGATTAGGTTTGGATTTCTTTCTCTCCACTTTATTGTTAGTTCTATTTACAGTGCTCTTAATGGTATTCTTTAATATTTTTCTTCCTCTATTGTCACTGGTCATGATTTGTTTTGCTTCCCCACTGTTTAAATCTCTTTCACCTAATTTGTGACTTATACCTGAATTTCTCATTTTCTTCCATCCCGCTGGCCTATCTTCCTGCCTTCCTATGTAATTACTTTTCCAGAGCTACTATTGAGGTTTTTTTTTAAACTTATACTTGACCTAAAAAATTCTTGTGTTAATTAACACTCTTCAATGTTTTCTGAATAATGTAAACTTATAATCCTTAATTATGATTCTCCTCTGTTATGCATGTATAGTACATTAATTTTGCCTCATTTTGTGTGTCTCAAATTAGTTACCACTATCAGTATTATTATCATTGTATAATGTCAATTATTCAGATTTACTCGGCTACGTGCCAGTTTCCATCACACCCACTTTCCTTGAAGATACATGACCTCCTTGCCAATTTGCATCATTTAGTGGGTTTTTTTTTTTTTGACTAGACTTTTTGAGTAGTAAAGTTTCAGAATTTTTCCAAAAAAATGTATTTGTCCCATATTTTTAAATAATAGTTTAGGTATGCATGTAACTAGACTGACAATAATCTTTCTTCTCTCTGTATGTCAAAGAAAGTAGTCACACTCTTTTGGATTCTGATGTTTCTGCTAGAAACTCCACCCTCAGTCTCCTTATGATTCCATTGCAGGGAATATGATTTTTTGAACTTGACTGTTTTTAAGATCTGACTACCTGTAATGGTTTGGATATGAGGTCTCCCTCCACAGTCCTGGGTTAATGCAGGAATACTCAGTGGTGAAATGATTGGATTGTGAGAGCTATACCTTGTCAATTCATCCTAATTTGAATGGACTCATTAGGCGGTAACTTTAGGCAGATGGGGGCATGGCTAGAGGAGGTGGTCACTGGGGCATGTCCTGGAAAGGTTATTCTCTTTGTTGGCCTCTTCCAAAATTTCTCCCTCTCTGCTTCCTGGCTGCCATGAATTAAGCTTATTTCCTCTGCCTTTCACTCCTCCATGAAGCTCTGCCAAAGCTCAGGCCCAGAGCCATGGGGTTGGCTGACCTTTGAAACCCTGAACCTAAATAAACTTCTGTCTCTAAGTTGTTCTCATCAAGTATTTTGGTCATAGTTAGGAAAAGCTAACACTGCCTTTGATACATTTCAAATTTACTATAATTTATTATATCATATTAATTTAATTGAATTAGTACAATTCATTGCATGAAACATGATGTAGTATGCTTTAAAACAAATATGAGGAATCTGAGTCATTTTTTTCTTAAAACTATTACTAATTGTATTATTCCAGAATTCACACAAGATGTAAGTTGGATACTATCAATGTGTTCTGTATCTATATCTTCCAAATTTCCTAACTCCTCTTTATGTCTACATTTCTGTTTTTGTTTTGTTTTAGTTTTGAAAGATATGTTTTAGTGTGTTGTTCTATCTTATGGTTTTGATTTTTTCATGTTTTTGTCATTTCATATGTACTAATTTCATATTCTTCTATTACCTAAAAATTGAAGGAGTCTCAATTTGCTATTAATAGGCCTCTTCAATAAAGATTGTGCATAATGATTTTTCTCCTGCATTTCATTACTTTGGATGGTGAGTTCACTTTTAATAACACATTATCTATGGAAATTCTTTGCAGGCGGTATTGAGGCCTTTACTAACAAAAAAAAGCTTTAGAGTTGATTCTGCAAGATACTCCAGGAATATTACTGGTCTGAGACCAATTTTCAGATAAATGTCTTGATTAGTTAGAGTTCCTCAAAGAAAACGACCAACAGATTCACACCAGTGATTCATTATAAGTTGGCTGTTGCTTTATGTGATGATAGAGGCTAGCAAGTTGAGAATCTGCAGAGTTGATATCCCAGTTCAGGTCTTAAATTCAGAAACTACTGTAAAAGTAGGAAGAGTGAAATCCCTATTTGAAGATGTCATGCAGGAAGAGCCAGTGGAAAGATCATAAGGCAAGAAAATTCTCCGTTACTTAAAGGAAAGTCAGTCTTGTTCTATACATTCCTTCAACTGATTGCATAAAGCCCACCAACACTTTGGAGGGAAACTGCTTTACTTAGTCTACTGACATAAATGTTAATCTCATCCAAAAGTACCCTCATAGAAACACCCAAAATAATATTTGGGAAAAATCTTAGTAGCCTCTTCCCCGTTAACACACAAAATTAAACATCAAAGACCATGTTGGTAGAGCCAATTCAAATCCAATGCCAATGTGAACCTAATTATTAAAGGAGAATTATCTTCTACCCTGAGCCCAGGTAGAATGAACTGCTGTTTTTTTCCCCCCTGTGGTTGTTATTGTTTTGAAACCTCTTCATTCTGGTAAATAAAATATTCACTAAAAATGCAGATATATTTAGTCTTAGTTTTAATTTTCTATTTAAATCTGCTCCAACATAGGTGTACTATCTCTAAGATGGCATTACAACCCAGTTCGTGGGCAGTTGCTACATAACTCTTTTGTTTATTGGTCTTGGCTACATTTCCTGCCTCTTAGATACTAAAGACTTTTCCATCACTCACATTCTTTTGTGTAAGCTAAATTCTGCATTTAATGTAATATTTATTGAATCATTTTATAATATTTCTAGGTGCTTATAGCAGGAAATGTTCGGGGCACTTAGTGTCCTATTAAGCTAATACCCAAAAGCCAAATCAATTATTGTTATGGTTTTGGGAACAATTTTGGTGACTAGTCTACATAAATATAAATTAACACTCTACCTCTACATAAACAGAATATTACCATATAGTAAAGCTGGTGAAATAGAATCAGTTATTTTTGAAAATACCTGAATCAAATTATGATCTTATACTGTTTACTTTGACGTTTTAAAGCACAGTTGAGGTTTTGCACTGTAAAGTTATATATAGTTAATTGGGCACACAGACTTATCCTTGGTTCATCCTCAGATACGTAATTATGATTAAAATGGTATTTTTATCTTCTTACTTTAAAAGATTTCCACATTTTTAAATATAGTGGTTAGTGGAAAACGTAAAATCACAAGATTTAATGAAACTCTTGATACATGCTTGATGTGCAGCAGCCCATGTTTTAAAAACCATCAGAGGAAGCAAGCTTCTATTCCCAAAGATGATGTATTATTCCCTGTTTGGTCACCCTGGACACAGAATGATGAGATACTCCTTGCCTCAGTTCCTGCCGAGTCCCTTGTATGGAGACCTTTAATTAGATCCTGGGGCTGGTTTGATCTTCCGTAGAGAGGAAAGATTGCTGAGTGCAGATATCCATTGCTGAGATAAAGCTTGCAGCAGCTGAAAGATCCAACTGGGAAATTGCAAAAATATGGATTCCAACATGCTAGTTTCAGGGAAGGCAATTATCCCAGACATAATAGGAGTCGTCCAGAGTTACCTGGGGTGCTCAAGAAATTAAGCATAGGGCTACTTTATAAATAATTTATTAAACAAACTACTTCATAATATGGGTTTTATTACCAGAAAAGTCAGAATATAATACAGATAGTTTCCATTTATCAGATATGGAAATTATCAGACAAATTCCATTTATCAGACCCCCTGTACCCTGTTATTCCAATCAGTTTGAAAAACGTTCACAATTAATGCAGCACTGTGGATACATCATTATCAGCTGATGTCTATAAATTATTTAGAATTCCTTGGTTTTGCCTTACAGTCCCAGGACCTCAGGAAGGATAGCACACCTAGTCACTAAGTCAACTGAGGCTCTTTGGGGCTGTAACAGGTTTTCAGGCTTACCTGTTTTTTAATGACATTAGAATTTTTAGAAGCACTGATCATGAGCCCGTCAATTGGGATTGAGTACATTGGAGTAATGAGTTTTGGGGAGAAAGATCACAGGTGTAAAGGACCATTTTCATCACATCATATCAAAGGCACATTCTACAAATGTGACTTATCACTGTTGACATTAATCATGATCATCTGGCTGAGTAGGGTTGTGACGTTCCTCTTTTCCCCCTTTCAATAAGTCTTCAGAAAGAAGTCACTCTGCGTGTGCGGGTGGGTGTCTATGCTGTAGCTTCTTGAAGGCACAGTTACCTTCACGACTGTTTTGAAATTCTTCTGCTTGAGAAGTTTTTCTGTGACAGTCATTTTATGTATTACTTTGGTCACTTGTTTGTTGTCAGTTGGACTCATGGACACTTATGCTATACTTTGTGTTATAAGAAAATACCACCTCATTTGTATTTTACTAAGCTTGTTTCAGCTTTGGCCAGTGAAAGCTCTTTCTGTTGATTTCCATGTCACTTTGACAAACTCATATCACTCTGATTTGTTTGGTTGAGCACTTCCTTACTTTCTGACGGGTCCATATGCAAATGCATATTTCATGCCCCAGTACTAGCATCAGCCATTTTTCCAAGCATGTATGGTTCCTTTAATTGGAAAATAGTATAAGATACCACATCTCGGTGTTTGGTGTGCTTGTAGCTACAGGGATTTCATTGTTTCGGGTTTTTTTTCCAGATGACAGAACCAGTAAACACATGCATGTGTGGTATAACTCATGTATATGCACATATTGACAAATAGGCTGTTATTTTTTAACATTATTTGCTATTTTTGGATACACATGACAGTAGAGTGTATTTTGACACATTCTAACTAGAATTTCATTTTTTTTCTGGGTACCAGGGATTGAACTCGAAGGCACTTGACCACTGAGCCGCATCCCCAGCCTTATTTTGCATTTTATTTAGAGACGGGGTCTCACTGGGTTGCTCAGCACCTCCCTGTTGCTGAGGCTGGCTTTGAACTTGCAATCCTCCTGCCTCAGCCTCTGGAGCTGCTGGGATTATAAGCATGCGCCACCATGCCCAGCAGAATCCCATTTTTTTGGTTGTATGTGATGTGGAGTTTCACAGTCGTGTATTCATATATGATCATAGGAAATTTATGTCTGATTCAATCCACTGTCTTTCCTATTCCCATCCCCCATCTCTTTCCTTCATTCCCCTTTGTCTAATCCAATGAACTTCTATTCTCCACACCTTTATTGTGTGTTATCCTCTGCATACTAGAGAGAACATTTGGTCTTTGGATTTGGGGGATTGGCTTACTTCACATAGCATGTTAGACTCCAGATCCATCCATTTAACAGAAAAATTCAGAAAGTCTTTCTTTTTTTTATGGCTGAGCAAAATTCCATTGTGTATATATACCACATTTTCTTTATCCATTCATCTGTTGAAGGGCACATAGGTTAGTTCCATAACTTAGCTATGGTGAATTGTGCTGCTGTAAACATTGGTGCATCATGGTAGTATGTTGATTTTAATTTTTCTAATTTGATTTTAATTTCTTTGGGGGTATAATGAGGATTAAGATAACTGGGTCAAATGGTAGTTCCATTCCATGTTTTCTGAGAAATCTCCATATTGCTTTTCATAGTGGCTGCACCAATTTGCAGTCCACAAGAAAGAAATGTACAAGTATACCTTTTTCCCCACATCCTCACTAATATATATGTGTGTGTGTGTGTGTATATATATATATATATATATATATATATATATATATACACACACACACACACACACACACACATATATATAATACACATATATACATGTATGCACACACATATATAAATATATTAGTGTAATATATATTCATATATGTTTAGTTGTAGATGGACAAAATACCTTTATTTCATTTATTTATTTTTATGTGGTGCTGAGGATCAAGCCCAGTGTGTCACACATGCTAGGCAAGTGCTCTAGCTCTGAGCTACACTCCAGCCCCTATTACTTGGGTTTGTGTATGTGTCTGTGCACGTGTGTGTGAGTTGATGTGGTCAATGTTTCTTCTTTAAGTTTGTTGATACCGGAGATTGCTTTGATTGGTGTTGGAGTGTTGAACCAGGCTTGCCTGGCTGTAATATGTATCACTCAGTCAGGAAATATAATTATTTTTATATTGTTTTGTTAATATTTTATTGGGGATTTTCACATATATGTTTATGTGAGATAGTAGTTTTTACTTTTCTTTTTTTTTCTGGTATGTTACCAATTTTGGTTTTAGAATAATGCCTGACTTGTAGAATGAATTAGAAATATTCCTTCTCCTTTTATCTTGAGGTGACTTTTCTTTTTTTGTTTTTTCTTCTCTTTTTGGTACCAGGGATTGAACCCAAAGGCACTTAAATCTGAGCCACATCTGTAGTCATTCTGTTCTTTGATTTTGAGACAGGGCATCACTATGTTGTTTAGGGACCTTGCTAAATTGCTGGCCTCAAAATTGTGATCCTCCTGCCTCAGCCTGCTGAGTGGTTGGAATTACAGGTTTGTTCCACCACACCTGGCTTGAGGTGACATTTTTCTGAAGTGAAGATTTGGTATTCTTTCTGCCTTAAATATTTGGAAAAATTCTCTAGTGAGACCATTTCAGCTTGTATAACTTCTTTTTGGACAGGGATTAGTTATGAACTCAATTTATTTAATAGATGTAAGGCTAATTAATCTCTTTTTTCCTTGTGTGGGTTTTGGTAGTGTTTCTTTTTAAAGAAATTGTTGTATTTCACTTAAGTTACATAATTTGAAAGAAGAGAGTTATGTAACTTAAATGAAATAGAGCAATTTCTTGAAAACACTAATTTTACATTATTATTTTTTAATATACATGTGATCAGTAATGATGATTTCTTTTTATTTTTAACATTGTAGTTTGTAAATTATTTTTATTTTTTACTAGGTTAGTCTGAAAAGAAGTTTGGAAATTTTATTGATCTATTTAAAGAAGCATATTTTAGTTTCACTGATTTTTTTTTCTATTATCCTAATTTTAACTTAATTTCTGTTCCAATTTTTAATTTATTTTTCCTGTGCTTGTTTTAGTCTTAAGTTGTGTATCTCTAGTTTCATAAGACAGAAGCTTAGGTTATTGATTTTAGAGTATTCTTCATTTCTAATATGTTCATTTATTGCTGTAAATTTCATTGCTTAATGAAGGAACACGTTCTGAAAAATGCATAGGTGGGTGATTTTGTCAGTGGGTGAACGTCTTAGTGTGTACTTATACAAATCTGGATGGGATAACTACTGTATCCCTAGGGAATATGATATAGCTTATAACTCTTAAGCTACAAACCTATACAGCCTGATACTCTACCAGATACTTTAGGTAATTGTAACACAATGGCAAGGATTTATGTGTCTAAACCTATGTATTCCCAGAAAAGGTAGTAAAAGTACAATATATAATATTAAAATTTGTACACCTATATACAGGACACTTAGCCCAAATAGAGTTCACAGTACTGGAAGCTGCTCTGAATGAATCAGTGAGTGTGAGGTGAGTGATCAAAGCCTAGGACATCACTGTACACTCTTGTAGACCTTATTATACATGGTTCACTTAGGCTGCACTAAATTTGCCTAACATATTTTCCTTATCAATAATAAATTAATATTACCTTACAGCAACATTTGTACTTTATACAATGTTAATTTTTATCTTTTTTATTTTTTCATAATAGCATTGAGCTTACAACACAAACACATTATACAGTTGTACAAAATATATTTTTTTAATTTTTATTTATTTATTTATATGTTGTGCTGAAAATGGAACTCAGTTGTCTCACACATACTAGGTAAGCGCTTTACCACTGAGCTATGCCCCAGACCCTGAACAAAATATTTTTATGTCCTTATGTAAGCTTTATTCTATTTAAATTGTTTTTATTGATGCATCTCAGTTACAGCGTGACAGATTTCACTGTGATTCACTTTGACATGTGCACACATATATAAAAACAAAATTTGATAAATTTTCCTCCTCAATGACCCCCCACTCTCCTCTCTTCCCTCCCCTTCCCTCTACCCTAATGGTCACCCTTCTGTTTTCACAGTGTCTCTTTTTAACCTCCAGCTTCCACAAATGAAGGAAAACTTACAGTGTTTTCTCTCTGACTCTGGTTTTATTTTACTCAAAACTGTGGTCTCCAATTCCCTCCATTTTCCTACAAGTGTCATAAATTTTTTTTCTTTATGGCTGAATAAATCTCTATTGTGTATATATACGACATTTTCTTTATTCATTCCTCTGTTGATGCACATCTAGGCTGGTTCCAAAACCTGGCCATTGTGAATTGCACTACCATAAGCATGGGTATGTTGATATCTCTAAAGTATGCTGGCTTTCTAATTTTGGGGGGATAAATATCAATGAGTGGAGGAGCTGGATCATATAGTTGCTCTATTTTTAGTTTTTGAAGAACCTACATATTGGTTTCCATAGTCACTGTACTGATGGACACGTCCAGTTTCTCCTGCATTCTTGAATCATTTATTGTTATTTGTATTCTAAGTGTCTGGACATTCTAAGTGGAGGGAGATGGACTCTCAGTGCTGTTTTGACTTGCATTTCCCTGATGGCTAAAGATGTTGAACACTTTTTCATATAATTGTTGGCCATTTGTACTTCTTTTGAGAAATGTCTGTTTAGTTCCTTTGCATATTTATTGATTGGGTTATTTGATTTTTTAATGTTGAGATTTTGAGTTTTTAATATATTGTATATATTAAGCCTCTGTTGGAAGAGTGGCTGGCAAAGATCCTATTCTATTCTGATGATGGTCTCTTCACTCTTAATTGTTTCCCTTGCTGTGTAGAAACTTTTCAATTTGATGCCATCCGTTTATTGATTCTTTCTCTCATTTCCTGAGCCATTCAGGTCCTGCTTGCAAAGTCTTTGTGTCTATAAGTTGGAGTCTTTCCCCTAAGTTTTTCTTCTAACAGTTATAAAGTTTCTGGTCTTACACTTGGGTCCTTGATCCATTTTGAGTACAAAGTGAGAGACGGGATCTAATTTCACTCTTTTACATACGTATATCCAGTTTTCCCAGCACCACTTGTTAATGAGCCTGTCTTTTTTTTCTCCTGCAATCTTTATTTCATTTTAATTTTTTTTTTGACTATTGAAATTCTTGGTTAAAAATTAAGACACAAACACACATATTAGCTTAGACCTGCATAGGGTCAAGAACATCACAGCCGCCTCCCACATCTGAATCTTGTGCCATTGGAAGGTCTTCAGGACACACATGGAGCTGTCACCTCCCACACATCAGTGCCTCCTCCTGGTACCTCCGGAGGACCTGCCTGAGACTGTTCCTGAGGCGGGATCAGTCTTCTCAGTCCATGGTGGTTTGCTTGATACGTTTCTTATCACAGATTTGCTTCTAAGTAGATAGAACACCACTGATCGTCTTCTCTTTTGTTTGACAATGTTTCAATGTGTTGGGGTCCACATTTCCAAACTTTTTCAGGAAATTGTTGAGGTTGCAAAACCTTGTTAAACCCTTTATTGTAACCTTTCTTGGGGATTCTTCTTGTTCTTCTCTTGAAATTCTCTTTTTGTCTGACTCTTCTTCACTCACATATTCCTATTCAGTTATAATGTAATCTTTGGTCATACATGTGATCCATCATTGACCTAACCATTGCTCTGTAGCATAAATTAATTTCAATAAAAATTGTGACCCCATAAAAATTCTGGTGATCTGCATTTCCTTTTTATTTAGTTCAAAAAATATATATTTTTTTTCTATTTTGGGGGGAATTATTATTTTACTTATGTGATTTAAAACTGTATTTAATTTTCAAACAGGAGGATTTTTCTGGCTATCATTCCAACATCGATTCATAGCTTAATTCCACTGAGGTCTGAGGACACACTTTGTATGATTTCTATTCTTTTAAAAATTTTAAGGTAGGCTTTATGGCCCAGATCTTGGAGAGTGTTCCATGTGAACTCGAGAAAGCGTGTTCTGCCATTGCGGGATGAAGTATTCTCTACATGCCAATTAGGTCAAGTTGATGGATGGTACTGCTCAAGTCAAGTGTATCATTACTGATTTTCTGTCTATGACATTTATCAATGACTGAAAGGAAGGTGTGGAATTCTCTGTAATGTCAAATTATCCATTTCTCCTTTAATGATATTGTTTTTGCCATATGTATTCTGAGGCTTTTTATTTTTTAGGTGTATACATATTTAGGAGATTTATGTTTTTGATGTTACATTATTTTTAATTAATTTTTTATTGGTGTATTATAATGATACATAGTGAGATTCTTTATGCCATATTTGCTCATGTACATAATCTGATGAATTCTCATTCCCCCATTCCTCCCCTTTTCCTCCTGCTTGACCTGCTTACTCTACTCAACTCCCTGCCTTCTATAATAATAATTATTATTTTATTATTGTACTATTATTATATATAAGCGGGATTCATTGTGGTATAAATTATGGTTTTAATATAGATTCTTATAAACCCATTTTATTTACTTTTATAATAAAGCAAACATCATTTAAAAAATAGTGATTTCCTGAAGTTTATAGTATCCTTTTTAAAAATTTTGTTACTTTGAGACAGGGCCTTGCTGAGTGCCTTAGGGCCTCAGTAAGTTGCTGAGGTGACTTTGAACTTGGAATTTTCCTGCCTCTGCCTCCTGAGCCACTGAAATTACAGGTGTGTGCCCAGTGCATGGTTATAATATACATTTTTAAGTAATCAAAGTCGATCTTAAGCACATATTTTTAGTTTTAAGTGACAGATAGTAATTATATATGTTTGGTACAATGTGAGATACATATACATGTGGAATGATTAAGTCAAGTTAATCTGTATGACGGCCATCACACATTCATATCACTTCTTCAAGGTAAGAATGTTTAAAATTGATTTTTCTGCAATTTTAAAACATACATTACTATTAATTATAGCCATCATGGTGCACAATGGTTCACTGAAATTTATTTCTCTAATCTATTGGAAATTGATTAATATCACCCTGTTTCCTATTCACCCCTTTTGACCCCTGTCCCAAGCCCCTGGTAACCACCATTCTACTCCCCACTCTATAGATTGGCATTTTTGGAATACACAGGTAGTTGTCATCATGCATCCCACACTGACAGGTTTTCACTAATTGAGAGAATGTTCCTGAATTCCTTCCCCCAGCATCATATTCTCCAGGTTCATCACTGTTGTTACAAATGGATGACCACCTTCCTTTTTAAAAAAAAAAATCCAAATAACATCTCATTGTATATATCCCACATTTTCTTTATCTATTCATCTGTTGATGGACCCTTAGCTTGTTCCCATATCTTGGCCATTGTGAATAATGCTTCAGTGGACACAACGTTCAGATACCTCTTTCACATACTGTTTTCACCTCCTTTGTCTATACACCCAGATGTTGGACTTCTGCATCTCATATGGTAATTCTGTATTTAGGGTTTTTTTTTTTTTTGAGGAAACTTGATACTATATTCCAGAAATGTGTGCACCGATTTATATGACCACCAACAGTGAGGTCTTTCCATCTTTAGAATACTTCATCTTCTTGACAATAGACATTCAAAATGAGGTGATATCTGACTGTGGTCTTAATTTGCATTTCCCTGATTAATTATCATGGAATTTTTTTTAAAAAAATTTAACTTTTGATCCTTTATGTATTTTCTTTTGAGAAACATTTAGAACCTTTTCCCAGTTACAAATTGGAGTATTCGTTGTCTTGCTATATTGTTGCTTGGGTTTCTTATGTATCCTTGATATTACCATCTTGTCACGTGTATGAATTGCAAATATTTTATCCTGGTCTATTGGTGTCTCTTCACTCTGTTGTTTCTTTTTGCTGTGCAGAAATGTTATAATCTGATGAAGTCCCATTTGTCAATTTTTGCTTTTGTTATCATATTCAAGAAATTATTACCCAGATGAATGTCATGTAGCTTTTCTTCTAGATTATTTTCCTAGCAGTTTTATGTTTCAGGTCTTACATGTAAGTCACTAATCGATTTTGAGTTGATTTTTGTATGTTTGAGTCCAAAAGCATTATTCTGCATGTGGATGTCCAGTTTTCCTAACATCATTTATCGAAAAGTCTATCCTTTTCCCATTTTGTGCTTTTGGTACTTTTGTTGAAAGTCAGTTGACCATGAATGCTTACGGATTTATTTCTGGGCTCTCTATCTTGTTGACCTGATCATTGTGTCTATTTTTATGCCTGTATCAAGCTATTTTGATTATTATAGTTTTGTTATGAATTTTGAAATCATGGAGTGTGATTACTATTACTTGGATGTGGAATGTCCTCTAAAGACCAGTATTTGGTCCCCAGCCTGATGCTACAGAGAGTTGATGGCAGCTTTAACAGATAGCACCTAGGGAAAATCTTAGGTCATTGGGAAAGTGCCCTCTGAAGACACTGAAAGACCCTGATCTCTTCTTTTCTCCTTCTTTTGATTCTCAGCCATACACACAGTCCCACTGTGACATACTGTGCTACACAGGCCCAAAGCAACAGGCCAGTCATAGACTGTGAGCCAAAATTATCCTTTCCTATTTTAAGTCAATTAAATCTCAGGTATTTGTTGTAACAAATGTATTTATAGTAACAGAAAGATGACTAACAGTGACGTTCCCAGATTTATGCTTTCTGTTCAGGATCACGTTGGCTAAATTTGAGATCTTTTGTGGTCTCATGTGAATTTTAGAATATTTTCTACTTTTGTGAAAAACAACATTGGGATTTTAATAGGGTTTATATTGTATCAGTAGATTGCTTTGGGTGGTATGAATGCTTTAAACATATTAATTCTGCCAATCCATGAATACAGGATATCTTTCTATTCATTTATATTGTCTTCTGTTTAATCAGTGTTTTACAGTTTTCATAATACAGATCTATGATCTCCATGATTAAATTTACTCCTAATTACTACATTTTATTTGTTGATGTTATTATAAATAGAATTATTTTCTTAACTGGCTTTTCAAATGATTCATAGTGCATAGTGTATACAGTTGCTACTGACGTTTTTCGTGCAATTTTACTGAATTTTTTAAAAAAGCAGTTCTAACAATTTTTAGTGCAGTTTTTAGGGTTTCTATGTATAAGATCATGCTGTCAGCGGAGACTATTTCACTTCTTTCTTTCCTGTATGATGTCTCTTATTTCTTTATCTTGCCTGATTGCTCTGACAAGGACTTCCAGTACTATGATGAATAGAAGTGGTGGCACTGGGCTTCTTTGTCTTGTTCCTGATCCAGTGAGGTGATGTTATCTGTTTTTTTGTCATATATGACCTTTAGTGTGCAGAGATGCATTCCTACTATGCCTAATTTATTGAGAGATTTTATCATGAAAGATGGTTGAATTTCATCAAGTGCTTTTTCTGTGTCTTTCAGATAATTAAACTACTTTGCATGTAGTGCAGATACCTTCTAACAGAGCATTCCTCCTTCTTCCCTCTCACCCAGCAGATAATCCTGTCATTCATTCCCACTTATCCATATACCACCATCACACTATATTATTAAAGTTT
Organism: Marmota marmota marmota; assembly: GCF_001458135.2. Classification (NCBI taxonomy): domain Eukaryota; kingdom Metazoa; phylum Chordata; class Mammalia; order Rodentia; family Sciuridae; genus Marmota; species Marmota marmota. Next base: position 23,396,944 of record NW_026000037.1, read on the forward strand.
TTGCATTAAACAAAGTTACTTTGTAGGTCAATTAGACATTAGGAAAATAAAATTTCTTCTTTTATACTCATATTTTTTTATATTCTGATTCACTTCCTTTCTTTAAACGAATCCAAACATCTGATGTACATTATTTTAATTCTGCCCGAAGAATTGCTCTCCCAAGTTCTGCTAAGGCAGGTCTTCTTGTGATGAAGCATTTTAATTTTGTTCTGAGGAAATTATTTTTCTTCCACATTTGAAATAACCTTGCTCAATATAGAATTCTAAGTTGGTGGGTTTTTTAATGCTTTAAATATTTTATTCCATTTCTTTTCTTGCTTGTGTGGTTTCTAATGCAAAGTCCAATTTAATTCACATCCTTGATCCTTTCTATGTACCCCACCATTGAACCTCCTTTTTTTCCCCTCTTCTTTTCTGTTTTTATACAGTTTTAATATGATATCTGTCCATGTCAAGGGAAAGGCAGTATTTATTCTGCCTGGTATTCTCTGATCTCCCTGGATCTATGATTTGGTATTTATTTACATTCTGGAAGATAAGTTTTCAGTTATTATTATTTCAAATATTTTTCTTTTTGAGACTCTCATTCTTTTTGTGGTATACTAATTCCTCATTGTAATACCTTTTGATATCATCTCATGTTTTCCGAAAGATTTGTTATACTTTATTGCTATTATGAATCCTTTTTCTTTTATTATTTTTCTTTTTCTTTGCTTTCTGTTTTGAGAAGTTTCTTTAGCCTTGTTTTCAAGATCACTGTGTTAAATTTAATGATAAACACAGAAAAGGCATTCTTTATTTTTACATGTTCTTTTTCTACCTATAGCATTTACTTTTGATCCTTCCATAGAATTTTTTAAAAAACATTTGTTTTTTAGTTGCAGGTGGACACAATACCTTTATTTTATTTTTATGTGGTTCTGAGGATGGAACCCAGAGCCTCACGCATGCTAGGCAAGCACTCTCCCTCTGAGCCTCAGCCCCCTTCCATAGAATTTTTATCTTTGCTAACATTACCCATTTCTTTTTTTTATAGCATCTACTTTTTTCAATTGGAGGTTTTACCAAATTAATCACAGTTCTTTTCAATTCCATGTCTAAGATAATTCCAACATCTGTGTCATATCTAAGCCTGGTTATGATTTTTTTTTCAGACTGCATTTTTTTCCCTTGGCTTTGAAACAAAATTCATTTTTTAGTTGTTCTTGTTGAAATCCAGCTATTTTAAATAGAGCAATAGAAACTGAGGTAAACAGGCCTTTCCCATGAAGACTTATGCTGGTCTGGCCAGTGGCGGCACTGTGTTTAATTTTTATTTTCAGGGCATTCAAATCCCTCTCATTGCTTTACATTTGTCTTTACTTGACTCTGGGTCTTCTCTGTGTGCAGAGGCTGACTATCTGTTGGCTCTTTCCACTTTAACTTATTGCATTTATATATTATGTTGGACTCTTCTTGGTGCAGTGTTAAGATGTGGCCCAGAGACCGTGTTCAATAGGATTCTCACTAAATCTCAGGTCTTTTCTGACCTTCACAAATACTTCCCCATAGGTCTGGTTTTGGTCTTCCTATCTGCTGTGCTGTTCCTAATCTATGTCTTTGAAGCCATAGTCCCTGAAGAGTCTTTTCCCCCTTAGGTGAGACTTGAAATGTGGTAGGGGCTGCAGAGGGGATCATTTACTTCTCCCCTGGAATAAGGCTTTGGGAAATCCTCCCCTGTAGAGTAGCCTCTGCTCACAAGGGACCTCTGGGCGCAGTTTACATTGATCACTCACTGATCACACAGTGATCCTCAGCCACAGCTCTCAGGGAATCTTTCTAGATCTTCACCCTGAAAATTTGGTAGGTTTCCTAGAGGTAAAGCCACAGAATTCTGTGGTAGCTTAAGACTGCAGATCTTTTCTCAGCCAGACCTGTCTACTTGAAGCCTTTAGCAATTTGTCAAAATGTCTGAATCTGCGTTGGCAGGGCCCGTTCCTCCAGATCTGGGGATGGGAGCTTGCTCCTCAACCTCAGTTGCCTGATGGGGCTAAGAAAGGTTGTCAATTGAGGTTCAGTTTGCCCTGCTTTTTCTGATGGTGAGCACACTGGGGTGATTCAAGCTCTTTACTTATTACCACTGGAGTCAAGTCACATAAGAGATGTTTGCATGTGCATTGAAGTTGGGGTTTGGCTTCCGGCTTTTTCAGAGAAGGATCCCTTTCAAGTGCCCGGGCTCTTTGTAGATTTTTTACCGTTTTATTCACTTTGTATGCATCTGTGGGCTTTTACTCTAGTATGAAACACTGGACAAAAAGGAGGATAATGCAATTGACTGATCAGAAATGAGTTCTACTAATACCTGGTGTTATGGTTTAGTTATGAGGTGCTCCTTCAAAATTCATGTGTGAAAGAATGCAAGAATACTCAAAGGTGAAAGGATTAAATTATGAGAACTTTTTTCCTTTTTATTTTTTAATTTTTTTAAGATTTTACTTTATTGGTTCTTCTTAGTTATACATGACAGTAGAATCCATTTTGACAAAAGTATAGATGCATAGGATATATCTTATTCTAATTAGAACTCCTTTCTTGTAGTGGGCACCATGGTGGGGTTCACTTAAGTATTTTCATATGTGTACATAGGAAAATATGTTGGATTCATTCTTCTGTCTTTTCTATTCTTTTCCTTCCTTCCATTCCCCTCTGTCTAATCCATTGAACTTCTCTTTTCACCTCCCACTTTATTGTGATTTAGCTTCCACACATCAGTGAAAATATTAGACCTTTGGTTTTGGGGGATTGGGTATTTCACATAGCATGATAGTCTCCAGATATGTCCATTTACTGGCAAATATCATAAAGTCTTTTTTCTTTGTGGCTGAGAAATATTCCATTCTGTTTATAACAGATAAAATTTCTCTATCTGTTCATCTGTTGTTGGGCATGTAGGTTGGCTCCATAGCTTAGCTATTGTGAATTGTGCTGCTATAAATATTGATGTGTCTGTGTCACCTTAATATGCTGATTTTAAATCATTTGGATATATGCCAAGCAGTGGGATAGCTATGTCAAATGGTGTTTCCATTCCAAGTTTTCTGAGGAATCTCAATACTGCTTTCTAGAGTGGTTGCATCAGTTTACGGTCCTACCAATGATAGATGAGCATTCCCTTTTCCCCACATCCTTGCCAGCATTTGCTGTTACTTGTATTCTACATAATTGCCATTCTGACTGGAGTGAGATGGAATCTCAGTGTAGTTTTAATTTACATTTTTCTAATTGCTAGAGATTTGGAACATTTTTTGTATATTTGTTGATTTTTTGCATTTCTTCTTTTGAGAAGGGTCTGTTCTGTTCCTTTTCCCATGTATTGATTGTTTTTTGTTGGCAGGGGGGGTGGGTAGGGTGTTAAGATTTTTCATTTCTTTGTATATTCTGGAAATCAATGCCCTATCTGAGGTGCAGATGGCAAAGATTCCCTTCCGCAGGTTTTTTTCTTCATCCTTCTGTTTCTTTTGCTGTGAAGAAGCTTTTTAGTTTGATGCCATCTTATTTCTTGATTTTTTTTTACTTTCTTTCTTTTTTTTTATTGGTTGTTCAAAACATTACAAAGCTCTTGACATATCATATTTCATACATTTGATTCAGGTGGGTTTTGAACTCCCAATTTTACCCCAAATACAGATTGCAGAATCACGTCGGTTACACATCCACATTTTTACATAATGCCCTATTAGTAACTGTTGTATTCTGCTACCTTTCCTATCCTCTACTATCTCCCCTCCCCTCCCCTCCCATCTTCTCTCTCTACCCCATCTACTGTAATTCATTTCTCTCCTTGTTTTTTTTCCCATTCCCCTCACAACCTCTTATATGTAATTTTGTATAACAATGAGGATCTCCCTCCATTACCATGCAATTTCCCTTTTCTCTCCCTTTCCCTCCCACCTCATGTCTCTGTTTAATGTTAATCTTTTCTTCCTGCTCTTCCTCCCTGCTTTGTTCTTAGTTGCTCTCATTATATCAAAGAAGACATTTGGTATTTGTTTTTTAGGGATTGGCTAGCTTCACTAAGCATAATCTGCTCTAGTGCCATCCATTTCCCTGCAAATTCCATGATTTTGTCATTTTTTAGTGCTGTATAATACTCCATTGTGTATAAATGCCACATTTTTTTTTATCCATTCATCTATTGAAGGGCATCTAGGTTGGTTCCACAGTCTAGCTATTGTGAATTGTGCTGCTATGATCATTGATGTAGCAGTGTCCCTGTAGTATGCTCTTTTTAGGTCTTTAGGGAATAGACCGAGAAGGGGAATAGCTGGGTCAAATGGTGGCTCCATGTCCTTAGCTGGTCTTCTCTGCATGACCTTCCATCACGATGTGCAGCCTTACCTCATACCCAGAGCTATGGCGTCAGCAGACTGTGGACTGATGAACTGAAACCACAAGCCAAATTGAACTTTTCCTCCTCTATGTTGTTCTTGCCAGGTCTTTTGGTCACAGAGAGGAAAAACCTGACTAAAACATCAGGAGAAATAATCTTAGTAATTGTCTTCAAAAACAGATGAAGCATTATATACTGACATTTAAGCATTTTATACTGATGTTTTAGCACCGAAATTCTTTTGCTTATCATAATCCCATGAGACACCATCCTAAACATTACAAAGACCAATACTGAAATTTTGAAAGATCCATAGAACCTAAAATCCCTAACATATAAAATTCCCTAAAGACCAGAATCCTGGAAATCATAATCACAAATGTTGAAATTCCAAAAGCTGAAATCACCAAAAATGCAATTTTCTTTTTTTTTTAATTTTTAAATTTGTTTTACTTGTTATACATGACAGTAGAATGCATTTATGCACTTTGCTACATCATACATAGATGGGATATAATTTCTCATTTTTCTGAGTGTCATGTTGCAGAATCATACTGGACATGCAGTCACATATATACATATGGTAATGAATGTCTGTTTCATTCTACTATCTTTCCTATCCCCACATCCCCTCCCCTCCCCTCCAAGCCATTTATATCAAAACAAATCATCTCAATTTTCATTAAAAATTAGGAACCTAAGTACTCTGGTGCCTAATACTGTAAGACAGGGCCCCTTTAGGATCTGCAAATAGTATTCAGATATTTTCATGAAAAAAATTAAGCAAGGGGAATCTTAAGCCCAATTCTGGCCAAGCAATATGGTAATGACAAAATCAGTTTAAATTCTGTCATTTGTCTGCATTGACATTTCTTTCAACTGATGAAATTCCAGGAGCTTTTAATGAATTAAAGCTGCATTGGCTTGAAGAAGCCAACCAAATTACTGACTGGTTTGAAAACAATTTATGTGCACAGTAGGATAAGAAGACACTCCATGGTGTTGCTGTTTGATCCCCAGCACTGTTTCTGCCAAATCTATGGTCTGCATGTAAGTGCATGCAGAACAAATTTCCACATACCCAAATCTACATAGAGGTATTGCACTGAAGATGGTAAAATTTAATATGAAATACTCATGTTGGTGTATATCTAATCAGAATAATTTCAGAGAGCAGAGTCACAACAGGAACTGGATGTGAGCACATTCTCTGAGGAGAGCCAGGCCCTAAAAGAAAAATAAAGGCAGCTCTTCATTTCCATGCAAGACTTGAAAATAAAGTTAACAGCTGTGAAAGTCAGCCAGCTCTCACTGACTACCTCTGTGCTATTGCCCATAATCTCTTCCTGTAATACACTTTTTTTTATATGTCAGATTTTCTTTTAAAAGCTGCCTTGTTAGTTTTTTGTTTGTTATTTTTTTCTTAAAATTTTTTCCCCACCACTTAATATTATCAGCTCTATGTTTTACAATTCATTATGTTATCTTCACTTCACTCTCAATATTAGAGGTATAAATGTTGTGAAGACTTTTAGAGAATGCTAATTCATTTTATGAAATTTTTCCCCCAAATTTAGCCATTTGGAAAGTACATTTTAACAATTTTGACTTTGGGTGTAAGCATTCTGCATATAAAAATGGTAAAAAATCCTCAATGAATGAAGAAATGTCTTTTTTGCATATTTGTATTGGTGAAAAACAGTCCTTTTGAAGATCTTGTCTCTTTGGCTGAAATCTTGCATATTTGGTGGTAACTTACTGCAATTTTTGATAAATCTTGTTAAAAATTTAGGTTGTTCAGCGTGATATTTCAGATGACCATGGTTGTGAAGTTGGATGCACACAATTACCAACCACAGTGATATGTATCCCCACATGTGCGCGCGCGCGCGCACACACACACACACACACACACACCATGTGCACACTCTATGCTATTGAATGAGTATTTAGATTGAGTTGAAATGGAAGTGAGAGGTGGGAAAGTGAGCAGATTAGGAGGTGAAAGTGGACAGAGAGGGAAAAGACACAACCATCCTACAGATTGAATTTAACACTAAAACTTACTCATTGATAAATACCAGATTTGGTTATGTGGAAAGACTATAGGTTTGCCTTGTCCTGCCCAGTAAGAGCCTTTTACTAGAATAATTTTATTTTGGTTTCTTAAAAAAAAATTCATTGTGAAAGGGGTTGAAAAAAAAGAAATGGGTGGAGATCATGGGATTTAGGATAAACACAAATGAATGACACCTGAGAGCCACAGAAAGTTTTGGGGCTGAGATCACTGAAAACAAGGAAAACATTTGTGCCTTCAAAAGGATAGCTGCAACTGTCTTGGAAGCAACTTTTGAAAATACATTCGCTAAGATACCACCTCACTCCTGTAAGAGTGGCAGCCATTATGAAGACAAACAACAAGTGCTGGCGAGGATGCGGGGAAAAAGGTACACTCATACACTGCGGGTGAGACTGCAAATTGGTGCAGCCAATTTGGAAAGCAGTATGGAGAGTCCTTGGTAAACTGGGAATGGAACCACCATTTGACCCAGCTATCCCTCTCCTTGGACTATACCCAAAGGACCTAAAAACAGCATACTACAGGGACACAGCCACATCAATGTTTATAGCAGCACAATTCACATGAGCTAAACTGTGGAGCCAACCTAGATGTACTTCAGTGGATGAATGGGTAAAAACAATGTGGCATTTATACACAATGGAATATTACTCAGCAATAAGAAAGAATAAGATCATGGCATTTGCAGGGAAATGGATAGAGTTAGAGAAGATAATGCTGAGTGAAGTTAGCCAATCCCAAAAAAACAAATGCCGAATGTCTTCTCTGATATAAGAGGGTGACTCAAATGGGGTTGGGAGGGAGAGCATGAGAAGAAAATTACCTCTAGATAGGGAAAAGGTGGGAGGGAAAAGGAGGGAGAAGGGAAATAGCATGGATGGTGGAAGGAGACCCTCATCATTATACAAAATACATGTATGAAGATGTGAATTTGGTGTCAACATACCTTATAGACAAACAGAGATATGATAAATTATGGTATAAAGGTGTATTAAGAATTATAATGCAAAAAAAATAATTAATAAGAAAATACATTCAGGGCTGGTGTTGGGACTGGAGCTCAGTGGTAGAGTACTTGCCTATGCAGAAGGCCCTACGCTTCATCCACAGAACTGAACAAAGTATACACACACACACACACACACACACACACTTGTATCTGGGTACTTGTACTCCATACATATTCTTCACATAAATTGCTTCCTGTAGAGTCTTGAAAACTAGACTTGATTTCTTATACTTTATGTAGGAAGATAAGGGAAGACCCAAAATGTTGGGGCCAGACTCAAAATATTATACCAATAGCTTATGTGCCCAATGTTTCCACCAGGAACCTGCTTTCCTCAACAGAACAGTTTGCCTAGTATCTGCCTAGAAGTAATCACCCTTAACACATAGGAAGACATGCTTATTTTTGAGAGTTCAGATTACCTACTAAGTGGAGAAACCATTAACTTTTCCCAGCATAGAATATGGCAAGTACACTTAGAAAAAGACAGGCCTCTCCGTGTTTGCCCCTCAGGAGAACTGATTCATGGACACACTTCACTCAGCCTGTTTCATGGCCAACAAGTACAGATTTGTCAGCCACAGCTCCAGGTCCCCAGGTATTGCCATTGCTTCCTACCCGTGGAGATTCTTGATGTTAGTACTCAGCTTTATTTAGCTTATTCCAGGCAAAATTGTTCAAAAGGCAAGTTTATTGCCTAGTTAGCAAAGGAATTATATGACAAGGTAAATCCCAGTTAGTGTCCTAAAATCTGGTATACAGTAGGAACTCAAATGCTTCTTTAAAGAACAAGTGAAGTATTAAATAGCAAGAGACTTCTATATTCTTATATAGCTTTTCTGAAAAGGCAAATATTTAATAGGATAAGATTTTCAATGGAGAGGAAGCAAATTCATGATTGCTGATTAAATGCCTGCATTGTTGCCCTTCACCTAAGTCATTTACACAATCTCGTTTAATCCCTACAATTATCTTGAAAGCTGTTTTTGATTGAATGAGAAAGGTAAAAGATAATTAGAGAAATCAAACAACATACTCAAGGTGACTGATAAGTAAATGGTACTGACAAGATTGGAACCCTGGGTTGGAAGATGTCAAGCTCTGAGGGTTTCTATCATGTAAGTGTGGTCCTTTAACCTTGGGATGCAGATAGTTAGTTTCCAACAGTTATGGTCAACATTTTTGCTGCTGTGACTAAAAGACATGACAAGAATAATTAAAGGTGGAAAAGTTTATTTGAGGACTCATGATTTCCGTGGTCCATAGAGGAACTACTCCATTCCTTGGGTCCTGAGATGGGGCAGAAGATCATCATGGCAGAAGAGAGTGGCAGAGGAAAGCAGCTGAGAACATGGTGCCCAGGAAGCAGAGCAAGACTAAGCTCAGCTCACAAAATATACACCCCAAAGGCTCGTCCCCAGTGACTCAGGTCCTCCAGCCACACCCGACCTGCCTACACTCACCACTCAGTTAATCCCTATCAGGGGATTAATACACTGATTGGGTTAGGCTCTTATGACCCAATCATTTCACCTCTGAACCTTCTTGCATTGTTTCACACAGGAGATTCTGGGGGACACCCACAATTGAAACCATAATACCAACATAGACAAACTGAGTCAGAACCCTGGGGACAGGGACTGGCCACCATGTTTATTGGCATGCCATGAGATTTGGCTGCAGCTCAAGTAGGGGAGTTTCTACTAGACCATGAAAACATCTGACTTTCTCAGGTTTCCTTGGAAGGTCTCTTGCTAAATTTTAGTGCTTATGCATTGCTATGGTTTGAGTGTCCCCTAAGAGTTCCTACTTTGGATGCTTGATCTCCAAATTCATAGGGTTGATGGTATTATTAGGTGAAATCTTTGGGACATAGTTAAGATTAGAGGAGGTCATGAGAGTGGGGAACCAGGATGGCATTAATGGCTTTATAAGAAGAGAAAGAGAGATTCAAGCTAGCACTTTTGCTCTCTTTCACTATGTGATGCCCTTGGCCACATTATGTTGTAGCAAGGAAGTGTCTACCAGAATCCCAGTCTCCAGAACTGTGAACCAAACAAACTTATATTGTTTATAAATTTCCCAGTCTGTGGTAATCACTTATAGAAACAGAAAACACACTAAGACATCCTTGAAATTGTATGTACCACTTTCATACTGTGCTGACTAAAAAAATGTTTTCTCTTGGCTTCAACAAGCTACCGGAGCATTTCTGCAATGGCTATGTTTTTCTAACATAAAACTTGAATTACATGATACATCTCTTCTGGTAGACACGATGTCTCTTGAGATTTTTAAGTAAGGACATTCCTAGTCATGGTGACAATTGCTACTCGGTAACATTGTCATAAATCTTAACAGAATTGTGTGTTCCTTGCAAAATTATTTCAGTATGAAAAATGATCTTACAATTAAATGTTAAGCAGTGATATATTGCACTACATCTTCTAATAAAGATCAGAGAGATCTACTAAATAAACAAGTAATTGAGATGGGATTTGTCACCATCATCACGAATGATTCACTGTCTTAGTGGTGTCAGCTGAAGGTGACCAGTTCCTGTGGGGAGCGGCTCTTCCCCACACCCACGAGGAGGTCAGAGTGAGCACTTTATTTCATTTATCATTAACCACAACAGTGCTGCCACAGAAACCTGAGTGCAACTCCACCAGCAGGGATATGCTGCATGGCAGTGTCCTAGGGAAACCAGAGGCACGATATAATCTTGCTGGATGCATAGAGAACTAAAAATGTTCTCCCAACTGGCAGTGCCAGGTTGGCTGTCTCTTCGGGATGCTCCAAATGCTACGGTCCCAGTCCCTTCCCTTTCCTCATCTTTCTCCTCTGCCCCCACACAACCTCTGTGAAACAATGCATCTTCCTCGAGATTCCTTTTCCCAAGATATAGAGCTAAACCCACAAAATTCTCTTTTCTATGATACAGATGCAATGAGTAGAAAAAAGATTTTTTAAAAAATTAAATTCAATTACTTGCTTATTTAGTAGATCTCCCTCATTTTTAAAAAATGCTAAATCCATAGTAGAGTAGGGAGATGTCCACAGAGGCTGTTCTGCGGAGGTGGCAGGGAGGGGCCATGTGACAAGTGCATCCAGCACTGTGAAGTTTGCTGCCCAAACACATCAGCTCAGGCTGGGGCATGAGGGATGCTGCTGAGCCCTAAGACACAACAAAGCCCTTCCCTTTCGATGCAAAGAACCAAAAGATGATGCATCTATTTTTTTTTTGCATATAACATTGCTTAAATGTTTGGTTTTCTAAACATTTGGGGGAGGAATGACCCTGAACAGAAAGGACCTCTTCCACCTGTGATTACCCTTGTCTAATTTGGTACTGATTGTTATTGAACCTGTTTAAGAAACACAATGTGATTACGCATTTTACTGAATAGGTTGTTATGCTGTGTTTTGTCCTTAAGGCAACAGGCACTGCAGCTTTGGGAAAGGAAAACATTGAGAAATCAAAGTAATGCTTAGGAGGACATGAAGATCATACGCTGGCCCTAAAAGCATCACAGTGTCACGTCTGAGGCTCTGAGTCTGGTAATGAAGGGGGTCACTGAATGTGATGGGTCCCAACACACAGAGGCCCAGCTGGCTCCTAGTACTTTTCCCCTCTCTCTTGGTCTATTTCTGTCTCTCTGGTCTTTGTGAGAAGCAGTGTGGGATGCTGGTTAGGATGTTGGAACTGGACTGTTTGGGGTTAAAGTCCTGACTCTGCAGTGTAATAGCTGCCTTACCTTAAGGGGTTTAATTTCTCTGAACCTTACCTCCCTCATTCATAAAATGGAGAGGAATAAAACTATCAGTGTTTGGTTATCTGTGGTTATAAATCTCTAAATCTAGTGGTTTAAAATAACAACTATCATCATATTATCACTCATGATTTCTGTGAGTCACTAATATGATTTGGATAGGGATCCCCCAAGGCTCATGTGTTAGAAGCTTTGTTCCCAATCCATGGTACTATTGGGGGGTGGCAGAACCTTTAAGATGTGGAATCTACTGGAAGTTTTTCTGATCACTGGGGGTGTACCCTCAAAGGGAATTGTCCCAGACATTAGTTGAACAATTTCCTCCACCTCCGTTCCCTGTCATGATGTTCTGCCTCCTCACAAGCCCCAAAGCAATGGGGTCAACAGACCATGGACTAAAACCTCCAATACAGGGAGTCAAAATACCACTCCCCGTTTTAAAGTTGCTTATCTCAAGTATCTTGTGACAGTAACAGAACATGACTAGCACAGTTATCATTTGAGGAAAGACTTAGATAGGGAGTTTGAGCTCAGGGTCTTTCTTGGTTTTGGGGGCTGAAGCTGAAACTGAAGGTGAACACAAGATGCCAATAGGGTGGCCTTGTTTCTTTCTCCTCCTGCAGACCCAGAATACCTGAGGTTGTCTCTGCAGGTGGGCTGGTGATATGGCAGCTGCAGGCTTTGAGCAGGATATTCTAGCAAACATAGTAGAATCTCCACAGAGCTTTTGTGAAGCAGACCTGAGTGTTACATAGTATCATTTTTACCCCCTGTTTGAAAGCTTTCCCACTCCTCTGTCTGCCTTTGAGTCTCCACCAAACATAGTAACAATGACTGATTCCCTTGCTATAGCAAGCCCTGAACAAAGAGCCCTTGCTGTTCTCATTGGGGTGCCCTTTGTTTGGGTGCACAAGTGCATCTGCCCAGGTGAGCCACATGCCTCCCCCCCACCCCCACCCCGCATTACATTGGCTGCACCAGACTTCTGGTGGCCAGGACAGGCAGTGGATGCTGTAATGGGCTTGGGTGGAGGTTGCAAAGGGCACTGTGTGTGGCACTGGAGCATCAAGACCCTCAAAGGAGGTTATTGTAGTAAAGGGACAACTCATCCTCCTGCACACCCTCCTCCTGACTCCTCCATACAGGAAACATTTATATACCTTCTGCATGTTCTCACTGACCACTTTTAACACGTTACCCCTTTCCCTTATTTGTCTCCCCCCAACAACCTTATGCTTAATATAAAGAAAATGACCAATGCTCAGAATGTTAGTAAAACAATTTTTTCTTAAATCCCACAATTTAGAAACGGCCACTATTAATATAGGTAAATATAACACCAGACATCTTTTTATGAGAAATAAAGATAGATGAGGAGATATAGATATATAGATAACTATATTGAGTTTTTTAAAAAATAGAAAATTGTACTCTCTGGGAGTGGTGGCACAAGCCAGCGATCCCTGTGGTTGGGCAGACTGAGGTAGTGCGATTGCAAGTTCAAAGCCAGCATCAAGAACTTAGCCAGGGCCCTAGGCAACTTCAAAAGACCCTGTCTCAAAACTGAAAAATAAAGACTGAGGATGTGGCTAAGTGGTTAAGCGCCCCTAGGGGGGTGAGGTTGTGGCTCAGTGGTAAAATGCTTGCCTAGCATGGGTGAGGCACTGGGTTTCATTCTCAGCACCACATATGAATAAATAAATAAAATAAAGGTCCCTCAACAACTAAAAAAAAAAAAATTAAGAAAAAAAAAGCACCTCTAGGTTCAATCCCTGGTCAAAAAAAAAAAAAAAAGAATTGTACTGTAAATGTGCTCTTTTTCCTTACAAAAGTAATATCTTTAATTTCACTTGAATTTAAGAGAACAAAAAGAAGTGGAGGTAAAAATTAATAGGTCTTCAAATACATGTTTCTTCACTACAAGAAATATGATTATTATATAATAGATATCTAAGGGTAAGACGAGAGGTTATGAAAAATGTGAAGAGGTTGTGAGTAATGATTTTTAACTCCACGTTTTGATTTTGTACAGTTTCAATTGAACATCTGCCATGGAAGAGAAGGGAAGCATTCTTCTCTCATGCCACTCCTACAGCTCCTGATGTGAGTTAGGTGTTATTTCTGTCTGTCCCTGTCTATAGGGTCCACATTCTGTTCTATAAGTAAAATCCCCATGAATCTTCAGCATCGATACAGTGTGTCAGCTGGTCCAAGGCTCTCCGTATTCCCGCTCCCTTGTTCCTGAATGTTTCAGCTGGTGCCTTTCACTGTGGGTAGCTTTTTGTTTTATTGTTTTCTTTTTTTAGAACTAAAGATATTGTATGTCTTGAGATGAATCACCTTTGAGATGATCTGCCTAGAGTTGTTTCACTTGAATGCCATCTTTATTAGTGTACTGTTCTTTATTTCCCCTGGAATATTTACAACTAATTTCATCTCCTTACAGCACTGCGTGGCAGGAAACACAGATTTTATGCTATCTTCCCCTCCCCAATTAATGCCCCTTGATAAATGACCTATTTGGAGTTAATTAGTTTTCCTGGGCTATGGTATGCATGTCTGTGGATGCCCAGAATTAGAAATTGTCTACTCTTTGGGGGACGTTTTTCCTTGTGTATTAGTATATGTGTTCTGTTCCATTTGTTAGGACTAACTTCCCAGAGCCCAGTTATCCTTAGATAACACCACCTGTGTCTCTCTCCCCTTCTCTCCAACTGCTTAATTTGCTTGGCTCTTGCTATGTACATTATTTCCCTGGATCTGAGAGGATGCTTTTGTTCTCAACTCGTGACCTTAGGTCTTAAGTGTCTTTTGGTTTCATTCTGTGATTTTATTGCCTCTTCTTTGATATTTTGGATTTATGGTTTTATTAAGCTACACTGTCAAGGAATATCGATGTGCTTCCTTGTATTTATTTGCTTAGTGTTTTTTCATAGTTGTTTTTATGTGCGCTTATGTGATATGTTCTATGCATTTATATTCAATTTTTTTAAAAAAATTTTTAGTTGTTGATGGACATTTATGTTACTTATTTATATGTGATGCTGAGAATCGAACCCAGTGCCTCACGCATGCTAGGCAAGCGCGCTACCACTGAGCCACAACCCCAGCCCTATATTCAGTTTTATTTTATTTCATTTCATTTTTGCACAAGCTTTCACAGTGTCCACATTGTTTCAGTTTCTCTTGCTCCAGCTTAGGGAGCTGCATTGTTTCTATGGCCCAGTGTGAGTGACACATCTCCTGACCCTGCTACACTATCTCAAGCCAGCTTATTTTCTCTTCTTCTTCCTTTTTTTTTAATTTGTCATGATTTCACTTTAATTTTTAATGTAAATATATAGTTACCATAGGAAGGCAGATGTTAAAGACTTTGTATTTTGTCTGGTCTGGTGTGAGGATGTGTGGGAAGCCACAGGAATCCAGGTTCCCATTGTAGTTTCCCTTAGATGGATGACCTCAGAGCAGCTCTTCCTTTAAGATTTCTCTTTGCTTGTATTCTTCTGCTTCCCCAAGTTGAGCTATAAATAGTATTTCCATGAGAAGTAGCTTGGATATTTCCCCCAACTCAGAGGCAACACTGAAACCTGCATTTCAAGGTGAAACCAACACTCTTGTGTTCTTTTCCTTTTTCTCACTCATTTCTCTTCCCCTTTCCCCTACCTCTCTGCCTTAATAACACAAAGACGACAGGAAGGTTAACCACTCACTCTACTTTGCTTCAATTTTTGAGGTTATTATTACAAATTTTCTGGAATGGATTTGGGGATGTGGGAAAAAGACTGGGATTTGAGCCTTTCTGTGCCTTTGCAGTTATACTAGAATGCTGTATTTCTTTCCTTAGTGGCTAGACTTTGCAATTTATTATGCTATAACTCTGGCCATCTGTATTTGTTGTTGGTCATTCTCGATGCTGTGCTGTACTTTCAATCTGTCATCTTAACCATCGAGTTTTCTTTGAAATGAAATCTTTCATGGAATAAAATACTTAGGCAGTCAAGTCTCAAAGCATTGTTACATTTGAGATGCAGAAACAATGAGATCATCTAAGAGGACTCTGTCCTCGCTTGCACCCCATGGAGCGCATTAAAGGAAAGATCATTCACTCATCACCTACCTTTCCTGGACCACCCCTTGCCTCTCCTTTCTCTCCACCTCGATTTTCTAACACTGTGCACTCTCTTTAAGATTCTGAAACATTCCTCATTAGGTCCCACTTTCCTCGACATTCGGTCCCTCTTCTGTCCTTCTTATCTTCCCTTTTCTTCTAAATTTTACTTCACAAAAGGTACAATAACCAGTTTAGGAAGAAAGTCTATTCCCCTGGGAGGGTTGGGATTGGAAATCAACTGCATCCTGTCCAGTGGAAGGGAGTAGGGGCTGGAGTTCCATGTGATAGTCACTTTTTTCCTGTGACACAAAGACTGAAGAATGGTCAGGAGCTTATCCCCAACCTGCCAGGAATCTCCTTGTCTCTTCATGCTTCTCACACCAACTGTAGGAGGTTCCAGGAGAATCAAAGGGTCTCTTGGGCTCCAGAGCTGAGCAGAAGCCTCAGTTTGAAGAACACTCCCAGGTGTAAGGACATGGCATTGTGAACTGATGGGAGAAACATGTACTGCTCAATATGTGTACTAGGACACGTGGCTAGTGTGTGGAAAAGTAAAATAAAATGATATCTCTAGCTTGCACCACATAAAATATATATTTGCAGCATGCTGAAGACCTAAATGTGAACAATTTAAAAAAAGTTAAGAAGAAAATACAACTTTGTTACATCAGTACAGTGAAAGATTTCATAAAGAAAACAAAATTCGAGAACATAAAA
This sequence comes from Marmota marmota marmota, assembly GCF_001458135.2. Lineage (NCBI taxonomy): Eukaryota > Metazoa > Chordata > Mammalia > Rodentia > Sciuridae > Marmota > Marmota marmota. The sequence goes on from NW_026000037.1 coordinate 23,413,006, forward strand.
AAAACACAAAGTTGACATATTAGAATAATAAAATAACTAAGCTTAAAAAAACATCCAGAACAAACACAATTAGGAAAAAAGCCACTGATTGGCAGGCAATGTTTGTCAATGCAAGGTCACATACAGAACTCCTACAAAGCAAGATGAAAAGAAAAACATGCCACAGTGCATGGTAAGCGGTGTGTACAAGTGATTCCTGGAAGAGAAACCAGGCTAGCCCATCAACACAGGATAAAATGTTGTTACGATTTGGACATGAGGAGCCCACCCTCCAAAAGCTCATATGTTAATTCAGGAATGACTGGAGGTAAAATGATTAGATCCTGAGAGCTGTAACCTGTTCAGTGGGCTGCATCCCTTTGATTGATTGATAATTTGAATGTATGACTTGGTGGAAACTGTAGGCAGGCAGAGTGTGGTTGAGGAAGCAGGTCACTGGGGCGTGCCCTGGGACTATATTTTCTCCCTGGCTTCTCTCTCTCCCCTGCCACCTCTGTCTCTCTCTTTCTCTCCTGTCTCTCTCTCTCCTTCTCTCCCTCTCTCCCATGAAGGGAGCAGCTTTCCTCCACTATACCCTTCCACCAGGATGTTCTGCCTCATCTCAGACCCAGAGCAATGGAGTCATCCAAACATGGACTGAGACATCTGGAACCGTGAGCCCAAATAAAATTTTCTTCCTCTAAGTTGTTCTTGTCAGGTATTTGGGTGACTGACAAAAAGCTGACTAAAACAGATGCTTAAAAGCCATTGTGACCCAATGTCCCATTTATATGCTTAAATCGAGCAACTTCAGTTTGATTGTTTTATACGTGTCCTCCATATGGGATGCTGGGATGTATTCTCTTAAACCACATAGGCATCAGGGAGACACAACAGAAACATTTCATTCTCGTTCAGCTGGAGGAAAACAAGTCTGATAGTCCAAAGTGTTGGCAAGCAGCTGGGTCTCGGGCTGTCCAGGTGAAAGTACAGACTAGTATGTCAGAGGGCAAGTTGCCAACACTTCTAAAATTGAAGCTGCACATTCTTCAATTCATTCATTTTTGCTTGTAGGAAATGGTCTCCATGTGCTTGTGCCATGCGTGTAAGGAGGTTCTACAAGATGCTCATTGCAGGCATGTTTGCAATACACTAAAAAAAAAAAAAATGTTGATACCTACTTGCTCTTTAGCAGAAAATGAATAATTTGGGTTCTGGTAAATTTATATGATTAAGTGTTACATAGAATTAAAATGTCTGATCTGGATCTATGTGGAAAAAAATATAAAATAAAGCTGAATGAAGCCTGATGCAGAAAGAATATGTCATTATTGAGGATTTTTTTTAAAGCCACCTGGAAAAATATTGCATGCTGCCTATGAATTCATGTATATGAGGTACAATTATAAAAATGTTTAATTCAGAGTTGTGATTATCCCAGGGAAAGGGGAGGAGGAGGCACTTGGGGTTTTACAGAGAAACAAAAGATATTATTATGAAATCGGAAATATTTTTTGTGAAACAAAACACAAAGCACATGTGGAAAACATATTGATACTTCTTTGTCATGTAACTCCCTCCATCTTAAGATGGTTTGAAATATTTCCTAATAAACCTAAGAAAAAGAGAAGAAAGGGGTCACACAGCTGATACAGGGTGAGGCTCAGCTGCTTCTGGGTGTTCCAACTCCCTGGGGCTACACTGCCTTCCCCAACCCCATCTTTGCCCCATCCTGGCTCAGACCACACCAGAGCCTGCAGACTCACCTGCAGTCTCCTCCTCACTCTCCATTCTCTTGCTCTCACCGGGCCTTTTGCATCTGTCCTGTGTGAAGCTGACCCTCCACCTTGGGTGATCTCACCTCCCCCTGTACTTACAAACTGCTGTTCCAGCTATGTCATGACAGTGGGTGATTGTTAACACACATCTGTTCCTCTGGTTAGATGGAGACTGTGCTAAGCTGGGCTGGTATCCCATCTGTACCCATAATTCCGCCTCTAACCCACTGGGGCTCGGGACATATTTCCTGAACTCAGTTGACTTGACCTCGGACATGCTGCTGGCCACCTGCTGGTCAGTCACTTCTCATTCTTTGCAATAACTCCATCTCTGTCCCCAGACCCTCTCTGGCCAATTGGGGGTCAGAATCGCATGCCAACAAGTGAAAGTGCTACACACAAGAGCTGACCTGGTTTCCTCTCCTTCTCTCTTTGGGGAGTCTCTTTACTTAAAAAACAAAATAACAAAACCAAAAACAAACAAACAAAAAACAACAAAAAGAACAACAGCAATAAAAGTTTTGCTTGCGTTTCAGCTTTTGGGGGCTTATAAAGAGTTTATCGTCCTTCCCTCCCCCTTGGCTCCTTGCTTTCAGGACTGGATTCATTTTTATTTCCCTGCTTGACGATTGAGAGGCAACTTGGTCTTGTGAGTCTTTGTACTTTCTCAAACACCTTCCATAATTACATCATTTAATCTTCTGAGTAACCCTGTGAAGTGTGTCTCCATTTTACAGGTGAGCAAACAGTGGCTCAGAGAAGCAAAATGACCCATGCAAATCCACATGGCAAGCAGCAGTGTTGGGAATTCTCTCCAGGATGGAGTGATTCTGAGCCTAGTGTCCTGTAACACTAAACAGCCCGCCCCCAGCAATTCCCACACCCCGCTCCCCATCAGCGGACTCCACTCTCATTCTGTCATTGTGGTCAGAGACTGAACCAGCCCAGGAAACATGCCAATGGCAGAACTGTGTCTAAGCCAGCACTGAGGAACGACAGTTCATGCAGTTCATGATGAACAGCCTCATTATTCTAGGGCAATGGTACACGATTAACAGATTTACTAATTTCATATTCCTACCCTTCCAATAAATGTGTGATATCATATGCAGAGTTATTAGTCATTTGTCAATATGAGACCGCTCCACTTGGACGCAGAAGGAAAACTTGCGGGGAGGGAGAGCATGAGGGCCATTCCTGGGTGTCACTTGAGCAAAGGCTGAGTGTGCAGCTATTTGCAAGGCTTTATCAGTGAGCTGGCATCTCTGAGGGCAGAGCGCTCCATGTAGATGGGATCATTAGCAAAATTATATAGCTAATGAAGGGCAAATTAATGAAACTCTGTAACATTTTATAAGCCTGTACAAACAGCAACTTGTCATACATCACTGGGAAATAATTGCCAGAGAGTTGCTTAGAATGTACTCATTAAGTCTTAACAATACCAACTGGACAGTTTATCCCCTGTGGAGCAGCTTGTTCAAATGGGATTCTCTCTTTATCTCAGGCTCTGCGAATCGGATTTCAGGTTGCAATCCCAGGCACGCATCCAGCCTCACTTTGCATGGTGGAATAGTGGCATTTGGGGAAGTTATCTTAATAGCTAGAGGAGGAAGAGAAAGATGCCCACTCTCAGCAAAGGGCACCGAAGCATCAAATTGAAAAAATGTTGCATGTGTTATAGAATAATTCCTTTTCTGCTCTTACTTTCTGATACTTGTTTTTAAAGCAAAAGCTGGCAAAGGAAGGGATAACATCTGTCTGGACCATAAGACATCTGGCTGCACCTGGATGATGCCCCGCAGCCCTGTCAAATACTCATCTTGACGATAATGATGGGATAATAGCAGGTGTACATCTATATGTCTTAAAATAATTAGCATTCTTGAAATGCACTCACGTTGGATTGGGACGTGATTAGCTTAAATTTGGAACGCCTTTTTAAATATTCATGAAGCCCCACATTAGATCTGTACTTTATGGGGCAGCTATAATGCAAACAAAATTGCAACCGGTCCAAAAGACTGCCGAGTGCTGGTCTTTCCACAAGGCCAGTAGAGCAGACGTGCCTGGCTGGGATGCCATCCTTGTGATGAGGGGTTGAAACCTGTTGAAGACAAGGTGGGAAGGTCTGTGTTGCTGTTCTGCTGGGTGGGCAAGAGGCCTGATGGACATTCATGGTTAATGAATGGGAGGGAGAGAAAAATGAGAGAAAGATGGAGAAAAAAGCTAGAGGTAATTTGAAATACCCGATAGGATTCATGCTGTCCTTTCTTCACTACCGCCTTAAGCTCCATCCCTCACTTGAAGTTACTAAGAGGAACACCAGGCAGGGTCTAATTGGATATGGGAGTGGTTTGAATGGTGCAGTACTCTCATGGTACAACTGTTCCCTGTGGACCAGCTGTGACAGATGTCTCTGAGCAAACAGGTGAGGAAGCTGGGATAGAAGGAGAGGGAAGCCCCTGTATAAGACAGGACTTGACAGCTCTTTGGGGTTTGCAGATCTGGCCAGCCCCTCTCCATAGCTCACAGCAGTCTGAGCACCGGTGAATGACCACCTCTCTTGGCTTCAGATTACCTGGAACTTTGGTGTCAGTTTCTGAGATGTGAACATTTTCAAAATAAATATGGAATCACCATGTCAAACCCCCAAAACAACAAAAAGTAAATAAAACTGGGAGGCTGTGAGGGAGGGGATCGTGGGGACAATTCTCTGGTAACAAGAACGATCACAAGAGACTCTACCTCAACCATGTACCATGGCTGCTTCAACCTTACTCAAAAAATATTTCTGCAAGGACATTTGTCTAGCGACTGCCCATCCAACCTTGGAGGGATGCCACCCTTGTTATTGATCCTTGTAGCTGAGGATAATTGTTTCAACTATGTCACCTTCCTCATTTTGCCTTTAAATAGGCTTCCCTCCCTTTGCCTACTGAATAAACACATAGCATATTATGGCACATATAGTCCCATTGAAATGTTCATTCCTGAATATAGTCATTATCATAGGAGAATCACTCTTTATTATTTAGATTGACTAAATCGTTGTGAGTTCCTGTCCCCTAATTAATATATTGAAGTAACAACATCTAGGACCTCAGAATGTGATTGTATTTGGAGATAGAGTCTTTCAAGAGGTGATTAAGATAAAATGAGGTCATTAGGGTGGCCCCCAATACAAGATGACTGATATCCTTATAAGAAGAGATTAGGCCAGGTATGGTGGCACATGCCTGTAATCCCAGCTCTTCAGGAAGTTGAAGCAGAAGGATTGCAAATTTTAGATCAGAGCCTTGGCCATTTATCAAGACCCTATCTCAAAAATAAAAATAAATAAAGAAAAATACTGAAGATGTAATTCAGTGGTAATATGCCCCTGAGTTCAATTCCTAGCACCACACCAAAAAAAAAAAAAAAAGGGAGGAGGAGATTAGGACATAGATTAGAAGGCCATTTACACACCAAGAGTAGAAGCATAAGAAAGAACCAACACTGTTTGCACCTTGATCTCAGATTTACAGCCTCTGCATCTTTGAGACAATATATCACCATTGTTTAAATGGAAGTCTATGGTGCTTTGCTATGGATGCCCTCACAAATTAAGACAGTATGGGAAATACTGCCTGTTAGGATGGTCTTGATCGAGCATTAACTAGGCTAAGATATCAGCAGACTTTGGTAACTAGCACTGTGTCATACATAAACCCATTCACCCAGCCCTACCTTACAGTTTACATAAAGTACTTACAGATATCTCATTAGTAATCTCTTAATGCCACAAACAAACTTATACCCACAAGATACTTATCCTTCCACCCTCTCTGCAGCCACTGCAAGTTGGGGTTCCCTAGCCACAGCACAGCAGTAGGTGGTGGTCTGTACCCAAGGAAGGGCAGGGCTGCCTTCTTCACTGTATGCTTCAAAATGCCAGAGGCTGTGATACAGTGTAATGTGCAATGTTAGGAGCTTTGTGTAGCACTCAAGAAAGTCCAATGTGTAAAGTTACTATTAAGCAGGCAGCCTCAGGAGTAAGAGAGCTGGTGAAACATCGTGGTTATCTAACAAGAGAATCCTTCTATTCCCAGGAGCCATGTGCCTGAGAACAAGGTTGAAGCTGATAAGACTCTTGCACTGAGCCTCCTCATGCAGGGCATTGCCATAGCAGCTAGGCATCCGGTGCCCTTGCACAGGAACATTCCCAGGCACTAGGCATGCCATAGCCATGAGGTCATCAGAGACCCCAGTCTCAGATACTGCTCTCCCATACTCTGTTGCTGCTCTCCACACCCAGGCCCTTTGCTTTTCAAGAAGGACATTGAGCTGTACTGGGATTTAGTTGATTGCGTGGGTGCCTATTATACACAGTGCTGGGTTCAGTTCCCAGCACCACACACACTCATACACAGGCCAACATAAACTGAGCAAAGAACCACATGCCCTTTGTGTAATTTGCTGCAGAAAATGAGGGAGGAAAAGGTGGTGGTATGTAGACATGAGCTATTTGACATCCAGATCCTCAGGCACCAATGATATCACTGCCATTTACAGATAAATGATGCTGAAACTCAGAGAAGTCACCTCATCTACCCACAGGCAGATGACAGAAAAGGGTTAAGGGGTTGAAATTGGATGGCTCAGCCTCGGGGGAAAGAGGCTATGCTGAGATGGTCTGAGCCACTGTGAGACTGGGGTACAAAAGCATGGGATAGAATGAGGGGCTTGACTTTAGTACTATTTCTGCAGAAAGTCAATGCTTTGGGCTGCAGATTTCTGGGAAATCACAGGCTTTCTGACAGGCGCACAACTCCCTTCAATATCCTGATTCTTAATGTAGTTCCAGAATGGAAGATTGAAGTGTGAAACAAAACTTCCCACCAGCCCAAGAGCCATCATCACACAGGTGAAAATTATTTTTAAAAAAATCAAATGTGTGGAAATTGTCCTAAGGATATGCAGGTACAGAAATATTAATAAAACAATATCAAATATACCTTGGTAAGAGAAACCAGTATATGTGGCATTTGAGCCACTAGCCCCTCCCTTTCAGGCCTCCCAACTCTCTTATGGAATTCTGGCCCCTCACATTCCCCTTCAGGTAGATGCAGACAAAGAGCCAGGGCTCCTTCTCCTTCCATCACACTTGCAATGAGACACATGCAGTAATCTGTGGTGTAGAGAATGGAAAAACACACACAATAATATTTATCTCCTTGCTGACAACCTTATGAAGATATAACACGAAGAATAAATTGGGAATAGATGAATAATGAATTGGGAATAAAGAACCTTAAAGTTTTCTGACTTCCTGACTCTAACCTGAATACATGGTTTATTTGATGATAAACTATATATTGATAGTGTGAGATGCTTAAAGGGGAGAGAAAATATCTATAGGTAAAGGGAAGGGCAGTTCTCAGGACTCTTGAGGGTCTATTTCTGAACACATCTGCAGATCTCTTTCTTTTCTTCCAGTTCTGTTATGATTTGGATACGTAGTGTCTCCCAAACCATGCCTGTATGAATAACATAAGAATGTTCTGAGGTGAAACGTTCAAGTTGTGAGAGCTCTAACATAATCATAATCATAATCTACTTCAACATCCTGATTTTTAATGGAGTTCTAGAATGGAAACATGAAGTGTGAAGCAAAGCTTCTCACCAGCAAAAGAACCATGCAACAGGTGAAAATTATTTTTTAAAAAAATCAAATTTTAAGAAATTATGAGTGGATTAATCCATTGATAGGGATTAACCAGGTGGTAACTATAGAGGGTAGGATGTGGCTGGAGAAGATAGGTCACTGTGGGTTGCCTTTGGGGTTTATATTTTGTCTCGATGAGCAGAGCACTCTCCGTTTCCTGCTTGTGATGTCTTGAGCTGCTTTCCTCCTCTGTGCCCTTTTGCCAAGGTACCCCTCATCTCAGGACCATAGCAATGGAGTTAGCCATCTATGGATTGAGACATCTGAAACTGTGAATCCCAAATAAATTTTTCCTCCTCTACTGTGTTCTTTTCAGGTCTTTTGGTCACTGAGGTGAAAAAATTGAGTAAAACAGCCTCTACCCAAAGCCTTGCCCTATGAGAATAAAATCCTACCAGCCCTCCCCCAAGTCCTATTGGTTTCCATGAATGCCAGATGCTGGGCCCCTTCTGTTCTATTCATCTTTGTTCTCTCTTGCATTCCCAAGAAGGAAGGCACCTGGGCTATAAGGCGATTTGCTCTTAGAGCTATCTAATGAACTGTAAAGGACTCCTATAAAATGATGTTTCTCAGTCAAGAGCAGGGCTCTAAAGGACAGTAAAACAGGTGCTGTGGAAAATTGTGATTCATTGTCCAAGCTCACCGAAGCAGCTACTGGTTTCCCTGTAGTCCACAGAGGATCCACACAAGCTGCTTCACCAAGTGACTGCCAAGGCGCCCGGTGCCATGGTGGAGTGATTGCAGGCTCTTGCCAGAGTCAATGCAGTCCCCTCTATCACGGGAGGCTTTATACTTGCCATGCAGTGTGGAACCATCTCCAGGTGATAGAGTACTTCTCAGCACCTCAGGGACAAAAGCAGTCACGGAGAGTGAACAGACAATTTTCATGCTGGGCCGTCACTGGAACATCTCCATTTGGGTTGGATTCATAACATTTATAATAGCAGTGAGCAGAGAAGATCTACTGCCTCTGATAAGAAGGTCAGTGGCTGTCACTCAGGCCCTGTGATTTCTTCCTTGGGGAAAATATATTTGGAAATGTCTTACTTCCATTTTCTTCTTTTCCATGTGTGCTAGACAACTCCTAGGATTGCCATGTATGCATCAAGACCTCCCCGCTTGTCCCTATTCCACTTTTACAGAGGCACAGAAGCTTTTCCATTAATGTTAGATGAGATGGCAATTTGGTATTTTGAAATCAAATTTCCACGCTTTCCATTTCTTCTTTGAATGCCAGGCAAGTGCATTCAAGAGAACAGCACAATGAGGTTGAAAACAAGTGCGTGAAGATAGCAATGGCAAATTTCAAAAAGGGGTTATTTTATAATTTGTTAAGATATCACACCTACATTAGTTAATTTGATCCTCAGAAACACTTTGCAAAGTCAACAAGCCACGTAAAAAATGTTCCCTTTTCAAAAGAACACTAAGGCACAGTGATATTGAATGATTTACCCAAGAGCACATAATTATTAAGTAGCAGGCAAGACTTTGCAGCTGGGGTCCACTGATTCCAAATCCAGGACTTTTATATAGAAATTTCTCTGTGAGAATCAATTTGGCAGAGATACTAGTGAAAGTATTATGGCAATTGAACAGTCTGTAGAATAGAGTTTAACAAAATAACATGCTCATCTCACACAATATCTACACGGTATGTGTGTTTGTGTGTGTGCGTGTGTGTGTGTGTGTGTGTGTGTGTGCACGTGCACATGCACGAAGGCATGCAATGCATCTGGTATAGAGATATTTCAAAAATCAAACTAGAGCTTGTTTCTGAATTCTTGATTGACATATTTGATTTTACAGTTTATTGAACTCTTCAATATGTGCATATTTTCTGTGCAAATACAGCAGGAAAACAAAACAAGTGGGTATGAAAGAGAGAGGCAGAGCTAGAATGAGGGTGAATTCATCTGATCCGATGCTGTTTCTTCATGTTCTGATTTCCAAAGCAGATATACCTTAGAACTGAGAGCCTAGGTCCAACAAGCTTTCTGAGAGATTTCACGAGTATGGGACTGTTTCCAAGGCACAGCACCAAGCTTTTTCTCATAGTAAATGGTTAATTTCTGATGATGTTACTTATATTACAGGATAAGAGGGATGAAGAGATATTTTCTTTCATTTCAGTTGCTCAAAGAATGTATAAAGAGCCTCAATTGAAGAGGAGATTCTATCACTACTCAGAGAAAAACGAACATCAAAGAGTGATAGGCTATTCTCAAATTTAGCTTTTTGTCACTAACTCTGACCATGGCTGTGCAGTTAGTGGAACAACAAGACACACTTAAGCAGCGCTGAAAGGCAGGTGTTATCTTTTTGGCCTCAAGTTTCTAGTCTCTGAACACTGTTGGGAAAAAGGCAGCAGCCACAGGAGCAATGGATTATGCCTTTGATACTCTGCCTTGTGTTTAACCCTTAATTAAGACTGACTGTCTTCACTCTGTTGTAGAACTGACATTAACTGGCCACCCAAAGATACCAGAGTGGTGTATGCTGGGAAGGAGGGTATCCTGTCACATTATGCACCTGCCCAGAAATTGCTTTCCATCTCCCCAGATAAGGGAGAACCCATGACACACACCTGCCTGCAGACTCCACACTCTGACCAGGAGCCATCAGGTAGCTTGGCCTAGAGGAACTTTTTGACCCCCTCAAGCTACTCAGTGTGAACTCCAGAGCCCCCACTGACACCCGCTGAATAAAATAACACACCAATAATACTTCTGATAATTGACATTAGAGCCACAGAACATAAAACTAGCCAAGAACCTGTGTGCTAAATCACAACAGGGTGATAAATTACCAGATAAATGATTTATATTAAAAACAAGTCTCTTACCTGAGAGTCAAAATGTTCAAGATATAATAAAAAATCATCCATTCTTATAACAATTGGGAAAATCATAACTTTATTGACAATCAACAATTCCAAGCCTGATAGATACAATTTTGGAATTATCTGACCAAGAGTTCAAAGCAGTTTTAATTTGAAAAAAGGGGACTTCCAAAAACTTTATCTTCAAACAAATGAAAATATCAATGAAAAAAATTAAAGCTATGGTTAAAAAAATGGAAATTGTATAGAACTAAAAGAAAAACAGAAGAAATGTAGAATAAAACTTGCTGAGAAGGCTTAATAGAACAGTTGAAGTGACAGAGTATAGAACTGATGAACTTGAGCACACATCAATAGAGTTTACCCAATCTGAACAACACACAGGAAACACAGTAAAAATAAATGGGGAGGCTGGGATTGTGGCTCAGTGGTAGGGCACTCATCTAGCACATGCAAGGCAGTGGGTTTGATTCTCAGCACCACATAAAAATAAATAAATGTCCAATTACAACTAATTTAAAAAAAATAAATTAGGAGAGCATCAGGGTTCTTTTAATCAGCTTTTTGGCTGCTGTGACTTAAGGATCTGACCAGAACAATTTTAGGGGAGGAAAAGTTTATTTGGGGGCTCACAGTTTCAGAGATCTCAATACATAGACAGCAGGCACCATTTCTTGGGGGTCAATGTAAGACTGAACATCATGGCAGAAGATTGTGGCAGAAGTTCGGAACATGGTTATCAAGAAAGCAGAGAGAGAGGGGCTGGGATTGTGGCTCAGCGGTAGAGCGCTCATCTAGCATATGCGAGGCTCTGGGTTCAATCCTCAGCACCACATAAAAATAAATAAATAAAATAAAGGTATTTTTCCAACTATTTTTAAAACAATGTTTAAAAAAAAAGAAATTAGAGAGAGAGAGAGAGAGAGAGATCTCCACTCTCCAGGTACAAAATATATACCCCATAGCCATGCCCCCAGTGAACTACTCCCTCCAGCCACACCCCACCTGCTTCCAGTTACCACCCAGTTAATCCCATCAGGTAGTAAAGATCTGATTTTGTCAAGACTATAATCCAATCATTTATTTTCCAAACCTTTTTGTGTTGTCTCCCACATGAGGTTTTGGGGAATACCATATCTAAATTTTAACAAGGCACCTGTCAAACAATAATATACATTCTTTGTATAAGGATAAAGTTCCAAAAGGAAGGGAGAAAGAAAATGAGGATAAAAGTGCATTCAGATGTAGAATGACTGAAACTTCCCCCAAATTAGTGGAAGACACAAATCTACACAGTTAAGAAATTTAAACTTAAAGTAGGATTTTCTTGTAAACTCAATGCAATCTATGCCAAGACTCATGATAATTAAGCTTCAAAAATTTATAGACAAAGAAAAGTATTGAAAACAGCCAACTGTAAGTGATATATTGCCTTTGTGGCAACACAAATTTATGTAAAAATGGAAATCTGATGTGAAGACATGGGGGTAGAGGAAAACTGCTAAAACGATTTCTGAGTGCTCAAAGTAAAGAGCTGGCAACTGCAAATTCTATAACCTGCAAAACTACTTCAGGAATGGAGGAAGAGAAAGACAGGGATCACTACCAGACATACCCTTAAAGACTGGGGTTAGAGGAAGTTCTCCAAATAGGAAATCATAAAATTCCTGGAACATCAGAAAGAAAAAAACATTGTTGTATACACAGACAGGCTTATTTAAAAAATTTTTGTCAAAAGGTGTGAGCACGAGAACACCAAAAATAATTCTCCATAGAAGAGTGAAGTGGAAGGAATCATTCCCTCTGAAATGAAGGCTTCATTTACAACTACAGTAACCTGGCCAGTGCACTGTTTTCAAAAAGTGGCGGAGGGGTAAAACAGAGTGGATGCCATGGGAATATCCCACACAAGTGCTCAACTAATTTTTGCCAAGGACGAAAAGCAAGTGGTGTTGGAGCAATTGAACGCTGCTGTGGTGTGAATATCTCCCCCTGAAAAGCATGTATGTAAATTTTAATTGTCATTGTAACAGTATTAGGAGAAGCAACGAGGTTATCAGGGTTTTGCCCTCATGGATGAGTTAATATGTTACTGTGAGAGTGGGTTCCTTATTAGGAAAAGTTTGGTGCCCACTCCCTTGCTCATGAGCGTTCTCTCTCTTTCTCTCTCTCTCTCTCTGTCTGTCTCTCTCTCTCTCTCTGATCCCCCATCTTCCACCATGTTATAATATAGCAGAAAGGTCCTTACCAGATGTCAGAACCTCGATCTTGGACGAGCTAGCCTTCCAAACCATGAGCCAAAAACAATTTCTGTACCTTATAAATAATCCAGTCTATGGTAATAAATGGATAAATGAAAAGAAAAAAAGAGAGAAATGACTGCCCCATTCATGCATTGCATAGGTATTTATGGAGCACCCACGGTGTGTCTGGCACTCCCTAATCAACGTAGAAATACAAAGCTTATGGTGGTTCGGTCCCAGATCTCTTGCGAATTTTGCTTGGGATTGAGACACCCTCAATGCACGAATATGACAATACATTAATGATGTCAAGCAGTGACATCTGCTGTAGTCATAGCGGAAAGCTAGGAAGGAGAGGGCCTGAGGCTGAAGGTCCTTGCAAGAAGTGCCAAGGTTCTGAGGTTATAATGCGCTTAGCTCAGAGAAGAACAGAAAGGTCAGTGCAGCTGTGGTTTCCTGACATGAGACTGAGAGGCAGAGGAGCTTGGGGGTCCGGGGTTCTTATCTGGAAGGCAAGATAAGTCACTGAAGGGTGAAATTCGAGAAAGGGACATGAACAAGGAGATTTTGGATATTGATCTGAAGGTGCTAGGGAGGATGGCTTAAAGAAGCACATATGTCACTTCTCAGGAAGGCTGGTGCTTAGGCAAACCTATGTATTTGATAAGACACTTGGGAAGAATAATCAAGAGAACCTATGGCCTTCCTGCATCCAGACTGTCCTGTTCCCAGACCTGCTCTCTATGCAGCCTGAAGCAATGGGGCAATATCAGAGAGGTGAAATGTGACCAGGAAGCAGAAGGACAGTGTGGCCTCAGTTTTCCTGAAATGAGCTCCTTGTTCTTGATCGTTAGCATCCTTGAGAGCAGGCAGTCAAGGCTCTGCTGTGCTGATTTCTGCAGGGGCTGATTGATGAAAGACCTAGGCATGGGTGGGTATGGAGAATGCACAGAGACACAGGAGGGGCCTCATTATGGGTGGCCACAAAGCCTGAGACAGAAGGAATTAGAATTAGACATAGTAGGGAGCTACTGGCAGCTTTTGAGTAGGGGTAGGCATGGGAAAATTGATATTTTAGGAAAATTTGCCTGGCAGTGGTAGGCCAGATAGCTATAAGAGCATCATTTTGATAATGGAGCTAGTAAAAAGCAGTAGGATTTTAAAAAGTCATTACATATAAATGTAGGTCTTCCTTCAAAAGGGATTGTATAGATATCTGAATATTTATGCTTCTAAATATGGAGGAAGCATAGTGCCCCGAGGGACATGATAATACTTTTGAATTTTAGTCAGAAAGATATTATATAGATCTAAATTGCTTCTGCATATATTATCACATTTTATTTCCATTACCTTAAGAGGTGACAAACCCCATTTTCAGGTAGAGAGAATAAGCCAGCCTTTTAAGCTCCTTTTCATAGTTTGGACAGTGATAGAGGGTGGATCCTGGAATCTTAAGAACCTGAGATCAGTGGAGCTAATTCTGCCAGGTGGTCTCCACTTTCCTTACTGAGACCCAAAGTCTGAGTTTCTGGCCCAGCTCTGTACCATAGAACGTTCAAGCTGTCATGGCAATGTTATCCAATATGGTTTTGTTCAAGAAAAATGTATTCCATGGTGCTTGTTAAAGCACCATAAGGCAGTCTCTACTCAAGGGGAGACATCGATAGGTATAGAGACAGTGGGGTTTTGCATGGGTCGGGGATCAGACTCCATTTAGAAAACAGAAAGGGAAAAAGCATCATTTTCCACTGAGGTTCAGGTTGTGGGTTGATAGATGGCAAAATGGGTGAGGGGTTGCTGCAGTTAATCTGATGTGGAGAGCGGGCAGTGCCCTCTCTGCTCTGCCTCACCCCATGTTCTATAGAGCAACAGCACTTAGCCTTGAGTTTATTATAAAACACTCAATTTTGTCAAGCAGAGGTTTGCTCTGAGCTCCTTCCATCCACAGGTGGATTAGCCAGTCAACATCAGTGATTGGTTTGCCATTTTGCACTGGTGTGTTCTGTATCTTCTGCTATATTTTGATGTCTTTCTTTTCATTGTTATAACCCATCACTGTTTTTCTCATTCACTGCAGTGTTTGCTGGATGTTCTGATCAGATGATGGTGTGTTTCGCTGCACCGGTCTCTCAGGTGCCTCTCTTTTTGTTTCTGGTGAGGAGGTTTCATCATTTATTGGTCTGGTGTGTCTGATGAGCTCACCGGCCTGGTTTCCCTGATATGGGTTTGATACACCTATGCATCCATATGCTTCTGATTTAATTCAATAAGTTCTCATGTGGTCATTTTTATTAGCATAATAAATTTATTTATCAGTGCCTTATAATTGTGCTTTGCAGCTGGGGTTTATTCTTTCCCATGAGTTCTGTATGTCCAACATCTGGTTGAAACAGAAAGTCCCTTAAAATGAAAAGCAACCTCCTCACAACTGCTTTTCTACATCTGGAGTTTCCTCCTGTTGAGAATGAAAACTGAGATGCTATCCCCTGGCTTGGGTGGGCACCAGGGGAATGAATCACAAAGTATTCTGATCAGCAGAGCCTAAATGAATCTACATATGTGTATTTCCTGCCTTGTGTCCCATCTGTATCCCCTTTTCCTCTTATAAAATTTGTCTGACCCCTCTACCCCCACCCCACAGATGGAAATTTGAGATAGAAAAGGTTTCCTCTAACTTTCTCAAGATCGGCTTTGAATTCGCCTGTTTTCCTTCACCACTCTGTCTCCTAATTATAGAGGAGCTAGGAGCAAGGTAGAATCTTCCTTCCTATTACCATGGTGGCTATCACTTGACCAGATGAGTTACCAAGTCACTCTGATTTAGCACTTGTTTTCAAAATGGAGTAGTTCAGGGCGAGCTGATGCTTTATTAAATGGAGCAACCCAGGGCAGGCACAGCCTTCTCTCCACATCTGAACAGGACTCTTGCTGAATGTGGTGAGGGAGACAGATATCACCCTGTGGGTGGGGGGTGAGGAACTCCATTAGAACAGAGGGTGATCAGATGTTGAGGGTGAGGGACTTGGTTAAATTGACGGAGCAGGATTCTTGCTAAAACTGGACAACGCAATGAACATGCCCTGAATGAAAAGGGGGGCATGTGGGGCCTGAGTTTGATCAAAGAGAGTGTCTTTGTCAGTATTCACTAACTGACAATGACATTTATAAACTTGAAATGTGCAGGGTGTGATAATTCCAGAGGCCTGGGAGGTTGAGGCAGGAGGATCGAAAGCCAGCCTCAGCAAAAGTGAGGTGCTAGGCAACTCAGGGAGACCCTGTCTCTAAATAAAATACAAAATAGGGCTGGGGATGAGGCTCAGTGGCTGAGTGCCCCTGAGTTCAATCCCTGGCACCAAAACAAAACAACAACAAGAAAACTTGAAAGGTGACTGGTTCAGTTAAGTCATTCTTTATTTTATTCAATTTTAATGGATTTAAGTTTAATCAAGCTCTGTAGCTGATGGCTGCCATCTGAGCCTGCTGCTCTTGGTTGTGGGAGAGCCTGGACCTGCTGGTTTGCTCCTAGGCTCCGGTCTCTGTGGGTCATTGAGCTCTTGGGTGGTTTTCCTCGAGGGCATTGAGCAAGAGACAGGCTTCCAGAGGAGGTGAGGGAGCAGCAGAAGGTTTCTTCAGAGTGTTCCAAGGTGTGTCTGATGTGTTAAAAGGTCCTGATCAGATGAGATTGAACAGTTCTGGGTTAACCTGAGGTAAAATATTCTTTTACCCAGGACTCTGTTGAGCCTTTTCTATGTTAATGTCCCCCTTAAAAAATCCTAAAGGAATAAACATGGTAAACCGTATTCCCCAAACACAGTAAACGTGTGCCTGTTTTCACCAGGACTCGGTGGACCAGGGAGTACTTCGTGGAAACCTGTGCCTTGAGAGTAAGACAAATGTCGCTGACTTCTGCATGGTCTAAGTGACTTTGAAATACTTCTCAGCATTGCTTGATTTCAGTTCCCTATTCTCAAAATGCTAATGAAGTCTCCTGACTCAGAAAGTCACTGTGAGGATAGATCAGGCAGTGCAGTACTTGGGGCACAGTGAGCCCCAGATCTGGCTGCTAATTATGGATGTCCTCTCCAGAGATGCGTGATTCGAACTCTGATGGTCCACGGCCTGTTGAGGACACCAGGGTGTAGTATCTCTCCCTGACTTCCTGTCTGACCCGACACTCTGAATCTTCCTAAGTGCATCTGCAATTGTGCAGTGCTGTTCCTGGAAGTTCTCTGCATGTCTTCCTCCGTAATCCTCAGATTTTACCTAGATTTTGTCTGTAATTGGGGCTATTGCATCTTCTCTCAGTTTTATATGGGGCTTGCATGGGAGGCATCAGGAATGCTAAGCAAGCACTCTGCCACTGAGCCACACCTAGTATCACAGCACTTTTGGTCATGGGGATCAGGTCTGGCATGAGAGAGAGAGCTCCTTGTGCCTTCCCAACACTGTTCCACACGTTGAACTTGGAAGGTGGCCCGCTTACCTTGGGCAGTAGCATATGGCTGGATAAAATTTTAAATACTTTCAAGTAGGCTTCAGTGTTCATTCTTTTTAGTGAAGTTTAAAAAAAATCATGAAAGAATAGTGTTTAGGGAGCATCTGGCATTAGTGGAGAACAAGGCCTTGTTTGTCTCTCCTGACCCACTGTCCCATTGAGACAGAATGGACATCTGTGGAAGAGACCACAGAGTATATAAGCAATTGTTTTAGAGCAAGGACCTGATTTAGAATCAGAAGGCTCCATGATCAAAATCTGGCTGTAGCAACTATGTGATTTTAGACAGCTTGCTCAATATCTCTGATTCTTCTATGCCTTTATGAAGATGATCAGAGCTCACAGGGCTTTAGTGTTAAATAATGTAATGGATTAAAAGATATGACATGATCCTTGGTGTAACGTAATGAATTAAAAGATTTGACATGATCCTTGGTGTCTAATGAGCACTCAAAGGTAATCTTACTTTACTGGTATTTTAGTGATGTTATTTAAAAAATGTGCTTGTATGCTGAATCAGAGCCCTATTTACTCATCCCTGAGCACACCTGCCTTTATGTTCAGCCTCCCTTTGCTGATTTGTGTTCAGCTTGTGTGTGTTCTGACCCTAACTGCTTTCTCAGCCATCTGTCCATGTGAATCGGGTATTCCCTATAGGCCTACTGAATTTTATTTGCTCAGGACCGCAGAGCCAAGTAAAGCATGGTAATATATTGATGGCAATAGTTGCGGCACAGGTGGGAAGTGGGGACTAATGAAGCTTCCTTGTCCCAGTGTCATAGCTGAGTGTTGAGGGCTCTGGCATGTGTGGCTGGGAGAGTCCTGGGTCAGAGCCCCTTCCTGCGACCTTCACAGGGCCCCCTGACTCTTTGAGCCTGGGTTCCTCACCTATAAACTGGAGTGCCTGATGTTTCATAGTTACTTCTTTGCATTGAGGGTATCAATACGTCCAGCGTGCACATGCTGTGAGACGCACACCAGGCATTCTAACCCCAGCCTGAATTCTAGGCCGTGTTCAGAGTCTTCACATTGCAAATTTAAATTTTGGAAAGTCTAGGAGAAAGGATCCCTCGTGCCTCGTACTAAAACTACTGAGTTTCTGTCTTGTGCATGTCTTCCAACTTTTACATTCTTCTCTTCTCTCATTCTAGAAAAAAGGGGAACATAATGGACTGTATCAGAAAATGCCAGCTTGGTCATGTTTGTTATTGTCTTTCTTAAGGGCAATTCATTATTTCTGTAGAATAGTAGGAAGACCACGGATGGTAATGACAATAATACTGATGATCATTACAATGATGGCAGTTTCTATTTATTGATCTCCAGACACGGTGTTGTTAAATTTGATACATTTATACTGTACAATACCCTGGATAGTAGCTATAATTCCCATTTTATAGATGAAGAAACAAAGTCTTAGCGACGTTAAATAGCTTATTCCAGGTTACCCAGCAAATACATGGCAGGATTCAAATTCAAAATTATATCAGTGTTCAACTCCAGGGCTGAAGATGCCCCAAGCATCCTGTGTACCAATCCAAAAGAAAGAAGCTGGGGGATTCAGTGGAGAAATTTTGGACATTTTAGTAGTCACTATTCCTTAGCAGTGGCAGGCTGGTATACAAGGAAGGGCTGCATTGTACCTACAAGCAGGAGGGACATATAGGACAGGTCACATGTTCACTGTGCAGGTGTATTTCCTCAGATGTTGTCTGAGTACATTCTCTTACTTTACAGCCAGGGTCACTCTGCTTTGATGCTTACCTAAAGGTTGGAGGTAAGGGGAGTATCCAGCTCCCCTCTCCATTCCCTTCTTTATCACATGCTTTAGAGTTCTGTTCATACTGCTAGCTTTCCTAGGCACTAATTAGCATTTAATCCAACAGTCAGTTTTGCACCAAAGCCCAATAAACTGTCTTTTTAAAAATTATATTTTTTATTTTTTTCTAGATATTAATAGACCTTTTTAAATTCATTTATTTCTATGTGGTACTGAGAATTGAACCCAGTGCCTCACATATGCTAGGCAAGTGCTCTACCACTGAGTCACAACCCCAGCCTCCCATGAACTTTCTACCACCTTATGTCATTTATGTGGAATTGCCTGTTCCTTATGTCACAGACCTTCTCTTTGGTTGGGTATTTCCAATGTTCTATACAGTGTCTGGTCCTTTCTGAGTTGAATAAGTGAATGAGTTAGCTTATTATCAAATACCTGACAAGAGCAGCTTAGAGGGGGAAACATTTATTTTGGCTCACAGTTTCAGTGGTTCAGTCTATGGTTGAATGATTCCATAGCTCTGGGCTCAATGTGAAGCAGAAGATCATGGCAGAGTAAAGCTTCTCACCTTGAGGTAGCCAGGAAGTGGAGAGGAGGGTAGTCGGAAGGGCCCCAGATACGCTACCTTCCAGGGCATGCCTCCAGTGACCCACCTCCTCCAGCCACTTCGTACCTGCCTATAATTGCCACCCAGGTAGTCCTTTCAAACTAGGATGGGCTGATTAGATGACAGTCTCACAATCCAGTCATTACACATCTGAATATTCCTTCAATTACACAGGAGCTTTTGGGGAACACCTCACATCCAAACCATAAAAATGAGTGAATGAATGAATTAATGTCCACTCCCCCTGAACTTTCTACTATCTTTTGTGGTAGACATGGACCTCCTCTTTGCTTTGGTATTTCTAGTGTCCTACGTGGACTCTGTTCTTTTCTGACCATGTGTTGAATGAGTGAATGAGCAAGTGAATGAATTAACACATGCATGAATAGCTGAGTGGTTTAATTCAAACTCCTTCTGCAACTGTGATTCATTGAAAGGTATTTTTTTTTCCTGGCCAAATTAACATATTTTTCTCCTGCATGGTCATGTATTCCCTCAGGACAAATGACTCTGATGAGCTGACCCACTTTTTATGCTTTCTAGCAGCTCCTGCCAGGTGGGGAATTAGTTGTGTGCATTTGGCACTTAGAATAGGTCCTACTAGGAGAGAGAAACCCAGGCAGCAGGAAGAGAACAGGCAATTCCACATCGCTTACTTCTCTCCCAAGGTTTGCAGAAAACAAGATTAGTAGAGCATGAGGGAATGAAATGGAGAAAAAGAAGGCATGAATGATAACAGAACGGGGGCCCCACTCTGGGAGGTAGTGTGGAGTAGTATTAAACCCTCCCTCCCCATCTGTCTGCTGGAGGAGGATTCTTCTCCTGTTAGTGACCTTGACTGTGAGAGTTGGTGGTCCTTCCCAGAGCTCCTTTTGTGGAAAACAATACAGACTGAAAAATGAATGCAGCTGTCCCTGGGAGGGCCTCACACTGAGGGAGTTCGCCTGACTTGAGACAAAACAGAAAGACCATGTACAAAGTGCCTATGGTGATCCGCATGGAGCGGTGGCTGGGCTGGGGGGGGGTTGCATAAACATTAGCTTTATTGTCCATCTTCAGCCATGCCTCTGCACCTCCACTGCTAAGATGCATTCATTCTAACAGCCTTTCTACACCAACTGACTGGAGCACAGGCAGGGTACCTCACAGTCTGTGGTGGAGTCTACACTTACCTCTGTGTCTGTGGATTTTAGCCCTGACCAAGGGATGCTCTGTGCCTGGTGCCTTACTGAGCACTTTCTATGGATAATCTCATTTTACAGCCATGGCAGCCCAATTTTCACATGGATTCTGTATGCAAAGAAGCTCAGGCACTGATAGGTTAAAAACACATCTCTGGTCACATAACTAGCAAAGGTGTGTACCCTTGTATCTGAACCTTTAACCTTGAGTCACCACGTGGGAATCCTGCTGCCAGGTGAAGAGGTCCCCACGCTAACCTGGAGCTCTCAAGTTCTGACATGCTCTCTGCAGGGGGTTCCTGTATGAGCAGGAAGCCTGTTTCCTGTGAGTTTCTCTTGGTTTTCTGCCTGGACTTCAGAAAGAGCAAGCAGGAGGCTTGGAGTGGAATTTTCTCTCAGAAACTCGATGGCCTCCATTGACCCTTCTTTAGTTAAGAGACAGCACTGGAGCTTGAGGAACACAGACCATTCATCTTCTAGGCACAAGGGAAGAATCCAAGTATTAGGGTCAATCCAGAGAGAATTTGCCTTTCAAATGGAGTGTTTCCCAGGCTGGGGGATGTACTGGTGATGGGTGGTTTTATTTTGAGGATCACAGGCTGGGGCTTATGCACAGAAACATGCAGTTTTCTCATTCTTGATTTGACACTGAATTATAAAACAAAACCTTGTCTCCCTCCATCTGTGTCTGCATGAATGGTATTTTACACATGGTTGTAGAAAGGCTGGGCATTCTTAATAATATCTTACCCATGAATTAAAAACAGGCTTGTCTCAGATTTATGCATTCACTGATAAAACATTGCTCACTATCTGCTAAGTAATTGAGAGTGAGATGAGAGTTGTACTGAACTCATCATGTAGAAACAACATAATTCTTGTTCCTGGGTGAGAACATCCCATAATTAAAGGATAGAGTTAAGGGTACAATTGAACAAGTCCTACTATGTGCTCAGCTTAGTTGTGGAGGTAAAGGGGAATTCTGTTGAAAAAAACAATCCTCAGGTGATATATGGCTTAAGTAAGTGAAGACAAGCCAAATAGAGGGAGAAACATGTGCAAAAGCCCTGTGGCCGGTAGAAGCTGGGTGATTACGCATTAGGTGGAACAGAGAAAAGAACTGCACTCAAGAGGTGGGGCATGAACAAACAGAACTGGTGTACTATGTTTGGGAAATTGGAAATTGATTGATTTTTTTTCTTTTAAGAATCCTTATCCATTGAAGAGTTTTATGCACATTGACAGCATCATCACATGTGTTTATTTTAAACGTCATTTTGATTGCAGTTTGAAGACTGTTTCAAGAGGTCAGAGGGGATTCAAGGAGGCCAGCTTGGACAGGAGAGGTGGTAGTGGTAATGAGGGAAAGAGGACAAGTGTGCAGGATGCTCAGGAGGGAGAACCCGGGCTGGGGCTAGAACAAAGCTCTTGCCATCTTCTGAGTAACTCTGAGCCAGGGACAGTCTCTGCTCACTCAGCTCTGGCACCCATGACACCAACTACGTCCCCCTGTATGCCTGTGGTGAGGTGAGCGCATGAGCAAAGCTCTGCTGTTTGCAAAGGTCAAGTTCCCGTCTTCTGAAGCCCTTTCTTTCTGCTGCCCATTTTGCAAAAAGTCCACCTCAGGCTCTTTCCCTCCAGGAGACATCTGCAGTCATCACTTCTCTGACCTCCAAATATGCTGGAGCTCTGGACTTCGCTTCTCTGCAGCTCACCCCAGTGCCTCCAAGCTGGAGCAGGCCGCCTGCAGGCACAGTTCCATCTGGGCTTCTGCTTCCTACTTTGTCAAGTGAGGAGGAAGGACCAAATGCTCTCTGAAGCCAGTTGAGCTCTACAGCTGGCCATTCCTATGATCAGTGTGTACTTTGAAGGCCTCGTGGAGACTCCGGTACACTTACATCCTGATGTTTATTTCTTTTAAAGTGAGACTGGTGGGTTGCAACTGCACGTCCTTGTGTGTCAGGGATGGATTTATATTCCCACCCCCTCACGCTGCATGCACAATGAGCATTGGCTGATTTGACTTGATTTGATGTGAATCTTGGCTTCAAAACCAAGATCAGAACCAGGCAGCTCAGGAAATACTGCCCAGGCATGACCTGTTTTCTGACCCATCCGTCGTGCTGCTGTTGGAAAGCTCTGTTGGCTTGCAGGAAAAAGAGGGGGATGTTAAAAAGAAGAGGCAGGAGCAGCTAGGCTGTCACGGGCAGCGGGGAGATTACAGCAATTGGTTTTATGAGTTTTACATTTAGGACTGTAATGTACACACCTACACATCCTATGACATCACGATAGATTTTGATAATACAGCATTCCTTCCTGTCCTCCTGTTTCCACATTTTTTGGCTTTCTCCTTGTGTTTTCTGTCCTGTTTTAAGATGTCATGCTGTGCTTATCAGTCTCATATTTTATTTGTTGATGCTGCTTTCCATGAGATGGGAATTAGCCTTATCCCATCTCTCCCACATCTCATCCCCCTCTGAGGTCCCTGTCCTTTCAACCAATTTTTTCCATCAAACACTGCTCATTGAACTCCACACTCATCCATGCCAGCTTGTGTGTCTAGGTGACAGGCAGCCGGCGAGAGGCTACCATGGAGGGGGATTTTACTCCCTGCACCCGCTTCCCTCAATTTCTGTTGCATTTTAGGGCATGTGTTCTTTGGAATTTGAGGAATGGCATTTTGCCCTAAGAACATCTATCACCTGGGACAAAATTTTAAAGAGCTGGGGAACATCGTCTTCTCAGACTGTTTGAGAGTGTGAGACCAGTATGATGATACTAGCATATGTCATGGAAATGCTCAGACTTATAATGAAAGAATGGCCAGACATTATGGGCTGGATCAATTGGACTTTGGGTATGCTGAAGGAAGTATTCCATTTCCTAGATGAGGACAGTTCACGTTCTGCTACTGAAGGAATGCTAACGTAATGTCTCTGGACATGAAGGAACTCTCAGGGTGAGAAAAAATATGAGTCATAATTCTGAGCTGAATTGGAAGTAGGGGGAAGACATAAAATTCTTTGGAAGTTCTGCTTTTGGGAAGTTGTAAAAGACTTTCTCCTATTTCTTTGGCTAAATAAAACTAAATATTCTGGATATTATATAGAAAGCATTTAGTAGGATTATGAAAAATAAGAAAAGGTGCACTGAGTAGGTACCTTAGCACCTGATCGGCAACATAGTGGAAAGCTTCATGGGTTTTATTTTCATCTCAGACATATGGAAACCATACTAGACAAAAAATAAAATGATTGACTTGTACACAAATGTTTGAACAACTGCATCGAATATCAGTGATCTATATATACAGATTAAAAGAAGAAATTGGCAAAAGCAGAGTAATTCATGGTCAAAGAGGAAGTCTTAAAAAAATTAAAGAACACTTAACTGAAAAAACACAAATACAATATAAAAAATTATGGAACACAGCTAAAGCAATAATGACTGGGAAACGTCTAGTACTACAAGCACACATCAGAGAAAAAGGCAAAAATGCCTAATCAATGATCGGATGTTAAGAATCTAGAAAAATAAAAATAAAATGAATCAAAAGCAAGCACAAGGAAGGAAATAAGAAGGATGAGAATGGAAGTCAATAAAATGGAAACAGAAACATAATACAAAAAACAATATAACAGGTAGATCTCAGGAAAGATAGAAGATATTGACAAATAGGAAGCAAAACTGACACAGAAAAAAATAGATGATGCAAATTACCAACATAAAAAATAAAATGGGGTATTACTCTAGTTCCTGCAGACACCAAAGGAATAATAACAAAACACAACAAACATCTCTAAAGACACGCACGTACAACTTAGACAGAGTGGACTGGTTCCCTAAAACACCCATGATGCGATGGATAGTGTGAATAGCCTTGTAACTATTAAGAAAATTGAATTTGTAATTTAAAAACTGCCCATCCTGCTAATCTTCAGGCTCAAATTATTTCACAAGAGAATTCTACCAAAATTAATTCTAATACTACACATTTTCTAACCGATTATAAGAGGTAAAATCACTTCCCAATTCATTTTGTGAGGCTTTCATTACCCTGATCCTAAACCCAAAATCAATAAAGATAAGCAAAACATACAAAAGTTTTTTTGTTTTTTTTTAAACTGTTAGAACAATATCCCACGTGAATATAGATCAAATATCCTTACAAAATATTAACAAACAGAATTCAGCAAAATATAAAAAGAATTATATGCCATGCCAATGTGGCATTTACCCTAGAGATTGAAGGTGGGTCAATATTTAGAAATCAATGAATGCAATCCACCATATCAACAATTTAAAGAAGAAAAATCACATGATCCTGCCAATCGATGCTGAAACAAATGCATATAACAACACTCACTATTCATGATTAAAAACAAACAAAAAAAGCTCTCAAACTAGAAATTATTCTTTAAACTAATGGAGAGCAGCCACAAAGTTCTTACAGTTAATGTTTTTCTTAATAGTGAAAGATTGACTGTTTTCCCTCCAAAAAGTGAAATAAGGCAAGATTACATTGTATGCTTCAATACCAGCAAGAAAGAGAAGCAATTAAAAGCCACACATATTGGGAAGAAAGAAAAAAGGGTCTCTATATAAAGATGACATCAGTATATATGTAGAAAATGCCAAGGATTTCACAGATCACACTTAAAGCTATCAGCAAGTTCAGTAAATTCACAATTGTCAAGGTAAATATCAAAATCAATTATATGTGAACATTCTAGCAAAGAACACCTGGGCACCAAAGTTACAGAAACAACCATTAAACCTGTAACTCTAACAAATACATAAAACACACGGCTGCAAATCTAACTAACTAAACACACTCACAGACAGAAAGAAAGACAAAATAGCTAAGGACAACAGATTATGGGTGAAAGAAATTAAATATTTAAATAAGATGAAGGAAGATATTTATGGATTAGAAGCCTCAACATAGCAAAAAGGTGACAATTCTCCTTAAGTTGATCCACAGGTTTAATACAATTCTTATCCAAATCCCAGAAAGAATTTTGTGAATATAAGCAAGGTTATTTTAAAGTGTATAAGAAAAGGCAATGGAACCAAAATTGCTAAAACAATTGTGATAAAGAGAAAAAAGTGAAACAATTAACCTACTCAATTTCAAGACTGTGTATTCCTGGAGAAGACATAGACACAGAGATCAATGGAGAACAATAGAGAAACTGTAATAGACCCACACAAATATGCACAATGGATTTTTCATAAAGGTGCAAGAGTTGTTGGAAGGATTAGCCACTCATAAGGCTAAAAATCTCTCATTTTTGATCTCAAAAATCAACCAAAATCTCTCATCTTATACAAAAATTAACTCAAAAAGAATCAAGGGAGTATTCATGAAATGTAAAACTATAAGACTTTAGAAGTACAAAGGAGTAAAATCTTTGGAAGTCAGGACTAGGCAAAGAGTACTGGATTTGACCCAAAATGTACAATTCTGGAATCAGCAATATATTTTACTTCATCAAGATGAAACATTCTTGTGCTATGGGGGTGGGGGGGGAAGCCTGATGAAGAGAATGAAAAGACAACCCAAAAGTGACAGAAAATATTTGCAAAGTATATGTCTACTGAAGAACTCGTACCTAGAATACAAGGAAAATGCTCAAAACTCACAGTGGAAAATACAAGAAAACAGTCCAATTAGAAAATGAGTGAAAACATGATTAGACATTTAACCAAAGGAAGTGCGTATCAAGGTTCAACATCATTGCCCATTAGGGAAATGGAAACTAAAACCACAGTGAGGCTTCCTACATACCTATCTGAATGTTGAACAAATAAAAATAACGGCAAGTGCTGCCCAGGGTTACTTTTACATTGTTTCCAGGAATATTGTTGACACAAGCACTCTCGAGAACAGGTCGGTAGTTTCTTAAAATACTAAACATGCTAATACCGTAAAATTGAACTCCTGGGCATTTATCCTAGAGGGATAAAATGTGCTGTGGTGACACACTGGGAGAAATCTTTAGACAATTATGCTGATTAAAACATCCCTTATCTAAAATGTTGTGTACTGCTTAATTCCATTAATATTACATTCTTGAAATGACAAAGCAGAACATAGGGACAAATTAGTGGGTCCCAGGGGTTAAAGTGGTGGTGAGGATGGGAGGATGGTGGGTGTGGATATAAAAGAGCAAATTGAGGGATCTTGTGCAATTATGAAAATGTTCCGTATCTTGACTGTATCAATGTCAATATCTTGGTTGTGATATTATAGTATATAGTTTTGCAAGATGGTATCACTAGGGGAAACTATAAAGATACACTGAATCTATTATTTGTTAACACCATGTGAATATGCAATTGTATATGAAAAATTCCAACTAAAAATTCTGAGCATGTTAATTTCACAACAAAATTGGATTTTGAAGACTGATTTATTTAAATTTGTTTCAATTTTAACTTCTCCTGGGAACTTTATAATAGGAAGGACTTTAGTATTCAAATGTGGAACATCTATCAATATTTTGTTGACATTTTATCACTGAAATATCTTGGGGTTTTTAATATCCTTTTAAAATTTTGATAAACTCTATTGAACAGTGTGGCTGGGTATAATTCAAATGGGAAATAGAGGAGCATTTTCATTTTCAACCTTGGGTACAGAGTGGCCTTGGTGTTCACTCCCACTTTGGAACCTTCAGAGGACAAAATCCATACTACCCACAACAACCGTAGGAAGAGTCCACAAGGAGAGTAGTCTCATAGATAATAAGCAGAACTTACTTGAAAGCCACATGACTGACTAGTGGTTGGATTAGTGGTTATATCCATTATATTAAGAGATAGAAAACTCATGGTAACAGGGGGAGAAGAGCAAGAATGATATGGATGGAGAACCTATTGGGAAGAGAAGGCTTGGGTTCTGTGATTGCAAGTGTGAGAGAAGCAACTAAATGTGCTTGAATCTACCCTTCTTTTCAACCTCTGAGGTCTCCTTGTAAGAATCTTACTCTCTGGTCCCCCATAGCATAGATTCTACCAGAAAAGTCCCCTCAGGCTATCACTTTTTCTTCTTCCTGTGGCTATCTTTTGGTTGGTTCTGAACCTAGGAAGAATAAAATGGAGTGTTGTGTGTTAAGCTTTGGAAAATCTAGCTGCCATTAATCAACAAAATGGCACCCACTCTGGGTTGGTCATTAGACTGGTGATGACAGCTGGCTCTGTATGTAGGACTACAAGCATCAGAGGGACTTTAATGAGAATTTTTCCAGGATCAAGCATGAACTCCAACTGTTCCTTGCAGTAATGGTCTCACTGTGCAAGTTCTGCATTTATCTTTGTGGTAGATTGTTTGCAAAAATGGTGGGCCTCTCTCCTTTTATTCACTCTTGGGTCATGCTTGATCGTTGTTTGTTTTCTACTGCTGGGAATGGAACCCAGGGCCTCACACATGCTAGGCACGTTGTCTACCATGGAGCTAAACACCCAGCCCAGGTAATCCTTTCTTATAGTGACTCGGGTCTACATCACAAAACTCATTTTGCTGAAAGGCCAATAACAGGTGGGTCACAAGCAAAGATTTGGAAAGCATTTGCACATTGGGTCTTACTCTTTCTGGCTACTCTTGGGAAACTGTGCCCACTCCCTGTGAACTGGGTCAGCCTGATGAGAGATACATTCCTTTGCCTCAATTGTCATAGACATAGGAGTGAAGACTTCCTAGACAATTTGCCCAGTCAGCCCAGAGAAGGAGGGCCAGCCAGATGATTCCAGAATCATACACAATAACAGATGTCTGGTGTTTTAAGTCACTACGTTTTTGGGGTGACTTAAGAATGACTTATGAAAGCTAACTGATAACATTTCACATCTGGACTTGTCTAAGGTATTGACTCTTATTTGAATCAGTGGGTAGTTTTGCCTCAGCAAATGACTTTAATCCCCCACCCTATAGACAGAAATGAGGGATATGATAAATAAGCTCCCAAGGTTTTATATCCAGCCATCCAAAGGATTCTCATGGCATGTCACTGGGGTTCTGCCATCCTCAATGGCAAAATTACATTCTAATGGAAACAAGGATTTCTCACACTTCCAAGTGAACTCTTTGTCAGCTATAAATGCCAGCTCTGTCCCACTGCAAGTGATGAGATGTTTGATCTCACCGTGGTAATTCTGTTTCTATTGATTTTCTTGTAGAGGAGTTTTGGTCACAGCCCACGTTGCCCATAAAACCTTTATGTCATCATTAATACTGCAGCATCTTAGAAACTCTGTTTTATTTAGTGTTATTTTATGTGCTGAATAGAGGTGAGGGCTGCCCAGGCCTCCTGAGGGATCACAGTGAGTCAGGCTGGTCTATGCTACTCAGATTCTTTTCTCCTTATTCTCTATCCTAAGTACCCTGTGCTGCTCATCCTCTCCTTCGCTGTTTCTGTATCTTTGTATATTTCTATTACTGGACTTTTTCACATAATGCTAGATGGGTGAGTTTTTTGGTGACAGGAACTATGTTGCATTCATTTTCATCTTCTACTCCACGGTACTGTATTTGGTGCATGTCAGGTGCAGAGTAGAAGTTGGATGATTGGAGGATTTCCATTTAATTCAATTTATTCATTCATTCAGTATATTGTTGTTGAGATTCTACTATACTGTGGACACTGGTAAGCACTGAGCAATACAAATATGGTTTGTGTTCATACACAAATATCTGATTATGAAGGATGATGGTTACATGGAGGAGAAAGCACAAAGAGGATTAGAAAGAAACCTGATTTGTGTTGAATGGTTGACCTCAACCTTCATGAAGAAGGGCCTTGCAGATGCTGACAAAAGCAGGATCTTCTCAGCCTTGCAAGGCAGAGACCCTTGACACAGAAATCTATTTACAGTGCTCCCTGGAGTATTGAAATTCAGTGCCCCTGAGTCATGGGATGAGGACTTTTCTAAGAAGAAGAAGAAGTGTGTGGAACCATCCAGAGATGGGAACATGCTGGATTTTAAAGCCATGCACCAGAGCATAGTATACCTGCTGCATGTGAAGCAAGGTGCTATTGGGGGTTCTCAGAAGGTTTGTACTGTTGGCTACTTGTACTTGAAGCATAGAGGAGAACTCTGGCAAGAAGATGTAGACTGGAATTCTTCAGTTTATAGATGACAATTGAAGCATTGCAAAGAGAATTAATAAGTTAAGGTGTGAGAGGACCTGAGACAGAGCCCCCAGAGGAGCACTCTATAAGACTGATTGAGGTAGAGGAGCTCAAGAGGAATGAGGAAAAGTGTTGAGGAATGGTGAACAAAGCTTAGGGAAGAGAGTATACAAGGAGGAAGGGGAGGAAGGGAAGAGGCCAAGTCAGCTCAGGCTGGTGGGATCTCCTCTACAGAGGCTGCTTCTGACCCATCACATGGTGCCACAACTCAAGCACTTCTTATCTTGTAGTCTCTTGTTTCATCGTCTGTCCTCCCAGATTTTGATGGCTGAATGTTCAATTCCCAGGCTGCAAATGCCCCAAGCATACTTTTTACTGATCCCCTCCATTGGAGGACTCAGTGGGAGCCTTTGGACATTTTATCACTCACTTGGTGGGCCGGGATACAACAGAGGGCTACACCATGCCTACAAGCAGGTGGGGACATGCAGGCTAGGTCGCATGTCCACCTCACAGGTGGATTTCCTCAGGTGTTTTAGGAGTACACTCCTTTACTTTACAACCAAGGTCACTCTGTTTAGATTCTCGCCTGAAGATGGGAGATAAGGGAAATGAACTGTTTCCATTCTCCTTTTTCTTTATTATCAGATTCTTTAGACACCTTATCTCATTGCAAGGTTTCCTAGGCCATGATTAGTCTTTAACCTGACACTTCACCCTTTTGGTGCCCCACACACAAGCCCCTTTGTGTCCCTCTCCATTTCAGACCAACTTATGTCTTCTGTGAGGCCCTCAGAACAGGGATCTGGAGGCACATCACATCCATATCTTCCAGAGCAGCGCAGAGAGCAAGAAACCATCGGCAAGCATGCTAAGGTAATTAAGACAGCATCGATCTGTTTGGATTTAACTTGTGTTAAAGCATGAGTGAGATTGCATTTTAGTCCAGTTCTGTTCTATCCAAGTCCATTCCATCTCATGGGTGGGTTGAACTGCCCAGGGAAGTCCTTGTGTTTTTACATCCGCAGGGAGTTCTGAGCAGATAACAGTTGGTCTGGTTGGCATGATATACAACTTCTGTTGTCCAGTCCAGGAATAGATTACTTGTTGCTAACCTATGGAGAATTTGACAAATGTTTAATAGGTACCCAGAATGGAAAGTCAGCTCCATGAGGTACTATACAGGCTACTGAATGAACTTGGGTTAATAAAGTAGACTATGATAGACTTGCCTGGTGAATGCCATACCAATCTATCTGCACTTCAGGAGCATAGAAAGGGTAAGACACCTCGGGCATATTTAACTCTCTTAAACAGATACAAGGTGTTCCTCAGATAATGACACTCCAGGGTAACATCACCTGTTGTTCTGAAGACCAGCTTCCCAACACAGTAGCCTTTACTTGTGAATTTAGACATGCTCTCTCCCCACAAGGGGTCAGTAAGGCAAACCACTTACTTGTACATTCCATGACCGACAAGTGTTCCTTGTCTCTCATGTGAAGTCCTGAGGACATGGCAATCGTGAATTATTACTTGTGCCCCAGGTAAGTTTAAGAAAATGCTCAGTGGAACTGTCCTTTATCTGTAGCAGTGATGCTTGTAGCCATGGGCAAGATAACATAGAAACAACTGCAGGCAGTTAATGTCTGGGTTTCTCATTTAGTGTCCCCAGTTCCTCAGGCAGACAAGCAGCCCTGCATGAAGTTATTTTTAGTCCTTAAGGTTTATTTCAGCTGGCTGTTTATCCTTGGATGAATCCAGCTCCTGTTGGATCGGATGGCAGGTGGAAAATCCATAATTTGTGCTACTCTTGAGCCCACTGTTGTTATGTCATGGTCTGTGAGATGAGTTCCTTTGTTACTTTCAATTACCTGTGGTGTCCATATATGGCACTCCTCCAGACCATTCCCTTAATAGTTGCCCTGCGCTCGGCTCTTTTGCTGGGGAAGGCCTGAATCAAACCTGTAACTGTGTCCACCCAAGTCAATGAATATTTGGCCCCTTCCAATAATGGGAGAGGGCCAATATAATCTATTTGTTATCCCTCAAGAGTGATGTCACCTTGTTAGATGTGCCCCTTGGTGGCATCCAGACATCGTGGGTAGTGAAGACAGGCAAGACAGTTCTGGTATGTAGCAACAACATCAGACATCCACATGGCAGCCCCCCGGGTGTCACAGCAACCCACATGGTCTTATGCCCTACACTCTTTAATCTATGATGTAGCAAAGGAGCGGTTTCTTCTACTGGGGGTTCCTTTAGCCATCTTTTCCTTGCCAAGCTTCATCATTTCCTGGAAATCAAAGAGAGCCATGAGCAGTCACCTGGTACATTGTGACAACTTTGGTGTGGACACAGTGCCAGATGATACACTCCCATAGCTGCTTTCTGCACAGAGGCCTGCTGTCAATCATCATTCACTGTTGGTGTTGCCACTGAGACCGCCATGTTGTAAGTCCTCTGAATATGGCCCAGCTGTCTGTATAGATAGTCAATAGCCCACTTGCATGAACAATAAGCATCCTTACTGCTCACGATTCATCCCGCTGGCTGCTGTGTCCTTGTCCCTCATTGATCCACAGAGTCTTAGTCACTGGGTGATAGGCTATAGCTCTCCTCTCTGGAAAGTTTTCTTTACTGATCTGTCACTGTACCAGGCTGTCCCTGCTATTGGAGGTTGGCCTTTCTGTACAGGTGAAGGGAACAAAGGTGTGTCTTCTAGCATTTCATCCTTTTCTACTTCATATTGACTTGTCCCAGAAACTGTTGAAGTTCTAAGCTGGGAGGAGAAGTGTTGTCTATTCCTCCTTTCAAGGGTATTCACTCCATTTCATAACAGTTGCCAACTGGGCTACCCTCAATCATGGAGCCTTGACCTTTTTCTGTGGCCATACACTGATAGGGTAGGTTGTCACCTTAACTGGAGCTTCTCTGGTGATAGGCTTTTGGGCAGGAAGGGCAGCATAAGTGGCATATACTTTTCTTCCAATTTGCTATAATATTCCTCTGCCTTCTTCCATGACTGTGACCAAAATCCAATGGGGGACTTATGTCCCCCAATCTGCTGCCATAATTCCAATCCAATGACATCTGTAGTAAGCTCAGCAGGTTTTGGTGTGTTTAGTGTCTCAGAGGCTGTTTTAACATTTGTTTGGCCTGATTAAAGGCCTCAGTATGCCAGTAGTAGGGTCCCATAGAGTACTCCTTCTACACTAATTATAAAGGGGTCCTAACAACTGAGCCAGATGAGGAATGAAAGCCCTCCAATAACTCGGTAGCTTCACAAATTGTTGTATTTGACTTACTGTGTTGGGAAATGGAAACACCTGAACTTTCTCACAGCTGCAGTACAAACTTTGTCTCACTTGACCAGACAACACCCAGGAATTTCACCAATTACTGAGAGCCCTGAAGATTGTCAGGGATTATGCTTTGTTTCCTTCCTCGAAAAAGTGTGGGGGTAGCTTTGGTGAGCACTGGAAGAGAATCAGACGTGATTATTACAGAAATACTTTTACTAGTGGAGGTCAGTACCAGGTATTTTGTCACACCATTTCAAAAAGTGGGATGATGGAGATATCCTTGAGGAAACACTATAAACATACACCATCAGTTTTCCCATTTGAAGGTACGTGGGTCTTGACTCTTCAGATCTTTGTCTGTGACAAAGAAGGCATTAGCAAGGCCCATAGTAGTATGTCCATAATTGAGTACTTAGCTCTTCTAGAATAATGGCTATGTTGGGAACGGTGGCATAAAGTGGAGGGATCAATTCATTTAATTTTCTACAAACTACTATCACGTGCCAGATCTCATGCTTCTTTCTTACTGGCCATACGGGGGAGTTAAATGGACTGTGGGCTGGGCAAATTATGCTGACTTTAGCCAATTCATGTGTGGTCTCCATTATCTCTTGAAAGCTGATATTGTCTGATAGCAATGACTCAGCAGGGTGCAGGCAAAACAACAGTGGTCATCAAGCACTCTGAATATTGGCTTTACAGCTCACACATGCTTAAGCTCCCAGCAACAAACAGAACTCCCCTAAGGTAGTAGGGAGGCCTTTATCTCACAAGATGTCAACACCTGTTATACATCAGGAGTGGGATGATGAACATCAGGTAGTAGGGTGGGTGGTAATGGTCCAAGCCACAAAGTTTCAGCTCAAACTCTCACTATTTTTCCCCATATCCATCAATAGCAGTTAATCTTCCTGAGCATTTATCAAGATTTCCACATATCAATGTACATTCAGCTCTTGTGTCCACCGATGATGGCATTCTCTGAATATTTTGAAGCCAATGTATTGCCATTTCCATTTCCAAATACACCCCCTAGTCCAGAGACATGGCTCATACCCCTGCACTTTGACCTGTCCCCTAGTTGTCCTACACTGAAGGGCTCCACGACTCCTCCCGGGGAGCCAGGGGCTCTGCTTTCCTCCTGTCTCCTAATGGGAGAGGCTTGTCTTTGTCTCTTTTTGGAGTAGGAGTCCATTCTACCTTTCTGTCTCCCTTTTTCTTCTCCTTATTGGATGATAGTGGCTGAGACCTCTTGTCCTTTAAAAATTGCTTCCACAGCTATACCAGTGTGGCATTAGGTTGTTAATCTGTTTTCCTATTAAGTCACCCATATCTGTTTTATAGAGAGTTGAAGAGGTCCTTCCAGTTTGGGCTGAGTTTAATAGATTCCCATTTTCTCCCCAAATCTTTCTGTCTCCCCTAAATCTGTATCAGTTGTGCTGCTTGCTGGAGGGGCTCCCCTACTAATGGGGATAATATTGGTAACAGGGTACCATAAATACATAGAAGGGCTATATGTGACACTGCATTCCTCATCCTGGCAGTAAAAGTCACACTCTTCCTTCCTGGGAAAGGCCACACCTAAATAGTATGTTTTATTCCCAGTTCTCACATATAACTCTGTAGTTCTTCCATGGAGGCCCAGGTGCCTCTGGGTACAGGAATATCTCTTGAATTTAGCCATATATTGTGAATGGCAAAAAGCAGCCAAGCTAATAATGACCCTATACTTTTATTAGTAGCCTGACGTAGAGCAGCATGAGCAGTTACTGAAGTCATTTTAGATAATCCTGTACTATTCAACATTATCCTATCTGCTCCAGGGTCCTACAGGAAGAGCAGCCATGCAGGTACACTTCCTTTTTCTCTTTTTTCCCCCTGAACTTGGACCCTAGTTCCAGCAGCTCTGTGGGAGTATGTGGTGTATGGTATGTAAATATTCCCCAGGTTCCTCCCTTTGAGTTTAACTTTTGGACCATTACTAGTCTAGCTTCTATTATGTCTTCATCTTCCACCTCAACTTCTGAGTCCCTGGAACTAGTGGACTCCCCAAGTGGACCCCAGGTCTGAGAATCCCAGTTTTCATGAGTCACCAATGTCTAATACCTGTCTGGGCCTTGTCCCCTCAGTTTAGAATAAGAGCAGGCTGTGACCTGCAGACGCTCATCTACATGTTCAAAGGCGTCAACAGCACATTCTTATAGTCACCCTGTGCTAAACGGGCTCCTTGGTCCAATTTTAACACTTTCTGTCCTCTAAGGAGCTGAGGCTGGGTGGCTGGGCCCCAGTCTGTGGCTAACTTTAAAGGGCACAGCAGGGGCCTGGCCACCACTATGGTGGCCTCTTTTGTTTCCTTTCACTCTTTGTGACTACTTTGGATTCCTCTTTTGTTACTGTCACTACTTTGGATGCTGCTTCCAATACTGGCAGTACCTCTCTTTGC
Source organism: Marmota marmota marmota (assembly GCF_001458135.2). Lineage (NCBI taxonomy): Eukaryota > Metazoa > Chordata > Mammalia > Rodentia > Sciuridae > Marmota > Marmota marmota. The sequence goes on from NW_026000037.1 coordinate 23,448,506, forward strand.
ATTTTTAGGGTGTCCCCACCCCTCCAATAGGGAAGACACCTCAAATCACATCAGGGCTATGGCCAGTCTGGGATTTCCCCTGCAAATTCCCTGCTCTTTCCCATCTCCAGGGTCCATTTATCATGTCTCCCTGGGGGATCCTGCCAACTACACCGATTGCTAACCCTCCTCTCCAGCATATTATTTTCTGATCCCCCCCGAAAGGAACTTGTAGGACTCAACAGAGACTATAGGCATTTTATTACTTACTCACTCACTCCTCCATGACATGGCCGAGATACAATGGAAGGCCACCCTGTGCCTATAAGCAGTGGATTTTACCAAACACAGACCCTGAGTCAAGGATTGGAAAGCAAGTAGTTTATCGGGGAAGATTTGGGATGCTGGGAAGGAAACACGTTTTAAGTCAGACAACTCTGGACAACTAAAACTTACACCAGAAGGATGACAGCATTTGACTGCTCATTGCATTAGATGAAGGTCTATCTCTCTCACCCCCTCCAGTCTATGTACCTCCCTGCCCACCCACACCCACTCAAGTGTGTATCACTGTCCTTTCACAAGTGGCATTACTAGATAGCCATTTCTAATTATTGCAATCCTCCCCCAACACTTTTTTCTTCTTTTCCTTGGAGTTTATTTTCAGTTTCTCTCTTTATCTGTTTTTCTAGGCATTTGACACAAATTTGAATTCAATTGCTATGAATATGTTCAGACAAATCATTTATCAGTATCTCTAATTACTCCAGTCAGTACTAATTGACTCAAAACTCTCGGCACTCAGCGATCATTTATGTGACCTTCCTTTTTATTGTCCTGGGGGCCTTCTACTCTGCTGATGTGTGCTATTCTTTCCCACATCCCTTTATTCTTCTTTCTTGGATTACTCCTTTGTTTTGTGGAAAGCATTTTCCAGTAGCTTCTGAGAAAGAGTACTTGGGAGATCACTCAGTATTTTTAGATAGTGCATTATAATTTTACATTCTATAATAGTGGAATTCATTGTGGCATATTCATATGTGCACATAACAAAACTTTTCCTTTTCCTCTCCCTCTCCTGATCTACACTAGTGGTCTTCCTTCTGTTCATTTATCTCTTTTTTTATTGATGCATTGTATTTATACAAAAAAGTGGGATTCATTTTGTCATATTTCTATATGCACTTATAAGATTTTTAGTACCAGCCCAATTCACCATTAGCCAAGTTATGGTACCAGCCTAAGTGTCTCTCAACAGGATAATGGTTAAAAAAAATCTGTTATATGTACACAATGGAGTCCTATTCAGCTATTAAAAACCATGCAATGATGCAATGATGTCTTTGCTGGTAAATGAATAGAATTGAAGAACATCACACTAATGGAAATAAGCCAGACTCAGAAAGGCAAGGGTCAATTTTTTTTTCTCATATGTGAAGCTAGAGAGAAATCAGGAATATAAAAATGGGGAAGGAAAATCTCATAGAAATAAAAGACATAACACAAAAGTAGAAGAGGAGGATCCATGGAGAGGGAAGAAAAAATGGGGAAGGGAAATAATTGCAGAATGGATCTGAGATCAAATTTTGATATTGTATCCATAGGACAACTTATTTATCCTACCCTTTATATTTGAGTTTTAGTTGACCGGGCATAGAATTCCTTCATAATTTAAAAAGCATTCATTTAGTGTCTCTGTCTTCTAGGGAGGCTATTAAAAACTCAGAAGACATTCAGCTCTAAAAGTCTTTATATTTAATCTTGTTTTTCTGTCTAAATATTTCAGGACCTTTTCTTCATTTTCAGCGTTCTGAAGTTTCATGATAATGATGATAATGTGCCTTGGTGAATATCACCATTTTATCACTGGGTTGTTTACTCCATGGGCTTTTTTATTTTTAAGCTGAACATTTGTCTCCTTCAGAGGAAATTTTCTTGAATTATTTCTTTTACAATTTCTGTTCTTTTCATTCTCTTTGCTTGAAGTGTTTTATATGCTACATGTGTGAGTGGGGGAGCTGGTTTTCTAAGTTTCATATTTAATTATTCAATTATATGTTTGCTTACCTTTTCAGAGATTTTCTCAACTTTATCTGCTGACTCTTCTGCTGACTTTTTGTTTCTGCTCTTGCATTTTTTTTGGTTTCTAAGAGCTACTTTTCTTCTCTGCATATTCCATTTTTAGGGCATCTACCATTTCCCTCTAAATGTGGTAACTTGTTTTATACTGTGAGGATATTTATGACAGTTTGGTGGTGACAGTGTTTCCTGTCATGGTCTCTATTTTTGTTGACACTGAAAAATATTTCTTAGTTTTAATCTTTTTTTCTGTGTTAGTCACATTCCTCAAGCATATGGCAATATTTGGTTTTTGACTAAATTTAAGTGAGGCATTGAGAAGCCACTCGAAGTCCTCTGAGAATGCCTGAAATTTGTGATCAGTGAACTTCACTGAGAAATGATGTGGCTGCACTGCTTCCTGGGAGAACACCCCATGTCAGTATCTTTAAGATCTGCCTTTTGGGGCTGGTTGGGTTTTCCTTCATATTTTGTGAGCTGGATGATAGAGACCTGGCTACCAGAATCCGGGGATCTCCATGGGAGGAAAGGATGTAGTGGGGAGGGTCATGTCTCATTCTCTACTTATTTCCTTAATCCATTTCTAAGCAGTAAAACACAGAAAGGGGTATAAATTGATTTCACAAATCCAAGAAAGTTAATTCTGAAAACAGCAGTGGGAAAGAAACTACTCAGTCTACACAGGCTGCCCCTAACAAGCTCAGGATTTTATGGTATCAGGTGCATGTAGGAGCAAGGCCAGGTGCATGTAGGAGGAAGGGCAGGTGTTCAGAAGAACTGACCCTCTCACAACACACTGAAGCAGAAGACCTCAAGGTGTCCTCCAAATCCTGCCGGAGAATTCAGAGTATAAAACAGTAGGTCAAGTATGTCCTTGTCCCCAATGTCATAACCTTCTCTTACTGGTGTCACTCACCTCCTTGCCCCTTTCCCACCTTGTGATGGGCTCTACAGCAGTTGACAAAATACCTGACGGAGACAACTTAAAAGGAGGAAATATTTATTTTGGCTCAGGTTTTGAGAGGTTACAGCCTGTGGTCAGCTGACCCCATGGCTTCTTTGGGCTTTGGGTGAGACAGAACACTAGAGTGGAAGGGCAATGGAGAAGAAGCTAACCAACTTATGGCAGCCTGGAAGGAAAGGAAGAGAGTGGATGGGGGAGGGAGGGAGGGACGGGAGTGGGGAGAGAGAGACAGAGGGAGGGAGAGGGAGACAGAGAGGGAGGGAGGGAAGGAGAAAGGGACCAGGGACAAGATATAGTCCCTAAGGGCACGTCTCCAGTGAATTCCTTCCTTCAACCAGTTCCCACCTCCTATAGTTCTAACAACGCCTTCAAATTATTAAGTCACTGATGAGGTCAGAGCCTTTATGATCCAGCTGCTCCCCAAAGCCCCACATTTACTGCATTGGGGATGAAGGGGAAGAAGCCTTTAAGACATGAATGTTTGGGGGTCACTTCCCCTCAAAAAACACTTGTGGATATAGAATTTAGGAAATGTTTCCATGGAAGTCTCCTTTGTGTCCCTTTTTCTCTCAATCACTTATCCTGTTCTCTACATCTGTCATTTGGGGTATGTGTCCCATAGAAGGGATACTGGGTGTCAGTCTTCAGGTTCTTCTGGTGACAAATAGAAAAACGGAGTGCCTGTGATGTTCCTCACGATAGAAACATGAGCAAGCGTTTCTCCATTTTTTTTAACTTAATTTTGTTTATTTATTTTTATGTGGTGCTGAGGATCGAACCCAGGGCCTCCCGTGTGCAAGGGGAGCGCTCTACCGCTGAGCCACAACCCCAGCCCCTGAGTTTCTCCATTTTTGTAGGTAAAGTCATGAGGGTCAACCTACACACAAATATATAAACTTTGGGTTATTCCAGGAAAGTAACCAATATATGAATATTGGCATCTGCTATGTTTATTTCCACATAGTTCTATTATTCTAAATAACAGGTCCTGGTAACCAACATGTGGTATAACAACGAAGGTGATGCAATATATATCCAGTGCTTCTGTTATGTTTTTTAATAATTAACTCTTAAATTTGCTTGAAATAAGTACAATGGACTGTACAAGTTCCCCCAAAGTTTACATATTGAAGTCCTACCCCACAATGTGACAGTGTTAAATGGTGGGGCCTTTGTTAGGGGATTAAGTCATTTGTGGGATTACTATTCTTGTAAAATGGATCCCAGAGAGCTCTCCCTCCTCCTGCCATGTGAGGAGAGGGAGGGAGGGAAGGAGAAAGGGAGCAGAGAAGACAAGTCAGCCTTGTGCAATCAGAAGAGGCTCTCCCCGGAACCCAACCCTGATCTTGAACTTCCAGCATCCAAAACTGTGAGAAATATATGTCCATTGTTTATAAGCCACCAAGTTTACAGCATTTTTCTATAGCAGCTCCAAGTGACCAAGACAGTGACAGTAATCTGAACTTCTGTAAGTGAAAATTGTTCTAATCATTCTGAGCCTTTTTCAAGACACACAGAAAAGCTATTTTTGCCTATTTTGGAATTCAATCTTAGCTCTCTTAGGTCAGGCATTAACAATTCAAAGCCCATAAAATATAAAATATTAAAATGTAATTTTGTGGAACACCCTTTCTATTTCTAATATTTCAACACACAAAGTTCATGTTTTCTTCTTTATGAAAATTTATATTTTATTATACAAGTAAAGAATGTAGCAAATATCTAAAATCCCCAAAGTAAAAAGAAACCAATAAGACATCCATTATCCACACCCCCCCATGGTTAACCAGTGCTCGCATTACATTTTTCCTCCAATCTTTCTCAAGTATGAACATTATGTATTTCACATCTGGAGTCATCTGTAAGAACAATTTTATGCCCTTTTATTTTTATTTTTTAACTAACAGTATACCAGCCTTCCAGATAATAAAATGTTTTTAGTTATGATTTTGTACCATTTTTTATTGAGCAATTCTCCTTGTTGGATGTTTAGGTCACCTAAGGCATGTTACTATTATAAATGATCTGCAGGGACACCTGTGTACATCAACCTCTGCCTGCATTGTTGATTTTTTTCTTTAATGTGGATTCCTAATAGTGAAATTAATGTTTCAAAGTAATGATTTATTAGGAATATTTTTAAGGTGCATTTTTTTATTTAATATCCAGAAAAATTGTACCAACTTATCTTTCCTTATATAACACCTCCAGAAAGGCATCTATAAAGCACTTGTACCTTGGTGCTGGTTACAAGTTCCCTCCCAATCCTGGAGAGCCTGAACCAGGTAATGCAAAATCTTCCTGCTGTGCTTTGCTCAAAGTTAGGTATTTGAAATGACTGGGCTGTGCTCAGAAACAGTTTTGAAGGTTGAAGTCCTTTTTGTTAAAATGCTTTGGGTTCCACATTTCACTATGCACTCTTTGTTACGGTTGGATATGAAGGATCCCCTAGTAGCTCTTGTGTTAATTCAGAGATGTTCAGAGGTGAGATGATAGAATAGGGAGATGTGTAATCTAATCAGTGCATCCTAACTTGAATGGCTGACTGGATGGTAACTGTAGGCAGGTGGGGCATGGCTGGAGAAGGTGAGTCACTGAAGGCATGCCCTGGAAGAGTTCATCCTCTTGTCCCCTTCCTCCTCTCCCTGCTTCCCGTCTGCCACAAATGGAACAGTTTTCCTCTGCCATGATCTTCTGCTCCATCTTGAGCCTAGAGCAGTGGAGTCGGCACACCATGAATGAAACTCCTGAACCATGAGCCCAAATAAACTTCCCTCCTTTACTCTGTTTTTGTTAGGTAGTGTGATCACAGCAATGCAATTCTGATTAACATATCCCTACTCTTTTCCTCTTTCCTCACCAAATAAAGTGGCTTCCTGGCATAAAGAGCCACACAGGTGGGATTCTGAAAGAACCTATGGAGTAGTCAAGGATCTGTAAGCCTCCCTCCCTCACATCACCATCTTGGTTCAACATTTTCCCTGGGGGTAGACATTGTGAGACATACCAGGCGTAACAAAAATAAAATTCCAGCCCTTGCAAGCTCTCATCTACACAAAACAGGCATCTAATTTGCAGAGTCTACTATATAAATAGATTGTGAATTCTTTTTCACTGAACAACTGAGTCAGCAATGACCATTTATTAAGGACCTGAATACCCAGGCTTCATACACTTATTTCACATCATCCCACACGTCAACAGGGTGATAGTCTCACATCCATTTCACAGAGAGGAAAACTGAGACTCAGACTGGATGAGTGGATGAGGATCACACATACAGCTTTCCTTCCACAGAAGTCCCTGACTCCCTACTCCCGGCACTGTTGCACCCCATGATTACCAAAGCAGGGGCTTCCCATGGAGCTCAAGCAAGGCTAGGTTTTACCTAGATTTTTCAGGTTTATAAGAACAGACTGGAATGTAGAATACAGGGTGGTAGCACCTGATCTATGTGACCTGGAGGGATGACACATGTGGGTGATTCTTGTTAGGAGAAGTGTGAAGGTGGGTGGGTTGACTGAGCATCCAGTGACAATGGACCAGGGCACAGGGATATCCCAGGTGCTGCTGGGATATTTGCATGCCATCTGGTTGAGAAACAAGAATGTGTTTCCAATGTTTGAGTTGATTCTGCAAAAGGAAGCCAGACTTCAGAGATCTTGAAATACCTCATTCAGGATGCTACCAGAAAAGAAGCATTCAGGGATGTACTGTGGACCAAGATCTCAGAAGGACATCAGAGAAAGCAAGTGCAAAGGAACTACAGTTGGAAAGTCCCAGCAAGCAGTTTTTTGAGGATCCTACGTATGGTCTCCATGATGGGACCTTTATGATGACTCCAGTGACATGGGACTTCATCCTTGTCTTCCAGCCTGGAGGGTCCACAGCGGGTTCAAAATATAGAGCCATATAAGAACAGCCTGAGGGGTAGACAGGGATCTCATTTGTCCACTATTCATCCGGCATCACCTTGGGGTTGAGTATCACACTTGAGTAGAAAGCAGTGACCTGGTTTTGTTGGTTCTCTTCTGTTAGAAATACTACTTGGAAAAATTTAGGATTGAAGAATGTCTTAGTCTGTTTCATGTTGCTATAACAACAACAGCAACAAAAAACCCTAGAGTCTTGATACTTTATAAATAAAAAAGTTTATTTGACGCTCATAATTCTGCTGTCTGGGAAGTCTAAATAACATGGTGCAAGAGTTTGATACCCATGACATCACAATGTGGTGGAGAAGAAGAAGTAGAACTGGCCATGTGCATAAGTCCCACACATATAAGAAAAGAAGCAAGAGACCAGAAAAGGGCCATGCTCATCCTTCTGTAACAACCAACTCTCACTCCACTCTTGGTGAAGGCCTGAAGATACAATTATTTTTCACTGTACCCCACCTGTTAAAAGCTCCACTACTTAACACTGCCATACTGGGATCAAGAAACCAACACATGACTCTTTGGGGGACACAATCAAAACATATCCAAACCAGAGCAAGAAACTGACTAAAATTGCATTTTTATTTCTCCATTAAGAGCTGAGAAATATGAAGTTTAGCAAGATCAGGAAATTTGCCTAAATTTCAAACTCCTGGTTGATGGTATGCTTGAGATCATACATATTATATCACTTTTAAGATGCAAACCACTGTTAATTCTTTATTTGTAGCATTCATTCTATCAATCATTAACTAACCATCCAATATTGTTTAAACACCAACTCTGTGCCTATTTATATAGTGTCTACTATATAAATAGATTGTGAATTCTTACTGAACAACCTTCACTAAACAACTGAGTCAGTGAATGACCATTTATTGAGGACCTGAATACCCAAGCTTCATACATTTATTCCACATCATCCCATACCTCAATAGGGTGATAGTGCCTGGCAGTGCTTGGCCCTAGCAATATGTGGATACATAAGCCTAGCACACGTTCTCTACCTGCAGGCCTTGATGGAAATACCTTGTTGTTGATGTAGCACATTAACCAATTTTGTTCTACTGTCCCAGACAGATATGGAACAGATGCAGCTGTTATGGAGACAAACAACAATAAGTGTTGGAGAGGATGTGGGGAAAAAGGTACACTCATACATTGCTGGTGGGACTGCAAATTGATGCAGTCAATATGGAAAGCAATATGGGGATTTCTTGGAAATCTGGGAATAGAACCACCATTTGACCCAGCTATCCCTCTCTTTGGTCTATACCCAAAGGTTTTAGAAATAGCATACTACAGGGACACAGCCACATCAATGTTTATAGTAGCACAATTCACAATAACTAAACTATGGAGCCAACCTAGATACCATTCAGTGGATGAATGGATTAAAAAAATGTGGAATATATACAAAATGGAATTTTACTCAGCAATGAAAGAGAATAAAATCATGGCATTTGCAGGTAAATGGATGGTGTTAGAGAAGATAATGCTAAGTGAAGTTAGCCAATCCCAAAAAACAAATGTCGAATGTTTTCTCTGATATAAGGAGGCTTACTCATAGTGGAGTAGGGAGGGGGAGCATGGGAGGAATAGATAAATTCTAGATAGAGAAGAGGGGTGGGACGGAAAGGGAGAGGGCAGAAGGTTAGCAAGGATGGTGGAAGGTGATAGACATCATTATCCAAAGTTCTTGTATGAAGACACAAATTGGTGTCAACATACTTTATACACAGGCAGAGATACGAAAAAGTGTTCTGTATATGTGTAGTAAGAATGTGTAATGCATTCCGCTGTCATTTATTTATTTTTTTTAAATCAATTAAAAATCTTAAATATAATACCCATGTCAATTCTGTTGAATTTTTTAGAGTTGAAATCTTGGGACTTAATGGGTTAATAGTTCTTGATGTGATAATGAATGCTACACAGTTTTTAGAGTAGGACTTAATGCTTTTACAATTTATGTGTGGTTTAGTTCCAAGAACATCACAAGCAATAATAAAGGCTCACATTCAGGCTATACTGATTACTATTCCACTCTGGTTTTATTTCCAGTCTTAAATATTAGGTTGAACCATATAAAGTTGTTGGTTTTATAGGTCAAAATGGTCAAACAGTGGTAGTATCAAATGCTTCATCTTAGAAATGGTCTCCAGTGGTTTAGCCTAAATGGCTGGGAACCTTCCTGGACTGACTTTTCACAAGGCTAGAGAAAAGTGCTGGATTCCAGCCCTGTAAGTAGAGCTCTCCTTAAATGATAGATTATTCTATCTCATGAAATTAGAGACGAGATCAACAGAATAGAAAAGGGGAACAAAAGGGAGGGAAGAAGGGAACAAAAGGTGAAGTACTGGGAAATAAAATTGTTCAAATTATGCTATATGCATGTACAAATATATTACAATGAATAGCACCTCTATGTATAATTGTAATGCACATATATATTACATTACATATATATGTGTATATATATATTAACATATATATACACACATACATATACATACATATGGAAGATCGGTAGAGTACAGGATGAAGGAACAGGGCAGGCAAAATGAAAGTACTAGGGAATAAAATGCAGGAAATAATGTAATGTGCCTATATGAATATGTCACACTAAACTCCACTCTTAGGTCTAATCATAAAAAACTAATAAAAACCTAAGAAAGAAAAAAATAGACATTGTAATATCACGCAAACATGAGAATTTAATCATAGAATATTAGGAAACAGAACTTGGATGACACCTCAGTGGTAGAGCATTAGAAAAAAAACTGGATTAAAACAATGACCTGAGCAATACTTTTTATTTACCAAAAAGTAATTATATTTGATACAGATCAGGGGACTTCAATATTAACACTATGGTCATTGACAATGGGAATCCAAAATTGTTACCATACTATTAGAAAGAAATTTTATATTATTTACCAATAAAATGTTAATGGTTTGGGTTAATTTTGTTCATAGAAATCACTTACAAGGAAATATTAAAAATGTTAGACCAACCTACATGCTACAGACACAGAGGATCCGTCAACATGCTCAGACTCTTACTAAATGGAAGTAAGGAAATTCTTTGGAGTTTAGTATCTTCTTATTGAAGCAAAAGATTACTACTAATCTCCTGCCCCCAACCCAAATGGTTGAACCTAAACCTTTATGGATCCCCTGAGAGGTAGCTCCAGAGCCTACCCACCCACATCTTTTGTTTCTTTCTCTGATAGTTAATGCTGGTGTATTGCTAACTTAAAAGAAATATCATCTATAGAATCAACCCAACCCCAATGAAGGCTTGGGGTGGCTTAACTGTCCTCTTGATTGCCTCAGCATCAATTAAGACAGACTTACCTGAGCACAGATTAAACACATTTACATAAAACATTGGACCTGTGTTGGGGCAATTCCCAAATGGCTATAGTCAGGGTCCCTCACCAAAACTTCCAGTGAGAGTTTTTAGTGTGTAGCCAGGGCTGGGAACTGGCTATGGTTAGTCAAGACCAGAAGCACTGATTCAACATTGAAGGTCATAAACATGTGAGCATGTGTCCCCTTATGTAACCTGGTGGCAGTGTGTCTTATTTGTTTGGCCTGCATATAAAAAGGACCTCTGGAAAAGAAATGGGGGTGTTAGGTGACTAAAAATGAATGGACTGGGGCTAAAGCTGAAGCTGAAGGCGGGAGGCTGTTACCACCTCTGAATAAAGCACATCTACTATCCTAATGTGCATGTGTTTTGCATCTTCTTGCACCTGTTGGGACCCTAAATCTGTTTCCTGGGTCTGAGTCCCCACAGGACAACGTGGTAGGACATAGCTCCTGGGGTCAGATTTATAGAGGTAAAGAGCTCATGGCAACATGGGCAGAGTCTCTGATTTATAAAAATTTGACTTCACTAAGACAAGTTCTCAGGGACACATCATTTCTGGAGTTTCAGACTTGACCAGGTTTAGAACTTGCACACTTTGTACATGGCAGAGTCCTCAAGATTGCAGGTTCAACTCCAGAAGGATTCAAATGATGTAAGAGATGAGAAATGGAATTTTTTTTCCTACAGAAGAGAAAAGAAGAAGAAACAGGAGGGAAGCTAAGAATTTGGGGAGACAGAAGGTGAGTGGCCAGGGTATGGGGAACTGTGTAGACTTATACAGAAGTAACTTGAGAACTGAGTATCAGAAAGCACCTCAACATGTTATTGCTTCAGTTAGTCAGGGATCAAACTTTGTAGAAAGGTTGTGTGTCTGAAGCCAAAGCTTAATGAAGATTTAATTAATTTTTTCCCCTATGGATGTTCCCATGAGGAACTACACCTGAGATGAAAGGCATCCCAGACTCGTGCTGTGTCTAGCAACAGCCCCCTGTTGAATCATTCATTACCATTCCCTCATCCCACCACACCCGGGCCCTCCTGGTGGTCCACCTATTTCCTTCCCATGCCTGTGATGGAGCTTAGCTTTAGGATGCCCTACTCTTCTAGGGGAGGTCTGTGACTAGCTCCCACCCTAATTATACCACCTCCGGCTTTGAGCTCTGTGCTCCAGCATACCCTCTGGTACCTCTAACAGCTTTTCTCACATGGCTCCCTGAGGATATTCTACCACACTCTGCACGAATCAGGAAGTCCTTGGAAACATAACTGCTTCTTGCTCATTTTCGTATTTACAGCATCCAATACAAAGTTGTCTATTGTGGGTTCACAATACAAATACAAATTTTGAAAAATGTGAATGGAAACTATATAAAACTATTCCGCTAATGGGTAGAGAGTTAAATCCTAGAGTTCCCTATATGGACATCTCCAGGTTAGCATCTTCCTGCACTTGCCTACTGTTCTGCTTCAAGGGCAGGTCTAGCCCAGGGAAGAGGAGCCACTCAGGGCATTGGGGACACTGGGTTGAGATAAATCCATTTGAAAATAGGATATGCTCTATCTACATTAGACCAACTGTGCTCCTCTTGGGACAAGATCTGAGTCATGTGTGTTGACTTGAGTTCTAATACGTGAAGCATTTATGGGGTTCAACTCAGAGAACTGAAGCTTGAGAATGGATAGCTTGGAGTTTAGAACACCTATTCATTCCACAGTCAAGTCCATTTCCTGTGCTCTGGATACAACAGAAGCACTGGCTATGTCCAAGTAAAACCAAGCCCTATTCTTATGCAGAAACAATAAGCACATACCTGTGTCACAGGCCAGCGTCATTAAGCTTGACCAAGAGAAAGAAAGAAAAGGGTGAGAAGTAACTGGGCTTTTTTTTTTTTGATCAAAGATTTATGGAAACATAATACATAATTCATTCATTTGAAATGTACAATTCAATGGTTTTCAAAATATTCAGAATTGGGAAATCATAACATAATGAATTTTAGAACATTTCATCACTTCAGAAAGAACCCTTGTACTTCTTAGCTATCAGCCCCTTCCTGCCCACCCTGCTTCTTTGATATAAGCAATCACTAATCCATTTCCTGACCCTATAGATTTTCCTAATGGGAACTTAAAAATGAATGGAATCCTATAATATTAAGACATTAGTGAGTGCTTTCACTTAGCATAATGTTTTCAGTGTCCATTCATAGTTTAATGGGTGCTGGTACTTCATTTCATTTTATTGTCAAATAATATTCTATTGTTTGGCTGTCCCGCATTTTATTTATAAATTCGTCAGTTGAAGGTAACTCAGCTTGTTTTCACTTTCTGGTTTTTAAGGATAGTACTGCCAAAAACACTTGTGGACAAGTTTTGTGTGAACATGTTTTCATTCTCGTGGCTATAGTAAGAGTGGAATGGATAGGTCATAAGATACTTCTAGGTTTATCCCTCTGAAGAAGCCAGACTGTTTCTCCAAGCGTCACTAGGGCCTTCCGTAGTCAAAGGGGGTTCACAGGGAGGACCTCATGATAAGGGGAAGTTGGAGAGAATGAGTGGGGTGGTGTAGCCATGGAAAGGGAGTCCAAGCAAGGCCACAGCAAGGGCCGGGGAGGCTGGCTAGAGCCACAGTGATGGAAAGAAGGCCCTGAGCCAAGGCCACACAGCCTTTGAAGTCCCTGATTTGGAATTTCTCTGAGTAAGGTGAGAAGATTTGTGAAGGTTTTGAGTAGAAGGAACTTCAGAAGACCCCACTGACTCTATTCTTGGAATTGTGTGGAAAGCGAACAGTGCAAGAAGTAGACCACTTCCACAAGAGTGAGGAAAGTGGGTGGGCCAGGCTGGGACGAGGTCTGAGCCAGGTGAGGGCCATGATGACATGAAGAAGGTCTCCAAATAGAAGCCGGCTGGCAGGGTTTGCAACACAGTGACTGTGGAATGAACAGGTGTTCCAAGAGGACAAGAGGAATGCAAACCTCACCAACTGAGCAGGGCCCTAAGCAACTTTAGTGAGCCCTTGTCTCACAAGAAAAACATTTTAAAAGGATGGGGATGTGACTCAGTGGAAGTGCACTGGGTTCAATTTATGGTCCAAAAACAAAACAAAACAAAACAAAACAAAACAGGAGGCCAAGGAGATTCAAGGTATTGGGATCTCAGGTCTGGGCAGGTGAAATTGGTCTCTCAAATAAACATCAGACAGACATTGGGCTCAGTCAGGAGCTCAGGTGAAGTCTGGGCATTATCCATGCGGAGAAGAGATTGCTTAGGAGATGACTGTAAGAGAGAAGAGGATGAGGCTGGGGACCAACTCAGGCACGCTCACCATTTACAGGTTGAGGAGACCGGGAGTTCCAAAGAACCAGGAACAGCAAAACAGTCTCTGATCTGGACTTGCTTGTTGCTGATTTCACAAGTCTTTGGCTTGATTTGGTATCACAGCACATAGTCTCCAGTGCCTGCTATGGACCCTGTCTGTGCTAATGCTGAGCATACATTCTCCTTCCTCAGAGAGCCTCCATGAGGGGGGCTGAGGACTTTGCCCTGGAACAGGTTCTGTGTAAGACAAGGCTGTGTGTTATGAGTGCAGGGCACTTTACGTGGAAGTCAGGACAGACGGGGATCATTGCTGATCTTGGAAGAAGAACAGGCATTCACCAGGCCCACCACGTATGCAATGGCTGGGGGCAGTCCTAGAAGGCACAGCGGCACAGAACACCCTGTAGGTGTGTGACACACTGCCGATTAACCTGCCTACCACACAGGTCTTTCCAGCTTTCTCCCAATATGGTACTTTTTCCCCTTGCTGAGGACGTAATACCTAAATCTCCAAATTTTTCCCATCCATTCAGCAAGTGCTAATCCCTACCATGATGAGAATTGTCATCTAGAAATTGATATGTGGGAAACACCAGTGATAAGCTAATAGCATCTATAAGTTCTATGAAGGAAATAAAATGCAGGTACACGGAGAGGGACCCTGTGGACCTGAAGGTCAGAGAAAATCTTCCTCCAGGAGGAGGGTTATTTAAGTAGATCCTTGAGGGCCTTATGCATCTGTAGGGAGTAACAGGGGACCCTGGAGGAGTCCTGGGAACCTGCAGGCAGTGAGGAAAGGAGGCAGCCACAGAAATTGAACCACAGTAGTCAGCAGGGCCTGAGCATGTTGGACGTGGTTAAAAAGTTGAAATTTTATTCAATGTGGGAGGTGAAGTTCTTGCTCAAAGTATTGAGCAGGGGAAGCTGTGGTTTAACTTTGAAAAACCCAACTCTGACTTCTGGGGGTAGGGTACCCTGCAGAGGGCAGCACAGCAGCAGGAGGCTCAGCTCTGTGTGGACTGGAGGTACAGGTGGGTGCTTGGGATGTGGAAACTGGTTGGGCCCAGGCTACACCTTGGAGAAGCAAACCCACTTCTGCTCTACCAGGGCTGTGCTCTTGTGTGTCTCATGACTGCTGACCCTTGTGCTTCTATGATCCCACCTTGCCAGTGAATAGAAATTCTCATTCCCAGTCTGGGATGTGGGGGTCCCACATGGTATCCATGGGCTGTCATCTAGGTCCCATACCTACCTCTACTGGGGAGGTAAAGACCATGGTCTTGATTGAATAGTGGGAATGAATGGAAGAGTAGGATCAAGAATGATCCCAAAGTTTTTGGAGTGAGCTACAGAGATTGGGAAGAACTTCCTAAGGCCATGGTTTGTGAGCTCACATCTGTCAGCATTAGACGCTCCGTGGAGGTTGTTCAGCCAAAATTCTACCCAGGGTGTGACCTCCAGGATCACATCTGTCTCTGCTCAGATGTGGCCGGTGACTGTTTGGGGCTGACACCCATGCATTGCCCTGCCTGAGTCTCTTGTCAATCTGCTCTCTGAATTCAGACAGGGGCTTGGGAGAGTTGATGACCGTCACTAGAAACTGATATGTGGCTTTGGAGGAATATGGCCCCTCCCAGAACAAATGCAAATGTGCTCTTTTTCTCCCTTGAATTCCACCATCAATGCAGCAAAGGGCCTGGTATGCCCCACCATGTCCCTTTTGTAGGCTCTCTCATTTTCACTGTGTCTGAGAAGGTGACCAGGCTCCTGTTGCTGTGTGTCAGCAGAGGAGCACATTTTTTTTTCCTCTGAATTCAGGTATTTTTTCCCGACAATGTTGGATGAAACACACAAGCATGTCTCAGGGGTTTACTATGCCATCAATGCTGAGTCGAATTTAAAATGTTATTCTTGCCTTATTAGCTGTTTAATCTCTGAGTCTTTGTTTTCCAGTTTGTCAAAAGGTACTTACCTCAAAAGTTTCAAGGCTGCATCTTAAGGCAGTTTTGCTGTGGTTTCCCCATAGTTTGATTTTGCAGAGTTTAAGATGCGCTGAAGTAGCTAATGCATTGTCAGACACGTAGAACCAAGCCCTTGGCTACTTCTCCCTCTCTGAGGCCCGTGGTGCTGCATGTGTGTATCATGTGGCTGCTGGGTTGTTTTTTTTTTTTTTAATCTTCTTATTCTTTTTCTCTGAGTCTACTTTATCCCATCCCCAGTCTGGGCTGAAATAGGGCAGTTTTACATGGTTTCCAAGGGTTCCCCTCTAAGTACCAACTCTACACTTTTGCTCACTATTTAGAATCCATTGTTAGCTACTGCATTTTAAACAGAAATATCCTTAGTGGCTTTGATAGGGTTGGTGTCAAAGGAAGCCAATGACTCATAAAACATCTGTAAAATTGGATCATAGAGCATTTCTCAGAGGGTGGAGGTGTGGAACTCGAAAAATGCAGAGGGCAGCATCTGTCACATATTAGGTGCTCCATTTAATGAAAGAGAGGGAGAGAGGGATACTGAATATTTGGGTTGCCTATGTTTTTAGGTATAGGATAAGAGTATATGGATAACTTCTGTTTATTGAACAACTGAACTGGACACTCTGCTCACTTCACTAAAACCCCATGAAAGGGTTCGTTAGTTGGTGAGGAAGCTGAAGCCCAGCAAGTGAGGACATGGACCTGGAGTCACCTCGAGGCCAGTGAGAAGTGGGAGTTATGATCTCCAGGGGGTTGAGTGAGATCATTGATGTGAATCCCTTTGAATAGTGTTTGGCTCGTACAGTATATTACCTTTGTAATAATCAAGTCAGTGTAATTGTTAGGAGCCAGGCTACACAGGCAATGACCAAACAGACTCCATTTTACCCTGAGACTCCATATGGTGTAAGAAATGCTTCTCCCATGGGAAAGCCCCACCTCTGTACCCATTAATAGTTACCTAGCATAGCATACTTGGCAACACAAATTAGCAATTCTTTTTTTTAAAAAAAATTAAAGATGGACACAATATCTTTATTTATTTATTTTTATGTGGTACTGAGGATCAAACCCAGGGCCTCACATGTGTGAAGCAAGTGCTCTGCTGCTGAGCCACAACCCCAGCCCCGACAAATTAACAATTCTTATACAATGTAAAATTGTTCTCTTTGGTTTCCATTTTTCTTGGACAGTATACCTTGTCAGAGACTGGTTGTCTAGACCTTAGTAACCATTTTCTAACTTGTACTGAACTAGGGTCATTTTCACCCACTTCCCTTCTGCTTGCCTGCTGCTATGTCAACCTGGAAAGTCCCATGGGAAATACCTATGTCCCCATTGCATTGTCTCGCTAACTGCCCAATTCAGCTTCTGCACCTACTTGCTTTTAGCTCTGTCAACCCAGATGTGGTTTTTGTGGGTTTTGCCTTTAAATAGCCTAAAATGCTCAGGCTCAGGGCTGTTTCTTGCAGAGACAGTTGCGGGTCCTGAGGGGAACAGTCGCCGGCTGGCCAGCTAAATAAAGACTCTTCACTTTGAACAAAACTGGGACTTGTTGTGTTTTCTGAGCGACCTGCCCCACAACATAATCACCATGTCTGTCACTTCCAATGTTGATCGTTTCTTTGTAGTGAAAGCACTCAATAGAGATTCTCTCTTCTAACTACTTTGGAATCCACAGTACCTTCTCGTTAACTGTCCTCGCCATTGCGTACAACAGAACACCAGCACCCATTCCTCCTGTCTACTGTTCTCACCTCTATCCTACCACCTAGAACAGGGCCTGTAACAAAGAAGCCATCCGATGAACAGAAATTCGTGGAGTAAATAAAGCAGGCAGGCCTCCAGTCCACACTAGGTATCCCCTGCCTTGAAGGCTCATTGAATCTCTAATGCATTGTTGATTTAGGGATTTCATTTCAGTCCATCAGAGGTCAGTGATCTATTAAAGAAATGTGTGTACTTTGCATCAATATGCCCCCACTGGGTGCCACCTGAAGTATTTGTCCTTCCCTCCCTACCCTGTTCCTAGCTAATCTCTCAGGCCTCTCTTCCTCCAGGTAACACTGCACCCATGGCGCCCTCCCTCTCTCCACTGAATTTGCTCATTTCACTGTGTATCTGCTTCTCCTGTTGCCTGGACGCTCCTGAAGCTCAGGGATGTTCCTGGCGGAGGAGTGCTCAGTTCCTCCTTGGGCATATGAAGGACAGGAAGGCTTGTACACAAATGTCATTATACGGGGACCCTGAGAGAGAGGGGCTCATAGGGAAAGATCCTAACTCCACAGGGGAATGCATTGGAGCTGGTATCAGTTGTAGATGCCAGATGCTAATAGTGTAGGAAATTTATTCTGAATAAAAAGGCGGTTAACATTCTGAAAACATTTTCTATCTCAGACACGCACAGAGTAATTTTGATGAAATGTGTTGGTTTACTGAACCTTTGGTATTATGCACGTTCACCGAAATGCATTTGGACTTGACTCTGCCTTCGAGGACTATTGTGGAAGAATGTAATCAAATCACTCGTGAACTCAATATTGCTTGCCTATGGATTATTTGGATGTGGCTCTAATAAAAACGCTTGCTTTTTTCTCCCCTCTCCAGCAAATCATTGCTGTGTGCAGCCATGAAATGTTGTCGCACTCCTACTTTATTGCAGATTTAAATTACTTGGATTATTTTGTTGGACAGTGGCTCCCCGAAGCACAATGAATCAAATCATTAATTACTGCTCGAGTGTGTGCGATCCATTGGAAAACATTAAACTCCACTCAGGAGCTCGTTTGGTGATGATGGCTTCTAAGTCTGTCCCCCCGGGCTCCAGATCAGATAGAAACTTTCTGACAACAAGAAGATGCCATTTGCTCTTTCAATCCTGGAAGAGATAAGCACTGCACGACATAGACCTGGTGACCTGGGCTTCCTGATCCTGATCAAATGGGATCTCCTTTCATACTCCATTCAGAAGGCTGAGAAACAAGTGCTCCTTGTTTTATATTAGGAATTTCCCAAGACACTTTTCCATTTTGAACCCTGAACGTCCCTTGGTCAAAATTAAAAACAATGAGATTTCTACAGTGCAGATCTGACATTAGGATCTCCCCTGTGTTTTGGCATTTATTAACAGACCCCCCGCCCTGACCCTGACCACCACTATTCTATACACAATGGGCTTCAAAACACAACACCAATATCAGTAAGCTCAGGATGTCTTATAAGGCCCTGGGTGGAGCCCTCCTACCCTAAGTACCTGGAGTGCAGTACACTGGGATGAAGGGCATCATCACGTGGCCACAGGTGGTCTGTGTGAGTATGCTCTTTCTGGGGACAATAGGGAGCTGTAGGGACTGTGGCGAAGGAGCGAAGAGCTAGCAGGAGGTAGCCTGTCCACTATGTGGTAGAATGCTGCAGTATGGGAGGCACAACCTATGGGCCACATTCTTCAGGGACTTACCATGTACGAAATCCACAATCCCTTTGAAACCTCTGACTTCTCACTTGTATAGCAAAAACAAAGTTGCTTTCATGTTGTACAAATATATGTTTTGTTCTGTATAGCTAAGTAAAATCACTGTGCAGATCAGATATGGCCTGCAGGACAGCAGGCTTTGTCCCCTCTGGTACAGATGTAGACAGTGGATGAGAAAAGCTGAAATAAATTGATTAGATTAATGACCCCTCTAAGGTGGCTCTGTGATTGAGTTAGAATTGAAGGCTGCAGACAATGAATGTGGTAGGAACAGGTGACAACCTCCAAATTCATGTCCATCCTGCCTCCTGGGCATACATTCAGCTAACCAACCTTCCCAGGTCCCTTAGCCATTGGGTATGACCACAGGCCTTAGGATAGGGGGAAGAAGTCATGTTACTTGAAGCCTTGGTCTGTAGAAACTTCTTGTATCATCCTCCATTCTCTACCCTTTGGCCTGTACCCAGGAGGGTAACACACAGGGTGACCTTGAAAGCCACAGCTAAGAGAAAAGAGAGCAGAGCCTCTTTCAGCCTAGTCCCAAGACACTGGGGAAAGTAGAGCCTCCCATCCCTGCCCACCACCCTTACCAGCTCTATGTAAGTGAGAAACAAACGTTCATAGTCTGAATCTCTGAGTTTGTTGTTTGCAACAGCTCATGTTTGTGACCCCCACCGTAGTGACTGCCCAGAACGAGACAGACAGCAGATAGCCTGAGCCTGCCAGGCTCTCTTCCAGAGCAGCAGGGAGACCAGAGGTCCTTGAGGTGTGACCTTATGTAGCCCTCAGTCCCACTGCCACTTGATTTGGGCACTGTTCAGTGCTTTTCTGATGGATAAAGGAGGCCAGGGAAACTGAACCCTGTGGAGCACTCCTGCCCACCATTTCTGTCTAATGCTGGTTTCTCTTATCCTCCTAGAACACAACTGAATGGAAACACCCCCCTCTCCTGTGCTCCAGCAGTGCCCTGTCTTCTGGACCAGTTGCTAGATGACTCTTAAAGTCAGTGCAGGGGCCATCCCCTGAGCCACACCTTCAACTTGCTTCAGGGACTCTTGACCCTGTTATCATCTCACTCTGACTCTCTGGTCCTGTCTTTGACTGTGACAGCCTGTGTGGATGTTGGACTTACCAAATCTACCAGGCTCCTGGGCACCTCGCCTCTCTGGTACACTCCCATTTTGAGAAGGCAATGGGTCTTCCTTTCACCAAGTTTCCAAATGGAATGTGGACAAGTGGCCCTAATGCAGCTGGGACATATTCTAGATGTCAAACCTATCTCCCTAAAAATGAGGTTTCTTGACTCATTCTGGAGCCCTGAGTTTGGAGGACTGAAGAGATTATAAGGGGGCCTTCAAAGTGAACCCACTCTTGCTCCTCTGATGCTTTTTTGTTTTTTTTTTTTTCATTTTGAAGCCCTTCTATTTATATTTACTTAATTTTACAAGATGATTTAGGGAAAGACAGGGAGCTCAATGCCAACATTCTGAAATTCTAATTCACCTATGGATTATAATATCCAATTGATATTGATGGGAATGACCATGGTGTCTATCTTAAAATCAAGATTACATAAAATAAAAATACAAACTACTGGCAATTTTTTTTAAGCAAGTTGCCTTTGTTTACCAGATGAAGTTGACAGACAGGATTCACTACTCACGACTCAACCTTTGACCCCGGGCTCTGTCTCTGTCAGAGGTGCCTAGACTGTGGAGCTCAGCCTCAGAATCTATTTCTGACCCTGGCTGCAAAATTTCTTTCTCTGATGGTACTGACTGTCCTCTTAGAAGATGGATGCTTTTTGCTGTCATGTCCAACTTCATGCTCCACCCACCAAATTCTCAAGTGGAACAGAGATAGGCCATCCTGGCTCAACCCAGTGGGTAGCCATTTTTTTTTACGGAGGTTCATCAACACAGGAAATGTAATCTTATGACTGCTTCTACAAAATCTAAAACATCTGAAATTAATATAACTAAGTTTATGTGAAATTGTTGATCATCTATGAAAAGTGTTATATATTACTTAAATGACTCGTGCAAACTTTATTCCTCAAATAAAGTAATTGTTTTTATCAAGTTAAATTTCTTCTTGTGGATCATTGACACAGAAGGATGTATGTACGTGAATGCTAGTGGATGTATTCTTGCTTGTGGTGATCCTCACTCCTGGAAAACAGCACCTAGTGGGGTCCCTCACTCCTGGAAAAGGGTACCAGGGAGGGGGTGAAAGGCTACCCTTGCCTATTTATGCTATGTTTGTTTTGCTTTTTTTTTCCATGCTGGGGCTCCAACTCAGAGCCACATGAATGCTAGCAAGTGCTATAGCAGTAAGCTAAACCCCCAATCCTTGACTTTTTTTTTTTTAATGAAGAAATAAGCATGTGTATCATTTTTAACAATCAAGTCTTGGTGTTGTATTATACCGAAGTTTACTATAGTTAACTGTATTGTATCATATAATTTAAAATAGCCAGAAGAGAGAATTTTGAATGTTCTCATCACAAGTAAACGAAAAAAAAAAAAATCTGAGATGATGGATAACAGAAGTATCCTGAGTCGATCAATATACAATGCATAAATGTTCTAAAACCTCCATTTTAACCCACAAGTATGTACAATCACTATCTGTCATTTAAAAAACAATAAGTGGGGCAAAGAAAAGAAGAAAAACTGAATGAGGGAAAATAAAACAAAAAGGGGAAAATAAAAAGGAATGAAAGAGGAAATCATGAGAGCCCTGGGAGGTACTTGCAGGAGCAGTGGGAGGGAAGGGAGGGAGGGCGGGGACCCCCTCTGCTCCTATGTGTCTGTGGAATCAGCCAGCATTGTAGTGAATGGGCAACTGATCAGCTCCTCTCCCTAACTGTATTTTATGTTAGTCTTCTCAAGCTCTTCTTTGGGGTCACAGCCACTTACAGTTAGAGCAATCCAACACTTCATACCAGTAGGGAGTGAGGGTGGGGCATCTAGGTATGGCTGAGGCCCCAATCTCAAAACTAAAGAATCCATGGCCCTTGAAAAATTTCCACCTTCAATCCTCCTGTTCGCTTTTTTAAAAAAATAATTTGTCAATCAATTAAACTGCGTTAAACATTTAGAGGTTCCTCCAAAGGGTCTGAGTAAGAGGATACATTGACACACAAGTGGCAATGTCAAGATGTCGTAGTCTTGTCACCTGGTCACAACTTCCCTGGTGGCCTTGGGTGCCCATCCATGAGAATCAGAGCCTCGATTTCCTTTCTTTATGTGAACTAGGCCCACACAGTTATTAAATTTGCTTCAAAGCAAAATAAGAAAGAAGTATGTCGTCAGGTAGATTTCTCTGCTGATCAGATTAATTTGCAGTCATTAGAGATCATGATAAAAAAATAAAGATCTCAGCTCTTCTCCTTACCATTTCCCAACAAGGAAAGAACCTGATTATTATTCCCAACAATCTTCTCTAAAAAAATAACCTTCAGATTTCTAAACACTGTGTTTTGATTTCAAAGAAAATATTAGATCCTTCCAGGAGTGAAGTATTTTGTTTATAAGCAGCATATGTTGCTGGTGGTATGTTTGCTGTTGCTAAATTACCTGCTAGTGCCTTCTAACAAAACCTTAAATTATTATATAAGATGCTCTCTCTGCTCTACGGCACCTATGGCTGCTTAACAGAGGACACTGAAGCTGTAACAAGGGCCTAGTCATGAGTCATCACTCATTCTGAGGAAAATCTTTGCTTTAAAATTTTATTGTGGAAAAAATAGTGGAATTTTATTATGAAATTTTTCATATGAATTCAAAAGCAAAGAGGATCTTAAGACTTCTCATAATCTTACTTCAACGAGTCAAGATGTGGCAAAAATTTTTTTTCATTTATAACCAACACCACTAATGCCACCTCTCCTGCCCCCACCCCATTATTCTACTTATTCTAGAAAAAGAGTTCTGGCAAGAAGTAAATGCCACCTATTATGGTGTAGATATGAGGTACCCCCCAGAGGCTCATGTATGAAACAACACAAGAAAGTTTAGAGGTGAAATGACGGGGTTATGAGAATCTTACCCTAATCAGTTTATTGATCCACTTTTATGGATTAACTGGATGGTAACTGTAGGCAGGTAGGGTTTATGTTTTGTTCCTGGTGAGTGGAGCTTTTTCTCTCTCTCTGCTTCTTGATATATTCTAAGCTGCTTTCCTCCCCCATACTCTTTCATCTTCTTGTTCTGACCAACCTCAGGGCCACAGCAATAGTGTCAGCTGTCTTTGGACTAAGACCTCTGAAACTCTGAGTGCCAAATAAACTTTTTCTCCTCTCAAATTGTTCTTGTCAGGTCTTCTCTTCACAGTACTGAAAAAAGCTGGCTAAAACATCATCCTCAAAGGGTTTGGTTGAGAGTCTATTAAAGGGGATCTTCATGGTTACAGGGAGGATTACGGAACTCAACCAGGGCTGACGGAGATTTGGGAACCAGCAAGAGCCAACCCAACCCTAGGACAGGTGAGGACTAGAATGAGATTGCCAGTCCTAATGATACCTCTGTTATCTGTGACGAGTTCTGCTTCCTCACATGTTGAAGTCTGAACATTAGAGAAGCATATAAATCAGGGTTTATTTAAAAAAGGGTAACATAGACTTCTCCTGGGAGGGGGAAGGGGGCCATAGCTGGTATCCAGGTATCCCAAGAAGCAAGGTGGTCTGCCCTTTTTTATATGTCCTAGGATTCCTTTGTTTTGCTCTCTTCCCCTTATCTCTGTCCTTCCTGTGTGTGTGACTGGGCCTAGGAAATGCTCAGTGAGTAGCCAAAAGGTGGGAAACAGGGGGCTGAAGGGGTAAGGGCAGGATGATGCAGCCAAGGACACATTAACAACCTTATAGCTCCCTGTAAGGAGGGATAATTCCTGGGATAGGTTACCTTGGCAACAGGTTGGAGCAGGGGCAGTTTCTGGATAAGGGTAGAGGAAGGGCTCTGAAGGAATTAACATTTGAATCCCTCAGGGGACAGTCTCCAACTTCCCAGACTCACTCAAAATTGGCCTCCTTGATCCAACTTGACTTGATTTACCTGTCTATACTGACTGCCTGTCTAATTCTGGCTTCACTAATGAGGACTGTGGTTGAGGGAAGGAAGACAAGAGATCATATCTGGCAGGTGACCATGCCACCTCTCTCATCCCTTTCTGATCCCCTTAAGGTACCTCCCATTGATTGAGCCCATCCAGAAGCCAGAGGAAGAGATCCTGAGTACCAATATTCCATAATTACCTGCTCAGACTGGACATAAAGAGAACGTCTCCTTTCCCTTCTTCCCAAAGTAATCACAAGACCAGATTCATTCATAACAAAATAGATATAATCCCCTCACATCAGCTAATGCTTGGTCTAAGAAATAGGAGAGATTGGTGTTATCTTGAATGTAATATGATGGCAAGGGTCAGAGAGCTGGAGTGAGAAAATTTGGTTTGCATCTCAACACATGCATCATTTGAGGAAAATGAACTTATCTCCAAGTCTTAGTTATCCCATATGAAAATCAGGAATGATAATTCCCATCTCTCTGGGTTGTTGGAGGGTTAAATGTGAGAGGTGAAGACAAGTTCTTTGAAAACAAGTTCCCCTCACGCCTCCATCTCTTATGTCTTATTTATTGTTTGCTTATCTGTAGAGCAGACTTTAGTCAGTCTGTCTGAAGTGCTAATGTCCATAGAAAGGCCATTCTGTTTCCAGAAAACTAGGGAAACTATAGTTCTTCTATGTCTACAGCATCCATCCATCCATCCATCCATCCATCCAACCATCCATCCATCCATCCATCCACCCATCATTCCTTGAGCACCCACACTTGGTACCCTCTGCTGGTCCTTTGAACACAGAGAGGAAAAGAAAGGAGACATTGTCCCTCAGGAGCTTACAGTCCTGATGGGGAGAATGATGCATAACCTAGAGGTCCCAGAGCACTCCCATGGGCTCTGAGGCAGAGGGATGCAAGAAGACTATCATTGCATCACAGGGGCACCTGACCCTATCAATGTCCTGGACTGAAGGATTCTTGGCAATGCCTGATTTGGTAAGTAGATCTTATACACCCCTGCCTTCATTTTCAGGTCTGCACCTGCATCTGTTTCCATAGAGTAGATGTCCTCAGATATCTAGCCTTCAGTCTGGACCTTGATTTAATTTTTTGTTTTCTACCCTAATTTGATGTTGTTAGCTGTTGCTCTTAAGGGATTTTACCCCATCCCTGCTATCATTTTTTACCTCTCACCAGGGAATTCCTTCATAACTTCCAGCTTGGTACTGATAATATACCCCATGCTGGCAGGTCTGGACTGTCAAGCCAGACACCTGCTGGAATCTCATAACCGGATTCGGCAACCTGAAGATGGTTCCATCCACCTGTAAATGTGTCTGATATGTCTGCCATGCCAGTCCTTCTGTTGGGAACTGGAGATTTCAGGATTGCTAAAGCCTGTGCTAGCTTTTAAGGAGGTCACCACGTCACTTGAGGACAAGTAAACTATAATAAGGTTCCCATTCCTTCCCTCAATTGTCTGGTGAAAAACATCACTAATCAAACAGAATGTTTTCCTGCTAAGCTAGAATTTGTATTTAGACACCTTTTTTTTTTCAATCTCATAATAAAAATGAATTGCACTTGCCTTTCCTGGCCTTATGGGTCAGAGAAGATACCCTGACAAATCCAGTCTAGAATGGACAGAGGTCTTTATTAAGGGTCAACACTTGCAGGTGGGTGAGGCCATAAACTCAAGAATTTCTATTCTGGTTTTAGGTTACCTATACTGTTATACTGTTCTGGGAATATGTGCAGTACCTGCATCCTTGGGGATTTACTGCTCACTAAGCCCCATCTGTGCCAGTCAGCACACCCCCACCATCACATCCTCAGCAACCTCTGGAGGCAGGCAGTATTCTTCTGATTTCACAGATGAAGACACACGGTCCTAGGGGATACAGCCTCTGGTTTAGGCTGCAGAGCAGCTAGGGAGGGGCCTAACTTTGAGTTCAGGGTTTGTCTCTGCTGCAAGAACCAAACAGAAATCAGCCTGACTGGAAAGACAGGGCTTCCTATTCATGCCGGATTCAAGGAAGGACAGTCATTTTATTATTTTAGGTAGAATCATGGTCACTAATACAGAGACAGAACAAGAACTTCTAAGCCCTGTATACTTTTCTTCTAAACTCTGCGTGTGCTGAAAGAAAGGCGAGGAGTGGATAGTTCTAAAAATATTTATAGTGCAATTCAAATGCCTGAGGTGCTATTCTCTTAATGGTTTGCCTTGTTGAGATCCTGGGAAGCTGGGAGAATGGCTCCTCTCTGGGTCAGCTCACCCTGCACTTTATATGAGGATATGGGAGGTGAGAGAGGAAACATTTCTGCAGAAAATATTTAGAACTGGCAGACAAGGAAGCAAAAGCTCAAAGTGGGGCCTTAGTGGGTTTGAGTCAATGCAGTTTCCTAGCTTTTAAAAAAAATGCATGCATGTGTGTAACCCCCAAACACATCAGAACAAAAGAGGCTGGCCTGTCTCAATTAGGTTTTATTCCTCTGTCAAGGCAGGTTTGCAGATATGGGTAACAATAAATCTTAAGGGTTTCTTACAGCTCCAGGATTCTTAATAGGCATAACCCAGTTTTTTACCTAACTGAATGAGAGATTTATGAAAGTATAAAGTAGGTCAGGTTCCTGGCCCTCTTCCACACCACCTCTTCAAAATTGATGTGTAGTATGACAATTTTTTTGAGAATTGCTATTTCGGTTTTATCTGCATACAAACAAGTGCTGGCAGTGAGCATGTAGTGGTAGCAATAGGACCAGGCAGAAATACAGTCCGTTCTTTAAGAAACCTACTTGTGGGAAGCTGGAGATGAAGCTATACCCAAGGTAGGCGTTGGTAGATCTGGTCAGTGTGTGAGACTGTGATGACATCCAGGCTGACCTTTGTGCTGTTCTGTGTTGTTCCTTCTCATCACACATCCTACATGACGCTAAAAAGCACCAACACACCCATGTTATGGTCACAGGTAGTCCTGACACATGCATCCTGAGCCATCTTGTACAATTCCCTCTACCAATATCAGAGGATGATATCAGACTCGCTAAAGAGCCAGCCTGGACATTAAGTGGGCCCTGGAATTCTATGCTCCAAAGTAGCATAATCCTAATTAATTTAATCTTCCACTTACGTATTTAATCCTCCAATCCAGCCAGCTATTACTTTCATTTCTTCATTCATTGTTTACTCCAGGAAGAAAAATCCACTGTTTAGGACAATCTTGCTGTTTAAGATAATTTTTCAGGGAAGGGAATAAAAACAGGACCTGTGGGATCAAGGGCCCAGAAGTTTCAGGAGTCTTGAGCATTGAAGGTTGTGAATTTCATCTTGAGTATGTTGGAAACAGTACTTTGTGTATAGCTCCTGCAGTCTGTATTGCATAATGGTTGATACCTGTCAGACAGGTTGGGTTCCCAGGTCTACTGCTTGGGAGTATTAAGACTTTCAGCCATCAAACTCTGAATCAGTTTTAGTGTCAGTAAAATGAGAGTATAACCTCTCTCTCTACATATACACACACATAGCCTTTGGTGCATCATAAACACCTGATTAAATGGTTGTTCCTGTTTTTGCAGAAACTAAGTTGAGAAGACAGAAAGGTAAGGCACCATAATCTTCGTAAGAATAGTGTGCCTGTCTATTCCATAAATGTGGATGGGAATGCTCAACAAAGGCATTTCTGTAACTAAGAATGAGCTGGTTTTCATCAAGTTGTGGAAAACAAGCCCAGACTTCCTCTTAGAATAGGAGATAAAAGCTACTGGGTGTTAATTCACACCTGAACTCAAGAAATGTAAAGCTGGAATGTATTGAGTGAGGTTAGCCTCTTCTCCCTTCTTGGCAAGACACATACAACAGAGTTGAGGATCTCTTGTAAGTCTCTGTCCCTTACACCTAGTAGTTATAGAGGAAACTGGTAAATGGTGGTAAAGTTGGTGAGCTGATAGTGTGCAGGAAGAGCATCTCCCATGGGTGTGGGAGGAGCTCCCCTCCCAAGAGTTTAGTCATAGACTGGAGAGGCAATGAGGGAACTGTAGACTACTAATACCAGGCAATAAACTGAGCAAGTCAAGGAACAAAAAAGTGATAGTGAAGCTCAGGAACAAGGAGCCATCAAGTTGTTTAATTCCAGGGGGAGACTCCTGAGCTGACTGCATGCAGATATAATCCAAACAAGGATAAAACAGGATTGTGAACTTAACCACTGAATCGACTGACCGTGAGCTGGCACATATGTAGGACCATTGCAAACAGCATTTACAATTCCTCTTGCCCATGTTCACAAGGGGATATGAGACCTTCTTACAAGTACCACAAATGTACCAGAGGTTGGTTGGAACTCACAGTCCACACCAAAATAAGATATCGATTCTCTCTATAGAATTTTTAAAGAGAGAGCGAGAGAGAGAGAGAGAGAGAGAGAGAATTTTTTTTAATATTTATTTTTTAGTTTTCGGCGGACACAACATCTTTGTTTGTATGTGGTGCTGAGGATCGAACCTGGGCCGCAAGCATGCCAGGTGAGCACACTACCACTTGAGCCACATCCCCAGTCCCTCTCTATAGAATTTAAACAGAACCAAGCATCTCATTGCATAACATATATAATATCCAGGATAGTAAAATTGCTCAATGTATAGTAAACCAGAAAAAACTCAACTATCATTGAAGTGACATATATGTTGGAAAAACTATGCATTGCGATAGTAAAGTGACCGTTAAAAATATTCTCCAACAAGCAAGGACAAATACTTTTGCAACAAAGGAAAAGACAAAAATCCTCAGTAAATAAATTTTTAAAAAGAAGCAAGTGAAAATTTAGAATTGAAAGGTAAAATTACAACAAACAAAATCACCCTATAATTCAACAATTCTAATAAATGGGCAAAAACAACAACAAAAGGAATAGATTTTCCTCCAAAGATGTTCAGATTGCCAACAAACATTTTTAAAAAATATTAAATATCACTAATCATTAGGGAAATGCAAACAAAACCACAATGAGATATAACTCCATACCCTCTTGGTTGACTATTTTCTTACAAAAAAAGAAAATTAATAATTGTTGGCAATGATGGAAAAAAATTAGAATGCTTGTGTTTTGCTGGTAGAAATGTAAAATGGTAATGCCACTGTAGAAAACAGTTTTGGGGTTCCTTAAAAAATTTAAATGTAGAATTACCATATAATCTAGCAATTTTACTTGTATCCAAAAGAACTAAAAGCTGAGACTTGAATAGTCATGTGCATAACAATGTTCATAGCATCACTATTTACAACAGCCAAAGATGGAGACAATCCAAATGCCCACTGATTAGGGATGTGTAAACAAAATATGACATATATAGTCAGTGAAACATTATTCAGTCTTATAAAGGAAGAAATTTTAGACACACTATAACATGTATGATCCTTAAAGAAATTACACCAAGTGAAACAAGAGAGACACAAAAACAGAAATAATGTGATTAGTCCTATGAGATTTCTAGAGTAGTCAAAATTGTAGAGACAAAAGAGTCCTTGACGACCCATGTGGGAGCCAAGGACCAGGTCAGGCCCAGGACCACCTCACAGACCAGCCAGGCCCTGGCCCAGGACCACTCACCGACTGGCAGACCCACACTGGAGACCCAGGCCAAGGCCTAGGACCACCCCACCAACCCATACGGAAGCCTGGGCCCAGGTCAGGCCCAGGTCTGCCCCACCATTTGCCAAACTACCCTGGAGCCCAGGCCTAGCCCACCTCCATCTTGCGACACTGCAGCCATCCCCATGGCCCTCCCCATGCACCAGCCTCCACCCCTGGACAACAGTCAGGGCCTGGAGGCAGCTACATGTCTAAACAGGCAGCCCACAGCCATTGTAAGTCCCACCCTTTCAGCTCCATCTCTGAACGTGGTTGCATCCATCTTGGGGCACCCCCACTGCTATTTTGAGTTACCTCTGCTATTGCCGCCACCACTTTTAGATGGAATAGCATCCATTGTGGGACACCGGCAGGAAACTGGAAGTCCAACACCAAGATAAGGTACAGGTAATCTTCAGGGGCATGACAAGATCATAGGGTAGAAACTGTAATACCTCAGATCTACACTGCAAGAAAAGAAGATGCACAGACAACATGAGAAAAACAAGGGAAGAAAGTGCCTCAAACAAACCAAGATACTACAGTAATAGAATCCATGGACAGCGAAGTTGATGAAATGTCAGAGAAGTTGTCCAGAGTGTACATAATTAAAGTGATCTGCGAATTAAAGAATGACCTAAGTGAGCAAATACAGGCAAAAATTGACCACTCCAACAAAGAGATAAGGGAGCAAATACAGGTAGCAAAAGATTACTTCAAGAAAGAGATAGAGATTCTGGGGGAAAAAAATCAGAAATCTTCAAAATGAAGAAATCAATAAATCAAATAAAAACTCAGTAGAAAGCATCACCAACAGACTAGATTACTCGGAAGAGAGAAATTCAGATAATAAAGACAAAATATACAATCTCGAAAATAAAGTTGACCACACAGTGAAGATGGTAAGAAACCATGAACAGAATATCCAAGAAATTGTGGGACAGCATCAAAAGACCAAATCTAACTATTGAGATAGACGAAGGCACAGAGATTCAAATCAAAGTAATGAACAATCTCTTCAATGAAATAATATCAGAAAATTTCCCAAACATAAAGAATCAATTGGAAAATCAAATACAAGAGGCTTACAGGACAGCAAATATACAAAATTACAACAGATCTACACCAAGACACATTATAATAAAAATGCTTAGCATACAGAATGAGAATAGAATCTTAAAGGTCACAAGAGAAATTAATCAGATCACAAATAGGGGAGACCAATTCATACCTCAGCAGATTTTTCAACCCAGACCCCCAAAGCCAGGAGATCATGGAACAACTTATACCAAGCTCTGAAAGAAAATAGATGCCAACCAAGAATCTTATATTCAGCAAAAATAAAACCATTCACGATAAACAAAAGCTAAAAGAATTTACAGCAGGAAAGCCTGTACTATAGAGCATTCTCAGCAAAATATTCCATTAGGAGGAAATGAAAATCAGCAAAGGAGGAACTACACTATAGGAAAGAAAGTCCAATCAGAGGAGAAATTAAGTCAAGTTTAAAACCAAAAATAAATCAAGATGTCCAGGAATATAAGTCATATTTCAATAATAACCCTGAATGTGAATGGACTAAACTCATCAACTAAAAGACACAGATGGAAAGACTGGATTAAAAAAAATAAAAGAACCAAAAATATTCTGCCTTCAAGACACTCATCTCATAGGAAAAGACATCTATAGACCAAAGGTGAAAGGGTAGGAAAAAACATACTCACATGGACAGTGGAAACAAGCAGGGATTTCCATCTTTATATCAGATAAAGTGGATTTTAAACCAAAGCTAGTGAAAAGGGATAAAGAAGAACATTTCATACTGCTTAAGGGAATCATACATCAACAAGACATAGCAATCATAAATATTTATGCCCCAAATAATGGGACATCTATGTATGTCAAACAAACTGTTCTCAACTACAAGAACCAAATAGACCACAACACAATAATACTGGAACACCTCTCTCACCACTGGATAGATCTTCCAAACAAAAACTAAACAAAGAAACTATAGAACTCAATAATACAATCAATAATTTAGACTTATCAGACATGTATAGAATGTTCCATCCATCAACAAGTGAATACACTTTCTTCTCAGTAGCACATGAATCCTTCTCCAAAATAGATCATATTTATGCCACAAAGCAACTCTTAGCAAATACAAAAAAATAGAGATACCACCATGCATTCTATCTGAACATAATGAAATGAAATCAGAAATCAATGGTAAAGTAAAAAAAAAAAATAGAAGCTACTCTAACACCTGGAGATTAAACTATACACTGTTGAATGACACATGGATAACAGAAGACATCACAGAGGAGATAAAAATAGTCTTTGAGGTAAATGAAAACTCCAATACAAGATATCAAAATCTCTGGGACACTATGAAGGCAGTGCTAAGAGGAAAGTTCATTGCATTAAGCTCATTCATTAAAAGAATGAAAAGTCAACAAAAAACGATCTGACATTATATCTCAAATCCCTAGAAAAAGAACAAACTAACCAAAAGTAGTAGGAGGCAGGAAATAATTAAAATCAGGGTGGAAATCAATGAAATTGAGACAAAAGAATCAATTCAAAAAATTGACAAAACAAAAATATGGTTATTTGGAAAAATAAATAAAATTGACAAATCCTTAGACACCCTAACAAAAAGAAGAAGAGAGAAAACTCAAATTACTAAAATTTGTGATGAAGGAGGGACTAGCATAAGAGACACTATTGAAAAGCATAAGACAATTAGAAACTATTTGAAAATTTATACTCCAGTAAAATAGAAAACCTAGAAGACACCAACAAATTTCTAGAGGCATACAATCAGCCCAAACTGAGATTTTAAGAGGACATACACAATTTAAACAGATCAATTTCAAGAAGGAAATAGAAGATGCCATCGAAAGCCTCCCAACCAAGAAAAGCCCAGGACCAGACAGATTCATAGGTGAGTTCTACAAGACCTACAAAGAAAAACTAATACCAACACTCCTCACAATATTCCATGAAATAGAAAAGGAAGGAACTCTTCAAACTCATTCTATGAAGCTACTATATCCTGATACCAAAACCAGGCAGAGACAAATCAGGGAAGGAAAATTTCAGACCAATATCCCTGGTGAATATAGGTGCAATAATTCTCAATAAAATACTGGCAAATTGCATACAAAAACATATTTAAAAAATTGTCCACCGTGACCAAGTGGAGTTCATTCCAGGGATGCAAGGTTGTTTCAACATACAGAAATCAACAAATATAACTCATCACATTAATAAACTTAAATATAAGAATAATATGATTATATCAATTGATACAGAGAAAGCATTTGACAAAATACAGCACCCTTTCATATTCAAAACACTAGAAAACTAGGGATAGTAGGAACATATCTCAGCATTATAAAAGTTCTCTATGCTAAACCCAAGGCCAACATCATTCTGAATGGAGACACATTAGAAGCATCCCTCTAAAAACTTGAGCAAGACAGGGATGCCCTCTTTTACCAATTCCATTAAACATCATCCTTGAAACTCTAGCCAGAGTAATTAGACAGACAAAAGAAGTTAAAGTGATATGAATAGGAAAAGAAGAACTCAAACTGTCATTATTTGCTGATGACATGATTCTATATTGGAGAATACAAAAAAACTCCACCAGAAAACTTATAGAACTAATAAATGAATTTTGCAAAGGAGCAGGATAAAAAATCAATATCCATGAATCAAATGTATTTCTATACCTCAGTGATTAATCCTCTGAAAGAGAAATTAGGAAAATTACCCCATTCACAATAGCCTCAAAAAAATACTTAGGAGTCTACTTTAAAAAAGATGTGAAAGACCTATACAATAAAAACTATAGAACACTAAGGAAAGAAATTGAAGAAGACCTTAGAAGATGGAAAGCTCTCCCATGCTCTTGGATAGGCAGAATTAATATTGTCAAAATGGTCATGCTCCCCAAAGCACTATACAGAGTCAATGAGATTCCAATTAAAACCCCAACATCATTCCTTATAGAAATAGAAAAAAACATCATGAAATTCATTTGGAAAAGTAAGGGACCCAAAATAGATAAAGCAATCCTTAGAAAGAAGAGTGAAGTAGGAGGCATCTCAATACCAGACCTTAAACTATACTACAAAGCTATAGTAACAAAACCAGCATG
This sequence comes from Marmota marmota marmota, assembly GCF_001458135.2. Taxonomy (NCBI): domain Eukaryota; kingdom Metazoa; phylum Chordata; class Mammalia; order Rodentia; family Sciuridae; genus Marmota; species Marmota marmota. The sequence goes on from NW_026000037.1 coordinate 23,482,475, forward strand.
GTATTGGCATAAAAATAGACATGTTGAACAATGGTACAGAATAGAAGACACAGAAACAAACCCACAAAAATACAGTTATCTCATACTAGGCAAAGGTGCCAAAAACATACATTGGAGAAAAAATAGCCTCTTCAGCAACAATTGGTGCTAGTAGAAGTGGAAATCCACATGCAGCAAAATAAAACTAAACCCCTATCTTTCACCATGCCCAAAACTCAACTTAAAGTGGATCAAGGACCTAGGAATTAGACCATAGATCCTGTGCCTAATAGAGGAAAAAGTAGGCCCAAGTCTTTGTCACATAGGATTAGTAACATGACTTCCAAAGCACAATAAACAAAATTAGGAATTAATAAATGGGATAGAGTCAACCTAAATAGATTCTTCTCCGCAAAAGAAACAATCAATGAGGTGAAGAGAGAGTCTACATTTTGAGAACAAATCTTTGCTGCACTCATGTCAGATAGAGCACTAATCTCCAGGATATACAAAGAACTCAAAAAACTTAACATCAAAACAACAAACAACCGAGTCAATAAATGGGCTAAGGAGCTGAATAGACACTTCTCAGAAGAAGATATACAATTGATCAACAAATATATGAAAAAAACTTCAACATCTCTAGCAATTAGAGAAATGCAAATCAAAACTACTCCAAGATTTCATCTCATGTCAGTCAGAATGGCAGCTATCAAAAATACAAACAACAATAAGTGTTGGCGAGGATGTAGGTGAAAAGGCACACTCATTCATTGCTGGTAGGACTATAAATTGGTGCAGCCAATGTGGAAAGCAGTATGGAGAATCCTTGGAAAACTTGTAATGGAACCATCATTTGATCCAGCTATCCCACTCCTCACTGGATACCCAAAAGATTTAAACTCAGCATACTGGGAAGAGAAGGGAGCATGGGGGCAGGAATTATGGTGGAATGAGATAGACATCATTACTCCAGGTACATGTATGACTGCACATATGGTGTGATGCTACATTGTGTACAATCAGAGAAATGAAAAATTGTGCTGCAATTGTGTACAATGAATCAAAATGCATTCTGCTGTCATATATACCTAATTAAAATAAATAAATAAGTTTTTAAAAATATAAAAAATAAAATAAAATATATGGCTTTTTAAAAAATAGAATTATAGTTGCTAAAGACCAGAAAAGTATGAAATGGAGAGATTTTACTCATTGTATATAGTGTTTCCATATAAGAAAATAAGGAAATTCTGAACATGGATGATTGTGATAGTTAAACACTAGTGCAAACATATTTTATATCATTGAAGTGTACAGTTAAAAATGTTTTAAGATGGTATATTTTACCTTATGTACATTTGCCACAATTTTATAAAGGTAAAGGGATGGAAAAATAAATACTTAGCAAACACTAACCAAATGAAAGCAGCAATGGGTATTTCAGTAGCAGACAAATTAGATTTTCACTGCAAAGAAGCTTTTTAAAAGAGCTATGGAGAGGGATGTTATAAAATTATTAAAGGGTTAACATGTCACCAAGAAGACATGACAATCCTAAATGTATGCGGCACCTAAAAAAAAGCAGAAAAATACACAAAGCAAAAGCTGAAAGAAATGTAATGAAAAGTAGACAAAATCCACAAACTTTCATATCCATTTCTCAATATAAACATTGATATAGAAAATCAGAAAATAAGTTGGACATGGGCACAAACCTGAAATCCTAGCAACTCAGGACGCTGAGGCAGGAGAATGACAAGTTCCAGGGCAGCCTCAGCAGCTGAGTTAGACCCTATCACAAAATAAAATATAAAAATAACTGGGAATGGAGCTCAATCTCCTGGGTTAAATTCCAGTATAAAATTTTTTTAAAAGAAAAGGAAGGAAAATCAAAAAGTATATAATGGATTTTACAACAACATTATCATCAACGAATTAAACTACATTGACAGAATCCAGAATCCATAGTGGAGTACACATTCTTTTAGAGTACACATGATATTTGTAAAAACAAAACACATCTTAGTCATAAAGTAAAATAAAACAAAATAAAATAAATCTGAAGTCATACTGACCAAAGTGAAATTAGGCTTTAAGATCAATAACGTAACATTAAGAGCAACATCTTTTACCACTTGAAAATTAAACAATGATCTTATAAATAATCCATTTATTAGGAAGGAAGTCTCAAGGGACATTAGAAAATGTTTTGAAATGGCAAAAATGTAAATAAAGCATCAATATTTGAAAGAGGTAGGAAACATAGTGCTTGGGTGAATATTTATGAATATTTATACAATTAGAGTTTATATTTGAAATGACACAAAATATTCAAGAATCTAAGCATCTAAAGTTATAGATCAATGAACTAGAAAAGACAAGTGAAACAAATTCAAAGCAAGCATAAGAGAGAAAGTAAGAAACTTGAGAGCAGAAGTCAATGAAACTGAAAATTGAAAATAATTAACAAATACAAATGTTGTTTCTTATAAAGTAGATGTACCTTGAAAAGTGATAAAGAAGGAGAAAATATAAGTTATAACAATCAAGAATGAGAGAATATCACTATAGAATCTACAGACATTAGTAGGATAAAAAGAGATACTATTAACAACTAGGCACATAAATTCTATAACTTAGATGAAAGAGACAAATTACTTAAAAAAACCAAACTACCAAAAGTCACCTGAGACGAAACAGGCAACTGAAATGGTGCTAAACTTATGAAAGGAGTTAGTTGAAAACATTCCAATGTCTGTAATTTTCAGGTTCATATAATTTTACTAAAGATGTCCATCAAACACTTAAATGAGTCACAGCAATTCAAATTTAAACAATAATATCATTATAATGCCTCTGATAAATGAGAAACGCAAATATACATCTAACCAAACATGAATGAAATATAAATGTGGGTAACTGCCAAATGTTGGTGAAAAAATCTTTGATTTCTAAACAAGAGATAATATATTCGTGAATAAGAAGACTCAACACTATAAAGATACAAGTTTTCCCTGAATTGGTTTATAGATTAAATGTAATTTATAGATTAAAAATCCATGACTGGATTTTTAAAAATAGTCCTAGGCCATCAAATTATAAAATATAAAAGGAAAAGTAAAGAAACTAGAATAATCAAGGTAATTTTGAAGCAGAAAAACGAATTTGGAAGAATCACACCTCCTAATTTTAAGGCTTATTATACTAGAGTCAGAGTGTTATTTCCAAATGAATAAACAGATGGATCAAAAGAACAACCCAGAATCTACATAGACCCATCCAATTGCTGTTTAATAAAAAGTGCACAAAAAGAACAGGAAAAGGACAATTTTCTCAACAAATGTTTTTTGAGCAATTGAACACTGATATGCCAAAAAGAAAAAAAAAAGATTCAATCAAAAAGGAACTTTGATCTGAATCTTAAATATTATAAAAATGTCACTCAAAATAGATTATAATTTAAATATATAACTTAAAATTATAAACTTTTAGAAGACACATACTGGCAGTGAATTTTTATACATGATCCCAAAAGTATGATCTATTAAAAAAATAAGTTAAATAAACTGGAATTCATCAAAACAAAAAAAAAATAGCTCCTTTTTGGCAGAAGAAACAGTAGAATTAAAAGATAGACTATAGACTGGGAAAAATACTGTGTATTACATGGACCAGGGGTTATATTCAGAATATATGAAGAGATCTCAAAATTCAATTAAAAGAAAACAAACTATGGAATTAAAAAGTGGGCAAAAGACCTGAGAAGACACTTCATCAAAGTGTATGTGCAACTAGGAAATAAATACTTAAAATTATGTTCAATATCCTTAGATATTATTCTAGAAATGCCACATATAACCACAAGGAGGTACCACTATATACCTACCATAATGGCTAAAATTTTAAAAGAATACTGACTACATTGAGTGCTGGAGAGGATACAGATCAACAGAATTATGGAACTATTGCTGTTGAAAATGTAAGGTCACTCTGTAAAAATATGGCAATTTCTTATGACATTGAACATTATACAACTGGCCCTCTATATCCCACATGGCTTCCATATTCATGGATTTAACCAACTGTGGGTGGAAAATATTTACAAAATTTGCATCTTTTCTGGACACACACAGACTTTTTTCCTTGTCACGATTCCCTAAACAATACAGTATAACATCTATTTGCATTGCATTTACATTGTATTCATTATTATAAGTAATCCAGAGATAGTTTAAAGTATATAGGAGGATGTGCAAGTTATATGCAAATACCATGTAATTTTACATAAGGGTCTTGAGCATGGATGCATTTGGTATCCTCAGGGGTCCTGGAACTAATTCCACATGGATACTGAAGAACAACTCTATTTGTCATATGGCACAAAAAAATCACACTCTAAGGTATGTACCCAAGCGAACTAACTGATGTTCATACAGAAAACTACATAGAAATTTTATGACAACTCTACTCATAAATTTAGTAGTTGAAAACAATTCACCTGCTCTTCATCTGGTGACGGGGTGAATGGCAGCACATTCATACAATGGAATACTACACAGCAATACTAAGAAATAAATCACTGATGAGCAAAATACCTGGGGTTGCTTTCAGAGACATCATACTGGGGGAAATCAACCTGTCTCAGAAAGTGGCATGTTGTATTATTCCATTTATGTGACATTTTCAGAAAGATAAGGCGACAGTGAAAGAGCATATACCAGTGTTTAGGACAAGTGTTTAGGAAAGAGAGTGTGATGTCAAGAGGAGATGGGGTGGATCTGTTCCATATTCTGATTATGGTGTTTATATGAATAAGTAACACATGTCAAATTTAAACGACACACCCATGAAATCTACTTTACTGCACATTGTTTTATAAGAACCTTATTTTATTTAAATTTTGGTACTGAGGATTAAACACAGGGGCCCTTTACCATGGAGATACATCTCCAGACCTTTTTTATATTTTATTTTGAGACAGGGACTAAGTTGCAGACTAAGTTGCTGCAGATCTCACTAAGATGCTGAGGCTGGCCTTGAACTTGCAATCCTCCTGCATCAACTCCCAAGTCACTGGGATTTCAGGTGTGCACTACTGCACCATACTTAACAGGTATTAATTGACCATGTACTATATAGTTGCCTCTTCCTCTGAAGAGTCCTTGGTCTAAAATCCTCCCAGAGGCCTGTGAAATGGGAAGACCACTATCATCATCAGCCTCTGAGTGGCTGAGTGGGTTACAAGAGGCCCTAGTGATTCTTCCCTTCCAGACCAATGATCGTGACCTTCCACCTCCCACACCAACCTCCTTGCTGAGGTTACAGGTGGTATTCAAGGAGCAGGTAATGTAGTCTGGAGGCTGGCTGGGATGTAAAGAAGATACATTTAACCTAATTAAGGTAAAGAATTCTTAATTACGTGAAGGCTGAATTATGAACACATAGATGCCTGTCAGATCCCCACCAGGAAGTATAATGTAATTGAGAAAATTCTGCAGCAAAAACAGAGAAGACTGAGTTCAATTGGTGAGACCAATTTTTTTATACCATATTCTGGCTTTTTTTAAAAAAAATATTTATTTATTTTTTAGTTGTAGATGAACACAACACAATGCCCTTTTACTTTTATGTGGTGCTGAGGATCGAACCTGGGTACCGCCCATGCTAGACAAGTGCTCCACCGCTGAGCCACAATCCCAGCCCAAGTGAGACCAGGTTTGAGGTTCAAGTCTGCTTCAACTAATAAACTTATAACCTGCCCCCTGTGAGTCTCAGTCCCTCCCATTCTCCTCCATCAATCATAAAATGGAATAACAATCCCATATGCATAGATTGCTGTTTTTGAAGATTCAATTAGACAGGATAATTTATTGAAAGTATGCTACTACGGTCCTGGACCTATAAGGAGCACTCTGTTAGTAGTGTCAGCTTCTTGTCTCTTTGGAGAATACAATTAGGAGATACTATTTAATATTGCCTTAGTGTTACTTTATTTAATTATACTTGTTATTAAGAACATACATGTGATTAAGAGCTTCTCCAATTCATTCATTTTAATCACTTCTTGCAGTATTCATTCAAGAATAGTGTTTGATACCCAAGTTTCAAGTGGTAAATTATTAATGAAACTGTTCTCCTCAGACGAAGGTCAGGGTCCTCTCAGTGTCTGTGAGTGTATCCCTTCAGGAGCTTGAGATGGTCCTCCTCCCACACCTCTATGGGCTGGACTTGGACCCAGGGCCTCATGCATGCTAGGCAAGTGCCCTACCCCTGAATACAGCCTCAGCCATAGGATTTCCTCCACAGCCCCTCACTCCCTGGCCTGTGATTTCCTGAGAACAAAGATCCTAGCAGAGCCAAGGTGGCACAATCCATTATGCATATAATAAATGTGCTTAATATTTAATCTCAAATTGGGCTATTCTGAGATTTTCCAGTTGCGGGTGGTAGAGGGAGAAAGGGGGAAGAGACATCTACTAGAACCCCAGTCATGTGCTGGGTGGGTTAATTCAATCAGCTGTAGAAGCGTGGGTCACTCTGCCCACATTGGTCCTAAGTCTATTTTCCTCTTTGGAACAATAGCTAATTGAGATTTTCTAAGTGATCAAAAATGTCCTTCCTTAGGCTTACATGATAAGCCATTTAGCATGCCCTGCTAAGTATTTAACTGATGCCCTTGAGCTCAGGATTTCTCACTCAACTTAAGAGTCCTCAGTTTCTTCCAAAGCCTTGTGCATTTTACCTGCTCAATACACGTTTTGTTAGATGGATGAAAGTCTTTATTTGCAGAGAAAAAGACAACTTGTGAGGTGGTAGGGCTATAATTTCTCTTCTGACCCACTGGAATCTGACATATGATCTATAGTTGCCAGTAAATAACCCTAACCAAGAAGTCATTCAGGTATTAGTGCCATGATTTATTTTATTTTTTAATTAAAAAAATACTTCCTGTTTCTCTATCAGTTTAGTGGGTAGCTACATTCCCAGCAGCCTCCAGAGGACTAGATATAAGGGCATTGGCTGAGGATCTATCTGCCTCAGTCTCCCTGGGGAAAGCCCCATGATCATGGATTGGACTACAGTGAGGGCTTCTATGACACAATAATAGGGTGAAAGTTGAGTAGTGTTTAGTATTTGCAAATGCTGGGTGATATGTAGCATACCTGGAGACCACACAAGGAGATCAAGGAACACGGAGTGGGAGTGGAAGGAGGGCGGAGAGACTGAGCCACAGAGAGAGAAAAAGAATGGAAACGGAGACAATAGACCAATACCTTTATTGAATCTTATTTTTATTCAAATGGGTTTCTCCATTGGGCACTTTAATTGATGGGTTTAAAGCAAGTAGTCATTAGTTCATGAAGTTGCAGTGTGATAGAGGGTTGATTATTCCAGGTCTGGGGTATTATGATTTAGATATGAGGTTCTTCCAAAAGTTCATGTGTGAGATAATGCAAGAAAGTTGAGGTGAAATGATGGATGACGAGATTTAACCAAATCGGATGAATGAATGCACTGGTAGGGATTAACTGGGAGGTAACTGTAGGTGGGAAGGATGTGGCTGGAGGAGGTGGGTCATGGGGAGCATCTTTGGAGGATATACTTTGTTCCCGTGAATGGAGGCTTACTATGCTTTATGGTGACATGTCCCCAGTTGCTTTCCTCTGCCGTACACTTCTGCCATGATATTCTGCCTCATTCGGATCCTAAGGAATGAAGTTGGCCATTTATAGACTGAGACCTTTGAAACCATGAGTGTATATAAAATTTTCTTCCTTTAACATTGTTCTTATCAGATCTTTTGGTCACAGCAGTAAAAAAGCTGAATAAAACAGGGGGCAAATATCTGAGTGATGTGTTTAAAACTTATGAAAACAGGAGCCCAGCTTCCTAGGCAGGAGAGATGCCTCTAATTTTTGTACTCTGGCCACCATCTGAAGCCATTTGGGTCATATATAGTATTATATACATGTGACCAGTCTTTCTTCTGCTATGGATTTAAAATTTAGAACTGGATGCAAAGAACACATAAAGTTATAAGAACTCACAACCTGTCATTTCTCTGAAATTCTCTAGAAGATTGTGGAAGAGCATATTTTCTTGCAGTTGCTGTGTTTATAAACTGAAAAATTCAAAGAAGAGACTCTTGGGTAGTTATGCTTCTATTTGTGCAGGTTATATTCTTTCATGAGACTGAGCATTCATTTATGTAATATTACCTTTGTATTTTCTCACCATAGCATTTAAGAGTGAAGAGTTTTCCATCTGTTTTTGTTAGAAGTCCCAATAAATTTTGCTCTAAATGAGAAACTCAGTATGATACAGAATAAGCCCTCTAAGTTATATTCCACTGGTTATAATAGTAAAACACAATGAACTCTTACTACAGCCAATAAATTGCTTTTATTTGTGACAATGACAACTAGAATTCTTGTTGGCATAGAAGCCATTGGGTGTTCTCATCCCTTTGTTATAAGTTTTGGGGAAGCATTTCTACTTCTTTCCTCTCCTATTCTGGACCCCTTAATAATTACTTAGTCTTTGTAGCAAATATTAACTTAAGACAATGTGATACAATGGTAAAAGCACACATTTAAATCTCAGTGGAGTCCAAGAGAGTGAGAGCTCCCATCCTTCAATATGTGCATGGTTTGGGACCAATGACTGCAGTTTCTCTGCTTCCATTTGAATGCCTATTGTTTCAAGGTCATGAAAATTAAAATATATAAAAGATAAGAAAACTTTATCAGTTCTTCAAATATCAATGTTTTATTTTACCACCTAGAGGAAGAGCTCAGGGTGATGATCAGTTTTCAATTTCTCGTTTCTTACTCCAAGTACACTTTTCAATAATGCTCTACAATAAATAACAAATTTTCATTGAGTATCTCTCCTCTATAATGATATCAATATTAAGGTTTACAGTGAACATTGAAGGAAAATTACTCCAGTGTAGACAGGACATTGGTAGTGGGGGGTGTAAAAAGAAATACAGGTGGTCCTGATTGGAAAATAAAGAAGTAAAGCTGTCTTTTTTCACATACAACATGATCTTGTATGTAGAAAAGCCTAAAGATTCCGCTAAAAATTCCACAGAACTAATAAACAAATTTGGAAAATTTGTAGGATAGAAGTTCAACATGCAAAACTCAATTGCACTTCTGATTTGCATTTCCCTGATTCTTGGTGATGTTGAGTATCTTTTCATGCACTTCTTGGCCCTTTGTATAATTGAACAAATGTCTATTCAAGCCTTTTGTCCATTTTTGAATTGTTTATTTATTTGCTGTGGATTTTCAGGGCTTCCATACACATTATAGATACTAATTCCTCATCAGATACATGGTTTGCAAAGTTTCCTCATGTATTGATATTGTTTTTGATTCAAATATCTTTCACAAAGTACAATTTGTCTACTTTTTATTTTGCCACTGTGTTTTTGTGTCATACCCAAGAAATCTTTGTTGAATATAATGTGAAGATTTTGTACTTTTTTTTTTTTTGGTACCAGGGATTGAACCCAGGGGCACTCAACCACTGGGCCACATCCCTAGCCCTTTTTTGTATTTTATTTAGAGACAGGGTCTCACTGAATTGGTTAGTGCTTCGCCATTGCTGAATGGAGATCCTACTGCCTCAGCCTCCTGAATTGCTGGGATTAGAGGCGTGCGCCACTGCGCCTGGCTTGTACTGTTTTTTTGAAAAAAAGTTTTATACTTTTAAGTATTGCAATTAGTTCTCCAACCTACTTTAATTTTTGTATATGGTGTTAAGGAAGTATCCAACTTAATTTTTTTGCATGTGGATATTGTTTGGGACACCACTTTATAACCATTAAAATAAATATTTAAAAACAAAATCTCAGAAAATACAAAGTATTGGAGAGGATTTGAAGAAAAAAGAAGGGACCCTTGTGTTAGTGGGAATGTAAAATGATAAATTTACTGTGTAAAAAATGTATGGTAGATTCTCAACAAAAAAAAGGAAGCATAGAATTACCATATGATTTAGCAATTCTACTTCTGGGTATATGCAAAATGATTGAAAACAGAGTGTGAAAGAGGTATTTATTTTTGTATTCAAGTTCATTGAAGCATTATTCACAATAGCTAAAATATGAAAACAGATCAAATGTCCATTGATAGATGGACAAAGAAGAGAAATATGGTATGTTTATATGATGGGATATTATCCTGCCTTACAAAGGAAATTCCATCATATGCTAACATGGATAAATGTTGATGACACTATGCTAAAAAAATAAGCAAGTCACCAAAAGACAAATATATCATGATTTCATTTGTAGAAGGCACCTAGAATAGTTAAAATTATAGAGACAGATAGTGAAATGGTAGTTAGCAGGGGTCAGGGCAGGGGCAGTAACTGTTTAATGGGTATACATTTTCAGTTTTACAAGATGAAAATATACAAAAAATGAATGATAATAAGTAAAGGGCATCAGTGTAAATGTATTTCATGTCACTTTACTGTGCACTTAAATAATTATGATGGTAAATAATTATGATGGTAAAAATTAAATAATTTTTGTTATATATATTTCACCACAATAAACATTTGGAAAAAATCAATTTCATTTCTATGTACTAGTAATGGCAATCCAAAACTGAAATTAAGAATAAAATTTAATTTCCTACAACCTGAAAAAAGAATAAAATACTTAATATTGGATTAAATGAAAGAAATTCAGGACTTATACATTAAAAATTACACTGTTGAAAGCAATGAAAGAAAATATACATATGTGGAAAGATATCTCATGTTCAGGGATCAGAACGACTTAATATAGTTTAGGTGGCAATACTTCCCAAAGTGTTCTATAAAACCAATTCAATGCCTATTAAAATTCCTATTAAATTTTCTGCCTATTAAAATTTTTACTTTTTGTTTTCTCTTCCTTGTTTTTTTGCAAAAGTTGATGAGGTGATATTAAAATTCATATGAATTATAAGGACACAGAATAGCCAAAAAAATCTTGAAAAAGAACAGAAAGGATGCCTCTCAATTTAAAAATTTACTGCCAAACTATGATCATCAAAGCAGTGTGGAATGGCATAAGGCTAAACATATAGATCTACAAAATATACTGAGAGGTCAGAAAAAAACATTACATTTATGGTCAACTGATTTTTGACAAGGATGCTAACAATTTAATGTGGGAAAATAATAGTGTTTATAACAAATGATCCTGGGATAATTTGATATCTACATTGAAAGAATGAAGTTAGACTGCTTCACATTGTACTCAAAAAATTAACTCAAAGTGGATCAGAAAGTCAAGTAAAAGAGGTAAAACTATAAAACTTGGGGGAGAAGACAACCTACAGAGTGGGAGAAAATACCTTTATATTTCATCTTATAAGAGGTTGATATTCAGAACGTATAAAGAACATATACAATTCAATAACCAAAAAGGCAAAAACACTCAATTTAAAAATCAACAAAGAAATTGACGTTTCTTCAAAGAAGATACATAATGGCAAGCAAGCATGTGAAAAGATGCTCACAGTTATTGTTTATCAAGGAAATGTCAATCAAAACCACAGTAAGGAACCACTTCCCACACACTAGTGTGATTATTATCTCCAGCTAGCCGGGCTGGCCTCCTGAGCTGGGTTCACAAGAGCTGGCTACATCAATAACTAAGGAAATAGTGAAGGAAGCACACAAACACACAGAAACACCTTTGCTTGCAGGAATCAGGGATGGCTCTCCACCTTAAGGGTCTATTGGAAAGAGAGCAAGTGAGCACATCTGAAACCCTATTAGGAAGACACTCTAGAAAGTTCCACCCAAAGGAGGCAAGGGATTGGAATTCAGGGGGGGTGTAGCCAAGTCTCTCTGGGTTATGTCACTCCCAGAGTTTCATTCCCCTGCCCAGGGTGAGACTCACCTACTTTGCATGCAGAAGAAGCCATTTCCATACCTCCATCGCTCAAGGCCAAGGGTACATACTCATCTCCTATGAGGCAGATCCCGACAGATTATAATTTTTTAAAAAATGGAAAATAACAAGTACTTGAAAGTATGAAGAGAAATAGTAACTTTTGTACATTTCTGATAATAATTTAAAAGGGTGCAGCCCCTGTGGAAAACACTTGGGCAGTTCTCAGAAAGGTAAAGATGGAGTTGCCCGTATGACCCAGAAATTCCACTGCAAGGTCCTTACCCCACATAAATGAGAAATTTTTACATTAAAAAAAAAAACCTGTTCATGAATTCCCTGTGGCAGCTTTATTCATCATAGCCAGAAAGTGGAAGCAACTCAAATGTACATCAACTGATGGATAAATATATTTTGGTTTATACACATAATGGAATATTAATCAGTCATAAAAAGCAATGAAGTTCTGTTTACTCTTAAGTTTTTTTTTTTGTGGTGCAGGAGTGTTCTACCATTGAGCAACATCCCCAGACCTTTTTATTTATTTATTTTTCATTTTGAGACAAGGTATAGCTAAGTTGTAAGACTGGCCACAAACTTGTGGTCCTTCTGCCTCAGCCTCCAGAATTGCTAGACTTACAGGTTTGTGTCACCATGCTCAGAAAAAGGAATGAAGTTCTACTACATGCTACAACATGCATCAACCTTCCAAACATGCTGAATGAATGAAGGCAGTCACAAAGGACTGCATATTGTATGATTCTATTTTTATGAAATGTCCAGAATCAGGAAATCCACAGAGCCAGAAAGTAGGTTAATGTTTGCCTAGGGCTGGGGAGGGTTTGCTGGAGGAAAGGGAAGTAATTACTGATATGGGTTTTTCCTGGAGCAGGGGGGTTATAAATATGCTCTAAAATAGATGGAGATCAAGGCTGAACCACTCTGTGAGTATACTAAAATCAGCTGACTTGCATGCTTTAAGTTGGCAAGGTTTATCACATGCAAGTTATATCTCTTTAAAGCTGTTCAAACAAACCAAAAAAAGAAAAAAGAAAAGAAAAAAGAAAAAGAATAGGGGACTAAGGAGTAGATGGACAGGCCCCTGAGATCTCATTTTCCAGACCATGCCTTTCTGTGCCAATCTTTAGACTTCTGGTTGACCTGCAATGATCATTCTTCTCTGCTTTCTTGCTATTTCAACAAATGGCTATGTGAGCAAAATCAAAGAATGCCCTTCTTATGAAGCACAGGCATCGGTTGGCATTTCTTTTCAGGACGTGTCTGCAAAGCCATTAATTAAATCTGCCTTGTGTCTTCCAGGAGTCCCCCCTGGCTACCCAGAAGCTGCCCTTCACTGATTCCCAACTCCCTCAAGTGCCTTTCTTAATGTCTCCTCTTCTCTCTTTGGCACACCCCCAGCCAAGCTCATTGGGGTCAGTGTTTAGTTTTCCGTCTTTATATTTAGTAGCTAAGACATTTATTAAATTTTAACAAATCCCTGAGTGACAAAATTTGGAACTTTACTGATGAGGGTATAAATTTAAATACACAAGCTTTAGGAGTAGGCAGGATGATTTTTCTTCCTAATGAACATGTTGGATATTAGAAAAGACATGTTAATTTTGTGCTTTAACTTGTGTCTATTTTAGTCAATTTTGCAAAGGAAAATTGAGTGAGGTTACGTTACTCAAGAATTCTGAGTTTTCTAGGTTATGTTCAGGTTTACTGTAATTCATTGCTTTATTATGGCATCATTTTTATTTTATAGACAATATTATTTATGGATAGACACACGACCTACTAAAGACTTTGAAAGTTTTTAGCTACTTTTTTGTAGACAGAGCATATCTTTGGTGCATGGTCTCATTTAGTTATTTAATTGCAGCCCTTTCCAGTTTTAAGCCTTCTACTAAATGGCTTATAGATGTTTCTCAAGTATTATTTTATTAAAAATCGTGTATATATATTATATAGAGAATATAAATGTGTGTATGTATATATTACATACATATGCACATTTGCACTGGAATTCTGAAAGCCACACACATGCGTTGTCCCTTTCCATCCTGAGCAGTGGCAGAGGTTGAGCTGAGTCTCATGCCTGGACCTCCCTTCCTCCCCACTTTCCTCTGTTAGTCCTGCAGCCTGGCTGTCCCCTCAGCACCACCTGCTCCATACCTTCATGACTGAACTATTCACTCTGACTTTGAGTGTCCCCTAGGCTTTCCCAGTGTCACTGGGGTTAGGCCTTTGAGGGTGAAGGACTCTGAACTTGGGAACAGTATAACAGGAGGTCCTTTGGAGGAGAGTGACCAGGTGTGCATAGTGGGTGCGAGCCATGCCTCTCTCCTTTCTGTTGCTTGGGCTGAATCTACACCTTCTCTCTCTGACTGCAGAGTGATTCCTTCTCCAATATTATAAAGAGATCACACTGAAATCTCAAGTATTTTCTTCTCCACCCACAGCTCTGACAATACTCTCTCTGCTGCTCTTCCCAGGACATGACAAAGTGGGTTCAAACTGAACTCAAGGCATTGACGTTTCCGCCCACACAGGCCTTGACTGTGTCTTCATCTTCCTGTAGAAGGCGACTGACTCCTTCCTTGTTCAGGGTCTGTTTCAGAAAAGTCATGCTACTCACAAAAGAGTCTGGAGCTTCCAGCCTGCTCCTGCTCTGGTATCCTTGATTTGAGCTGTCCTATGTATCACACTGAGCCCTTGCTCAGTTTTGACTGAGCCCGTGAAGCAGGAGTTTGGGGATGTGCAAGTTTGCATTGAGACCCGCAAGCCCTTTTGGTGGCTGGGTGCCCTTCCATGCTCTTCACCAAGCCTGAATTCTGAAGGGTACATGTGGGTTTCTGGGCTGCTGTCACTCTCCAGATGACCTTGGGGAGTCCCAGACTTTCTCTGAGATGTTCCATCACCTATAAGTGGAGCACACTCTCCTGTGCTGTCCAAAGTGGGTGCTAATAGACACACAACTGATACTGGGTGCAGGCACTGACTACTTCCTGTACTTAGGGATGGCTCTTAGGCAAGGGGAAGGGGCCCCCATGTTCTCCTTCATTGGTACTTACAGGGTCAGTATAGTTTGAGAAAGTGGGGCTACCTAAAGGGACTCTTCCTATAAATCATGGTGACAAATTGCAGTTTATGTCGTGTACTGTTTATTTTTTTTTCTTAACAAATAATCCATTTATAAAATTGATCTAGGAGTCAAGAGAGGAGAAAAATAAAAAGAAATAGCTTCTCACAAAAGCTGCGCCAAAGATCATTGTTGAGAGGACTTTGTTCAACTGTTTTCCTTTTTTATTTTTATTTTTTTTTCAGAGAACAAGAAGCCCCATCATCAATTAGAAAGGCTTGGGTCTGGTTCCAGCTCTGCCTGTCTTGCTGCCATCTGAAATGAACAAGTAGAATAGAAAATGGGCAATTCTGACTACTCCAGAATTCCAAGTTCTGGGTCACAGGGTACAGGAAATGACCAAAGGCCTCAATTTCAGATCTCAGTCCCCAAGGACTGATTGAACTCCTCTTATGCCCAGGCTCCCCGAGCATGTCTATGGACCCATGGCTGCCTTTTCAGAGAGCCTCCAGAAGAGGGAAGTGCCCAGCCAGGGATGCACATGTGTACAGCATGATGGGTGCCTGATACAGGTAAGAGGATCCAAGAGGAAGTTCATGGCCTCAGAGAGGATAGGGAGGAGTATGGAGGCACTGGCACACAGATAAGGATGAGGGGATGTTGCTTCAAGTGCACTTGAGAAGAGAGCACCAGGTGGGAGCAAGGGGAGCTCCGGAGGAAGGGCACATGATGTGGCACTGTGGGTTCCTGCACTTGACCTTTTGTCTAGAATCCTGGAAGGTCTTTGGCTCCAACAAGCTCTCTTATGAGCAACAGGGGGCTGTGGATTACTTGGAGGGAAGAAGGGGGACGACATGTTTCTTTAGGTCATCTGGGGAAAATCAAGGCATATGATCTTAGCCTTTAACAGCTAAAGTCTAGAAGGTTTAAGTGATTTTTTTTCCAAAGTCATGCAGTTCCCAAGTAGTAAAGAGAATCCTTATGCCCTAGTGTTCTGATTACTGATGCTAAGCAATACTGAAGTTGCTGCCCTTAGGTGTGGGGTGTGTGATTCTGCCTGGGTCTCTGTGGAATGCCATTCCTAGAGCCAGGTGTCAGCCAATCAGCAGGCTTTTGCTGGCTGTATAACTTCTATTTGAAACTTGTATGGTAGGCATAAGGGTCTAATGGGGAGCCTAATTAGGAGCCTAATTAGGAGCCTAAGGATGGGAGAAATAGCTCCTAAACTCAGGAGGACAGAAGACAGGAGATATCCTTTATTTATCTCTTCAACAAGGTTTTTTCTAAGCTCTTCTCATGTGTAGGAGCCTGGGTGAGACTAAGGGGGCAACTTGGAAAGTAGAGCAACTGGGGTCCCTCCCTTAATGCTTCATGCCAAATAAGGGGGAGTCACAGGAAGCAAAGATAGGGACTCTGGGGTCTCATCAAGAAAGCCCCACAACCCAGCACTGGAACCAGTGTGGCAGGAGCTAAAACGGGCTTGAGGATGAGTTCCAAAGAGGATACCTAGCCAAGCAGCAGGTGGATTGAGTTTGCTTTAGGGAAAGTGAGAAATAGGACCAAGTTTAACATGACTTATGGGTAAGAAGGCCAGGGCTGACCAGATCTGGTGTGTAGGCAGGTGCAAGGCAGACCAGGGAAACATGAAAAGAAGGAGCTCCGGCCTCTAGGAGGCAGAACCAGCTTCCAGAGGTAGATCTTTACAGGAAAATTCACTGGCAGTCACTCTCCCTATAAGTAGGATAAATCTATGATTTTTCACCCAAAACAAGTCCTTGGGTCTGCAACAGGGTATTGGGCAGGCCTGGTGCTTGAGGCAGGTGGGAACCTCTATGGGTACTTGCACCAGTGACCTGCTGGGCAGGATTAGCCAGGTTTCTTACTTCTTTGGGCCACAGATTGAATTCTGGTCCTCTTTGCACCTGAGGAGATTGCTGCTGCTCACATCCAGCCGTATAAAACCATCTATGAGAGTGCGCATGCCTGATATATTTCCTCCATGCTGGAATTTTTCTCATAACACTCTTCCCACTTCCAGTAACCATTTGCTGCCTGGAGAGTATCTATTCTACCTTTTCTGATTCAACTTAAAGGCACCTATGAAAACTTGCTTGGGCACAGTTGCCAAACCTGCCCCCAAGTCAGAATGTCCTGCCTCTGTGTCCTGTGTGTCTCTACATTCCCACTGGGTCATCTTCTGGCCTTCCCCAAAAGTCTCTTGCAGATTAAGATGCTGTCTTCTTCCTACTGGATCTCTCTACTCATTCCTATTGGGTGGGTGAAGACATGGAGATTTCCTCCTGTAGCACCTCAGTGAAAAAGTACCAGGCCAGTGGTGAGAAGAATTCAAGTGGAATCAGCCCAGTCATTCGTGGAAGTCAGAACTGTGTCATTTGGCATTTATATCTAGCTCATGGCATGGCACAGAGTAGATGCTCTCAATCCATCACTATTGAATAAAATGAGAGAACGAGAGAGCAGGAATCCCAGCCTCATCCCCACTTCCCATGGTTCTCTTCCCATGGAAGAGAACTGGAAGGCTGGAGAATGTGTGCTTCTTTGGGAACGATTTACCCTTTAAACAAGTGGAGCTTCGCTGGGTCCTAGAAACACAGCACGTTCATCATTTTGTTCTGGCTGATGCTTTCCGCCTTTAGAAGGATGCAGAATATTGATGCCCTTCTGGATCAAGGTTAGAAAATTCGGAGAAGTATGTGCATACTCGTGTTGGTTTTGCACAAGGTGGTCCTCCCCAGCAGGGAAAGAGGCTGTAGATTCTGCAGGGTCACAGCGCCACTGCCTGCAGGGAGAGGAGGACCCTGCATCAGTGCTGCTCAGCCTCAGCTCCAGGGCTTTCCTCTCAGGCTTTCAAGAGCTCTCCTGGCTATTAAAACTGCAAACCTGGGATAACATTAAAAATGTTAATGTGCTGTAAAACTTTCTAACGTGTGAGAATCTCACCTGCAAAGAGGAGGAGATGAGCCTATAATGGCTAGCTTTTCATCTTCTCGATGGATTTTATTATAGCAGTAACAAGAGCAATTCCACTTAAAAGACTCTTGTCAGGTAACAGTTACAGTAGATTATAACTCGGGATGAGAAACAATCTCTATCCCATACAAATTTGGAATGACCAAAAGGAAAAAAAAATATGAGCACCAAGAAATACATTTGACTGGCAATTACCAATGAAACTTTAAGAGAGGCGAAGTTGGGATGAACTGGGGGAGGGGGTGAGCTAATTAAAGGCAAATCACATTGCTCTGTAAGTCATTCCTCAGTAGGGCACAAAATGGACCCTCAGAAGGAGGCCAGCAATTCAATTTCATCACTCAAAGATTGCATCCAGGACACGGCATCTGTAAGACCTACTATAAAAGCAAAATTGTCACTGGCAACTTGAAGTAGCCAGCACAGCATTCTTACCTTGGAAGGAGGAAAAAGGATTTTACTCCTAGGCAAGTGATCCTGTGGAGGTGTCTCAGCAGGAGAGATGGGAGAGATGTATTATTCTCCTGATCTTTCTGTTCTCTGGCTATGTCAACTGTGTTCTCTGTGACATGCCAGAGTCTCTCTTGATATAGCAATCAAAGATCAGTGTCAGCAGCCTGCAGCTTGAATTCAGCCAAGGACTGGTTTTATCTCTTACCTGCCTGGATTGCCAGGGATGGAAAGACTGGTTTTATGTACTGAGCAGTGAGCAGGAGCAAAGGCTATATTTAGTGGCAGATTTGCATGTGAGAGCCATTAATGAGAGGCATTCAAATAACCTGGGTGGAGTCTTTGGGGTTAAGGTCATCTCTCAAAGCATCTCTCTTTCTCTAGTAATGCTTGTCAGAATCTGACCCCAGTTCCAGGATTACTGTGCTGGGAGACTGACTGTAACCAGCATCTAAGTCGGTGTCTGGCTTAGATAAGTACAGTACTCCAACTGTGCAATGTGTCCTTTGGGTAATTCTTATACCTCCTCTGGTTTAAATAACAGAAAGAAACCCCTGAGTACCATTGTCAAAGGGAAGCCAAATCACAGAATGATATGTTATAAAGAAATTAACCTAGATATTAAATCCAGTCCAAATTTACCATCAGCAACCCAACTTGAAAATATCATTCACCTCTGAGCATTAGTTAAGGAAGGAAATCAATCCTGGTGCAGTGGGGGTCTCTATATAATCAAAGCTACCATGAAACATTCTTTTATTATTTTGAGGTATTTGACATAGGAACATGTGCAATGAAGCAATCATGCATCTGTTTAATAATCATGATCAAAATGTTAAAATAATGTTTGCAAATACTTTATAATAATAGCTGATGTTAAAAGGTAGTATTCAACATGGTATATACAACCTTATTTTAAATAAGGTTGAAAAATAAGTGAAAACTATATATTAAAAAAGTTCAAGAGAAAACAGAATATTTTCAAATAAACCTTTTAACACTTTAGAACAGTTTTCGATTCACAATTTTCAGTGACATTAGAGTTCCCATATACTTTTCACAAGGTTTCTCTAATTGTTAGCATGTTGCGTTACTATGACACATTACTCATAGCTGGCGAATCTGCATGTAGTATGGTTTGGATGTGAATTGTCCCTAGCAAAGCTCATGCTCAGGTTTAATTACCCAGTGCAGCAGAGTTGGGTGGTAGGGCCACTGAGTGGTGTTTGGGTCAGGAAGGGATTGATAAAGTTCCCAAGAGGATGGGTTAGTTATTATGAGAGCAGGTTGTTATTAAAAAAAAAAAAAAAAAGCTGGTCTGCTTTTCTTTTCCTCTTGTTATGCATACATACTTGTCCTTCTGATCTTCCCTCATGCATGGAGAAACCCAAGGCCCCCACCAGAAGCAGATGCAGCCCCTTGATCCCAGCCTCCAGAACTGTGAGCTAAGTAAACTTATCTTTATAAATGACCTGATCACAGGTTTTCTGTTAGAGCAACAGAAAATGGACTAAAACATATTGGATTTTAAACAAAGAACATGATTCAAAATCTCTTGTAGCAGTGCAATCTGATTTATTTCTGTGTGAAATCCATGAATGTGACCCTCACTGCTCCCTCCTGTGTACTCAGGTGTCCTATTATGGAGTGGCTATGCGTCCTGCAGATATGCAGGGGATGCATCTTGGTAGCCCCAGGCCATTCTAGAAACACAAGGATTATTTAGCATTCGGGGACCAATGAGATAAATGTGGGCTCATTACAAAGAATTTTCATAGGTTCCTATGGGTTGGTATTGGGGTGGACAGACAGGTTTTCTTTCCCATTTTTACCAGGTTGCTTCCAGGTCCTGGGAGGACTTCTTTGCCCTCGCAGGACACAAATGAGAACATGGCCTCAGACTGGTTGGCTCAGCTGTCCTTCTTTCTTTTGGCCCATATTCAAGATGATCATTAGAATGACAACTGCTGCTTCATCTGCTTCATGGTAGGGCAGCAATACATGAGTGCAGAAATGCCCAGGGGCCAATTTTAAGGGATTTTGAGTTGTGACAGATGAGTCCTAAGCCAGTGGTCTAATGAAATTTATGTTGCACCTAAAATTTAGTCATAAGACTAGGGAATAAGATAGTCTCTGGTCTCCCCTACCTCTGTTACACTCCTCAAAATCTTTGAGTCGTTAGCATGTTCATGGCATTCTATACCAGGATGCCCTTTAAAGGTAAACCAGATATGGCATTTCCCCTTACATTTAACTATTTAGAATTTATTTATTTCCCCTTACATTTAATCAAATGCGTAAAAGTCCCACTTTCCTGGTGGAGATATATCTTAAAGGTGATATATTTGGTATCTGTCCCATGGACACGCCCCAGACCAAGACCAAAAGGCCCAAGGACCCTCTCTCCTACTATAGATCATCTAGGAGGTGGAAGGGATTTCTTCAAAGTAATTCCAATTTATAAGCCAAGTATTATAATCAGGAAAACTGATTTACCAAACCACGTCTCGCCCATGCATTCATGGGATTTCCGGAAGCCAAAGGTAGTTTGTTTCCAGACCTGATTCCTGGCTGGATGAGGGAAGCCTGACAGTCCTGAAGGCTTGGAGTGAACTGTGTTCCCAGCATCACACATGGAGGGGGAAATCTCACTCAGTGCTGAGTCAAGGGTGTGCAGAGAGAGCTCTGAATTGGAGCCCCACCAGGAAGGCCTATTGGAGACTTGAGCCCTCACACAATGAACAGGGAAGAGAGATGTGTAGACTCTGTGTTCAATGAGGGTTTGGGGAGCTGAATAGAAAAGAAAGTGAAATAATCAGAAACGAGAGAGATTGTATGTGACAGAAAGATGAAGATGTTTTGCATGGAAGTGTTAAGGGTCATTAAAGGTCAATGGTCAGAGGGGAATAAAATTTAACATGCTCATCAGAGTAACAATGCTGATCCCTTGGCAGCAGCGTCAATGCCCTGAGTTCCTTAGCTAACCCAGGCTCTGTGTTAGTGCATTATTTAGTTGAATAATCAGAGCTAATAAGTGATTCAGTAATTATAATCTGTTTATTGTTGAAGCTGAAGGTTAAGCACGCAGATTGACTTCCTCAAAGCTGTCTTCCTTCATTCAAAGCCCCAGCAACTGAACCCTGCACTCATCCATCCATGTGTCCATCCAACCACCCACTAATCTACTCATCCATCCATCATCCATCCATCCATCCATCCATCTATCCAACCATTCATTTGTTTTTGTGGAAGGTTAGTGGAGCTAGCGGATGAGTTGAGCATTGGGTATTTCAGAGCAACATCTAGGAGACTCTGCTGAGCCTACAGGACCATGACATGGGAAGAGTTTAAATAAAGGAGAACATATTTCTTGAGACATGTAGAAGTGATGACAGGAGATGGATAAAGGGTTTTTTTAAAAAATTTCCTTTTATCCACAGAGTGACTTTAAAATTAGATTTTTTTTTACCTCACTCAATTAAATAATATTGCAGGGAAAAAATGGATAAAAGAAATGTCCCCTTTCTCTCTCGGTTCTAAGATCCAGTGCTTTATTCTAAGAGTGATCATTTCAGAACATTTCCATGCGGAAGAGGTGCTGAGGGAGTTGTTTTTGATGTTCCAGTTCTTATTTTTGGTAAAGGTTAAGATGGTTTAGAATTTCTCACAATGGAGTAATCTAATGAACCAAATAATTTTTAGCTCTCATAAAATGGTGTCACTTTTCAAATGGCCATATAAAATTGTTTTAAAAATTCAGTTTTAAAAGAATGTAACCTAGCATGACAAGCTTTATTCCAGAAGAACTTTTTTTTTTCCCTCGTAGCCAACTTATAAACTTCCATGGCAGTTATACCCAATAAAACTGCCAACAGACCTTAACTATAGTGGCACAAATGTTGTCACTGTAATAAAGGGGATGAGAGTATCATCAGACCTGCCTGTTTACATATACTTTGATGTCCTCGGTGTATGAGAGGATACAGAGCCGATTATATTCATGGAGTCTTAAGAGCTATAAAAACATTGGCAAATATATAGCTGTGTACAGAGTACCTCCAATGAAATATTTTCACTCTGCAATTCAGTCCTGGCTGATGACAGAAAGCTCAGGGCACGCCAAACCTTTGCATTATTTATGATTGATGTTTCTGCTCTTATAAAGTGTGAGCAATGTTAGGAGGCATCTGAGTGGAAAACGGATCATTTTGTTATTTGATGCCTTCGTTACATGGTCTTCTTCATGTCGTTGATCTGTGATATTTCATGCTATTAAGACCATTTTTTTTATGTTGAAAACTTTGCTGTAGAGTCAGAGAGTGATCTCATTAAACATCATGGAGTCGAGTTCATTAAGAAGGGGTCAAGCATTTCACCAGTCATCCCAACAACTTCTCTGTGCTGGATTTTCAGATTCCATATAGAATTTCATTCCTCCATGATGGTAAACCAGGCAGACATACCTGGGGTCCAGTAGAAAAGTTGGGCAGTGAGTTGGAAAGAAAATCATGAGTAGATAAAATTATAGGGCCTTCTATCATGGCAAGAAGAATTTGCTCATGGGGCTGGAAAAAGCTGATATATTCTGAAGGCTTCCGGATAAGGAAAAAGTTCTGCTTACTCAACATAAAGAGCACAGCTGAAGAAAGACTTCACTCTAACCAAGTGGGGTCGGTAGGAGCATACCCAGGACTCTGAGTCTGCATCTTCGCTGGAACACAGGAAAGCATTTGGGTCATTTTGATGAGGAGAATATCAGGGCAGGGATCCCTCTGTGGCACGCCAGGGTGGGTGCTCAGGACAGATCTTGGCAAAAGAAAGAGGATGATGAGGGTCAGTCCTAATGGGTGCTGTTCAGGAAACATGGCTGAACCATCCATATTGCTCTTTGGTAAGTGCTGCCTCCCTCCACAGTGTAGTAACTGAAGATGTTCCACTCCAGGAGAAGTTAAGCACATGCCACTGTCATGTCAGTTGACCTTCCTGGCCTCAATGCTAGGAAGAGTAAAGACTGTATTTCACATCAGCTTGCTGATGTGGCACTTAGCAAAGTGTCTGTCATAGAGTAAGTGTTCGTCAAATACTAGTTTTCTAAATAATAAAATATTTAATGCAATGCTCCATTACTTTTTCGTTTACCCTAAGCTCCTTAAAGCTTTTTAATGTGGCCTTTTTCCTAACATATCATCTAGCACATAGTTACATTTATATGTACATGAATAGGTACATTTGAAGTTAATGGGACCTAAACTGCTTCCCAGTGCATATTAAGCTCCTTAAAGGTAAGGGCTGTTACTTCTCTGTATTTGGCCCATCACCTAGCATAGTGCCCAAAATATAAGACCTTTGTAAATATGGATGGGATGAAGGGAAAACAATAAGTTCATATTTTGCATTGACCTTTTAACCTAGGCAATGTCTAAGAATACAACCTTTTTTTGGGTGAGAGTTTGAAATAGGACCTTGGGGGAACGAGCTGTTTAAGGAAATTTTAGTAGAGCTTCTAAAATAAAAATGGGAAGACTTCAGGAATAATTTTTAATGATATCCTAGCTTAGCACTGAGAAGCCCCTCCTGTTTCTGTCTCAAAGCATTTTATGACAGAGTATCACCAGTAGAGTTTTATGCTTTTGAAAATATTAGCACCACCATGGTGCATCTGATGAAAAATGAACGAATGAGAAGTAAAAGCCCAGGCTACAGAGCTGGCACCCCTGGGTGGCCAGCCTAGCTTGTGATCTTGAGCAAATTCCTCAGCTCTGAGATCCTCAGAGATTCTGTCCTGAGATATAAGATGCCATATTTACTTTGCCTGTTAATGAGTGAATATCAGAAGTAACTTAAATTTAGTCTTTCATAAGCAATAGATATTCAGTGATTTATTACCAAATTTTTTTAAATTTTGGCTCTGCAAAATTTTTATTGGTAGTAAACTATTTCTTTAGTAATTTATAGAAGTGACATGAAAATTTTATCATTCCAAAATTTTGAAACACGATGGCAATGTGAAAATCATTCTGTTTCACTCTAAATTCCTAGCACAAATTTATCCACCAAATATCTTGATTGGTATTAAACACAAGCTACTGTCTATCTGTTCCCGTAAGATCATTCTTCACCTTTCTACACATGGCTTTCATCATCTACAACAACTTGGAGCTCCCTTTACCTCCTGCTTCATGATAGATGTGTGGTATTCTGCAGCAGGGAAGTGTCAAGATCATTTACTGCTCTCTGATCTGGATGGGTTTATAGGTTGCTTGTCCCATGTTACAGCAAACATCCTCCAACATGTTGCTCTAGCCCCGAGGAGAGCAGTTCTCTGGGAGATACAGCAGTGTCTCTATTTCACTATAGCCTCACAAGGCAACCTTCTCCTGGGCCTTTTCTTTTGTCTTAATCCACTTGAACATCTCAGCTCTGCACACATTCTGTTCTTTATAAATAATGGGGATCAGCTGACCCAAATGTTGATTCTAGCTGAATAATTCCTATACTTCTCCAGTCCTATGAGTTTGGAAAAATGTATAATGACGTGTACCCATTGTGGTTCCATTTATTTATATAGTATTTAGCAGTGCTGGGATTGAACCCAGGGCCTTGGTACAAGTACACAAGCACTGTACCTCTGAACTATACTCCCAGATCCTAGTTATTTTTTAAATGACTTAAGTTCTGTAGGGAATGAGAAATAAACTGATATATTTTTTATAGAGACACAGCAACATCTTTTTCTTGATTCTGCTCCTGACTATGAGGAGCACTGGAAACAAAGTTTGAAATATTTCTCTAAAGGAGAACGCTGGGAAGCTCAATGGTGGGATGACCTTCCTTATAAGAGTCCGTTTGAGCCAGGTGCAGTGGCACACGCCAGTGATCCCAGCGGATCAGGAGACTGAGACAGGAGGATTGCGAGTTCAAAGCCAGACTCAGTAATGGAGAGGCATTAAGCAACTCAGTGAGACCCTGTCTCTAAATAAGATACAAAAAAAAGAGGGCTGGGGATGAGAATCAGTGGCTCAGTTGTTGAGTGCCCCTGTGTTCAATCCCTGGTACCCCCTCAAAAAAGAAAAGAGTCCATCTGAGTTTGTCCAGGAGCCCATGTAAGCAGTGCTGAGGACACGAGTTGTGTCCTCTGCCTTGGACAACTTGGCTATTTTAGAAATCAAATGCAATAGACTTGATCTTCTCTTCCTAGATTTCATCCTAGATTTGAGGTATACTAGAAAAGCAGGTGAAGAGCATTTCAAATTAAGGGAACTGGGTGTGTATATGTATCTATGTCAGTGTATGGGAATGTGTGCACAGACATATTCGTGTGCTTATGTGCAGATGTATGTGCATGTGCATTGAGTATAGGTGTGAACATACATATGTACGTGGGTACATGTGTCTATATGTGTATGCATGTGCATATGTGCATGTGGGTGCATGTTCATTTGTATGTGTATTTATATGTATGTGGGTGTGTGTATTTGCATGTTTATGCTCTTGTATGTGTAGGTGTGTCTTTGTGTGTGCTTGTGTATCTGTCAGTGTGTTAGGCTGACACATCACCTGATGCCCATTATTGTAGAGGTCAGTTTCACCATGAAAGCTAACAGCAGATGAATAGTATCAGGTAGATTCCCTGGGAGAGAGATGAGGGGTCCAAGACAGATGCTGGGCCTGAGGGAGCCAGACTAGAGGAGGAGCACCCAGCTCTCAGGGATCAGGAGGCAACTCAGGTCCTCCTGTCACTGGAACAGTGAAGCGAGCCTCCTACTTGAGCCTCCCTGGGAGCAATGAAGCTATAAGATGACCTAGGAGATGGAACCGCATGACACCATACATATTTTGTACACCATCAAGTACCATATAACATGACTATTAGTCAAATTCATATGTAAGGCAGAGGGTCAGGGGTTGAAGTCAGGGCAGGGTGGGAGGAGAGTGGAATGGAGTTAAGCAAAGGCTTAAGGTGGAATCTGGGACTCCACTTCCATGTGTAACTAAAAAAGACAAATAAAAATTGGGGGGGAAATAGAACCTGGTTCCAGACCCAGAAGATTCCAGGGACTGTGTCTGTGTGGCCAGTTCTGCTCAACTGGACTCAGCCAGCATGCCCACCCTGCAGGCAGAGAGATGAGCAAGGGTAGTATGGGAAACGCAGAGGGAAATAGCATCTATGTGCAGGAAAAAAAGGGAGGCTGAGGACAAGCACAAATCCAGTTGGGTTGTGAGGCCTGTGCAGAGGTGTCTGTGCCAACACTGGGCATTAACGGGCCACTAGAAGTGAACCCCTGGGCAGACTGAGAGCAGAAGGGAACTCTGGACAGACTGCAAACAGGACAACAGCTTGGTGTGTGGTGAGGAGGTGGGCCAGCTGGAGCAAAGGGCTTCCTGGTCTTCACATTCCCAGTGCCCCACACAGCACTGGATAGGACAGCTGTCCAGTGAGTGCTGCCAAATGATGGCAACCACCCCCAGGGGGTGTTGGGTCCATGTCCCCCGATTCTCTCTGCAGCATCTGCCTTTACTTTAAAAAAAAAAAAAAAGGAAAAGAAGATTGAGTCCTTTGACCAAAAAACACATTCCTCAGTAGTGAAGTGCTCTTCCTTTTAAGGGCCTGAAACCTGACCCTGACTTTCTTGAGTCTTCACTCCTTGCAGGTGTGGGGAGGATATCAGTCAGCCTGCCAGAGGCTCCCTAGAGAGACATTTGTAGATTTGTCCTTGGGGGGCTGAGGTTCATTCCCTGCACTTGTTAAGTTGCTAAGACGGAAGTGTCAAGTTGGCAAACAAAAACCAAAAAATCATGGTGTTCCCAATTCCTCAGTCTAGCAAACCCTCAACCCCCCAGAAGATACAGATAAATTGATTGCTACGCCCACTTCCCCATTTATTTTTCTTTCAGATAAAATGGTCCAAAAGAATGCATAGTTCAACAAATGACACTTTCAAGTTAAAATAGAATGGATTTTACCTATTTCAGTATACATATATTACAAGAAATGAGTGATATTTCATTTGTGAGTCACTTGCTATTTCCTTTCCTTACAGATAATTCATTTTGGGAAATCATCACTGCTAGTATCCAGTGACAGTGATATAGCTGGTGAGATGCACGCGCGCACGCGCGCACACACACACACACACACACACAGAGCATCCAGTGGAAAGCTTGTGAATCAAAGGCTTGACTGCCTCTTGCAGCTGTATTTATTTTCCCTCCAGCTTTTGGCTGTGGAGTCTTCCTTCTATTCTAGGCCATGAACACTCGACCCCCACTGCTGCCAGCATCGTTTATGTTGTATTTGACGTGATCACTACTGTGTCTATCTTGATGAGCCATTTCAAGGACAAATGCTTTAAAAATGGAGGCACACATTCTAGGAGGGTTCTAGGGCCTGATGAATCTTCCCGACAAATATGAGTCTTTGAAGCCTTAAGAGGATCATCAGTGGAAGCATCTCAGAGATGGAGACATTGGAAGCTACCATGCTCTTCCCTGTCAATGGGGCATATCTGATGAACCAATTTTCACTACGGTGCTAATAACTAATAGCGTAAGATGTCATTTCCCCAAGAAAAACACATCCATTTTTATTCATATTTCTGGACTTGCCAAAGAATAAATTTTTATGGTTTGACCTTTTTTGAGTTATAAAAATATCAGGTGCAGGGAGTGAGCTTTCCAGCCACATGTGAATGATACCACCTTGGCAGCTTCTTCATCTTCTTAAAGCTGGGACTCAGGAGTACAGTGAGACCCACAGGTGTTGGGGCCCTGAGGGTGACTGGAGGCTGTGTGCATCTGCATGACATGTCTTCTATTTGGAGCCTTCTCATCCTGTGCTCCTTAAGCTCCTTAGGGAAGCTGTGACATGCACCTCTGGCTCCCCTGTTGGTTGGGGGTTCTCTGAAAGATGGATTTCTTTTCAACTATCTTTGCTTCTCAGCACCCACCCCAGTAACTGGAATATCAGAGGTGCTGAGAAAAGGCTGAATGAATGGGAACTAACTAATGTTGCACACCTGCCAGGGACTGGGTCTTTGTCCATGTCATCTCACCTGCAAACCCACCCTAATCAGAGGTGGGGGTCATGAGTCTTGAAGATGAGGAAATGGAGACACAGAGCTGTTGGGTTGATTGTTCCAGGTTTCCACTGCTAGAAAAAGAGGGAGCTGGGCTGTGGACCCAGGCCAGAGTGACACTCGGCAGTGTCTGGGACTCCCAGACCAGGCTAACCTCATGTACAAACTCAGTGGAACTCAGGGTTTGTGGACCATGGGTGAAAAGAACTTCAGTCTCCTAGCCTGAAGACTGTGTTTTTGTGAGGTTCTTTGGTGATCCTGCAGAGGTGGCTTCTACCATTGGTGGGGTGAGGGTCTGTGGCCTTAGCAATTAGTGGGGTGACAATATGTGCATATTTTGGATATAATGTCAGAGAAAACAGTCTTATCCTGATAGTGTTCAATCATGAGAAAGGTTACGAAGAGCATCCTAGAAATCTGGGATGGGGCCTTCCCATTTTTGCAGTTTGCTCTACCCCTCACTGTACTGACCAGGCCCTCAACATCCAGAAATGTCTTAAGATTTCACCTAAGTAAATTTGGGTGACTTTGGAAAAAAATGCATTTGCCAATTGTATTCCAAAGTTTCTTTTGGACACTTTACTAGTCTGCAAAGCAGAAATCTGGCTGAATCCAAGCTATCCATCTCTTTGAGTGGCCACACATGAGGAGGGTTTGAAGCTTGGTCATACCCATCCCCTACCTTGCTTGTCTCCATTGCCTGCTGCCTCCCTCCTGTCCTCTCCTTATACTGGACTTATAGGTGCTCACAATTACTGCAGGTTTATTCACCCTTGGGAATCCCCAGAGCTGAGGAATGAATCCCAAGCTTTCTAGCAAGAATCAAAGGACCATCTCTTCAGTGTGATATGACAAATTACCAGGCCCTCCCTGGCCACAAGGAGAGAAGGCTCTTTGACCTTGAGGTTAACATATCTGCATGGCACCTGGAGGACCACCGAGGAAGAAATCCTCCATGGAGTACCCATCCAAGGAAGCTTTCCCGGCGTGGTAACTGACAGAGAGGAAGAGACTCATGGATTTTCCAGTGATTTTTTTTTAAACTAGCCCCATTTCAGAAAGGAGTGCTTAGCACAGGCTGATGTGCCTTCCATTGTTCAAGCTGCCCTTGACTCAGACGGTATAGAGCAAAGCCTGGCACTGCCTGGGGCTGCATCCTGGCCCTGCCATTTATCTATGCCACTTTGGGCATTAAATCACTGAATTTCTCCTGGTCTCCATTCTCTTGTGTTTAATTGGGAAAAACAGAAGAATATACCTGGCTAGATTCTGTGGACCAATATTCAAGTTCTGATTCACTCTGCATTTGTTATGTGCCCATTAGGAGGTTTTTGAACCTCCTGGGTAATATCCCTGAAATGAAAAGGGTGGCTTAGGTCTTCCTCCTGTCATACTCAGCCATCTAATGAGTTCACCTTGTTCCCTTCATGTAAGTGTCTCAGTAAAGATAATGCAATTGTGAAGAGCTCACTGCACTTACAAAAGCCAAAGCCAAAGCAAAAGGGGGTTGGCTCTCATTTACTACTATTGTAAGAAAGGCATTAATCTCTCTTAATGACCTAATCACCTCCTAAAGGCACTACCTCCCCAAAACCAGAACAACCATGATCAAATTTCAACATGAGGTTCGGAGGGAACAAACTGTAGCATCTTGCTAATTTTGTCATGATCCTCCAATGAAGATTTTGTTGTCCCATGAACCTATGATGAAATGGATGCCTGGAGGGGTTTGGTCACTTGTTGGGAGAGGAGCATAAAGTTCTGTATTCTTGTGTTGGCACAGCTAGCCCCAGACCTTGGCTCTTCCTCTTCTGTATTTCCTTTTTCTTTGCCTTATATTTCTTCACATCTCCTATAGCTGAGTCTCTGACACTTAATCCTTTAGGAGTTAAAGTGGGCTCAGAGTTCTCACTTTATAGTGGCCTTAATCTCCAGGAAGTGCCCCTAAACAAGTCATTAATGTGACCATGTGACCATGCAGCCTCCCAAGATATTTGTCTTTGGATGGAACCCTTAAATGTATCTGTCTTCACTATGTAATGTGTGTGTTACTTGTTACTCATTTAGAAAATATCTCTTCCAGCCCTGGGTAGCTCTAAAGCATTTATAAAGCATTTTTATATAGACTTCACATTAGATCTCTACAACTCCCAGAAGGTGGGTACTCTTATTCCACACACAGGCTGTGCAGTGCCAGGCCCTGCAGCTATGTGAGCCCCACAGTGCAGGGACAGAGGGCCAGCCTCCAATAGCCAGGCTTTTTCCTGCCATGTTCCCTTCTTTTCCTACTGGTGCTCGAAAGGGTGGAGTGAAATTCCCAAGCCTGTGAAACTCATAAGCAGAAATGCCTGGGCTTGGGACAGGTCCCTGCCTCCAGGCTAATTTAAATGAGATATTGCTAGAAGGAAGCACTGAAGGTCTTTTGCCTGCTGCGTGGCACCTCAGATACACACATGGAAAGTCCTTAGAGATGAGTCCAAGAGGACTTGCTCTTCTCATCTTCTCTAGCCAGAGATGGGTTGAGGGTGATGTTCAGGATTACTAGACCTTAAACTCTAGGCCATCAGTTTCAAGTTTCCCCATTTTCAAGAGACTTTGGTTGTGAAAATTGACTGGGATGACCTAAAGAAAGTGGCTGCCAGCGAGTCTGGACCTATGCAAGTCCTTAGGCTGTGACTGTTGTTGTTCTGGCCTGGACGTTCCCTGGAGTCCTACAAGCTGCTGCCTGTAGAGTCCATATTCTTGGTTTATTTCATTCCTGTGCTGCTCTCTGTAGTTGGGATTCATCCCGAGGACCCACTCTCTTCATCTGAATTGGGCGTGTTTTGCAGCTCACCCAGCCATCCACTGGCAAGGCATCTTGGAGGAAGGCAATTCTCCTGAGTTAAGGCCACCTTCTCAGGGTAGCTCAGCATTCCTCGGGGGCCACGGTATGTGGATTCAGATTATGAAGATGAGGGTGGGGTGCACAGGCTGTGGTTGTGGGCAGTGCTGTTGGTATTGCCAGGATGGTCAGGGTAGTGGTATTGGCATCCCGTGAAGAACAGCGCCTGTGGTTGTCAGAGTGAGCTCCGGGAAGAGACACTAAGTGCCTCATTGCTGCAGCCTGGCTTCATGCTGAACACTCTGACAAAGACCTGTTTGTGTCTCTCTCTCTGAGTCCTTCTGATTTCCTGATGCCTTAATCCTTTGTTCTCTGTTTCCCTCATGGATTTCTAGACTGTTTACAGATTAGATGGATTTGGATTGGCTTTCCAGATCACATTTCTTTTAGTCCCTTGAGCTGGTTTTCCTGCTTTTTCCTCCAGCCCTCTTTCTCCATTTGGTACAGTATCTGTGAGTACTGATTGGAAAATTGTCATAGAGTGACTTGTGTAAACTTGGCATGTGTCAGCAGTAGGAAGATTGTGTGTGTGTGTGTGTTGCTACTATCGGTATCCTTAGTATAATCACTATTCCTAATCCTTAAAATGAATAAAGAAAATCTTCCCATTGAAAATCAACTATATATCACAAGCATTATTTGTATAAACATTATATGTATGTGTATATATATATATCCATTTATTTGTTTTAGATCATTATTACTATTGTTATTATTGTTTTTATACCAGGGATTGAACCCAGGGCGCTTAACCACGGAGCCACATCCCCAGACCTTTTTTTGTATTTTAAGACAGTGTCTTGCTAAGTTGCTTAAGGCCTCACTAAGTTGCTAATTCTAGCTTTGAACTTGTGATCCTCCTGCCTCAGCCTCCCACGTTGCTGGGATTACAGGCATGTGCCACTAAGTCTGGCTTCTTTTAGATTAATTTTAAAGAAGTCCTCCAAATTTCATGAGGTTTTGGCTCTCTGGCATCTATTGTGAAGCAGTCTATAATGCGGTGCTTTTTAAATGTCCTCAGGTCTGTTTCTGATCTGTTTGAATTCAGACTCCAGGGCTCAGTGGGAGACAGATTTCCTAGTAGGTGCCAAGTCCTGGTTTTGAACTTCATTGCTGAAACAAAAATCCAAGTTATCAGTTACCCACACAATGTCAATGCTTCCAAAATTGAGCTCATCTGTCTTCAAACTACCTCCTCCCATGGGGCCTCCAGGACAGGTGACTGAGGCTCCCTAACCCTCCCTCTCTCCATGCTTTCAAATCCTGTCTATTATGTCTTCACAACCTCTATTTCACCCCCATTACATCCTTGTATCTCAATACTCCTTGGACAACTGGAAGAGCATAAAGGAGACTCTTGCTCTACAAACTCACCAATGGGTTATTTATTTGAAGTCTGCCTTTTTCAACCTTCTCACAGCCACCCTGGGGGATATTTTCAAACTTTATTACTCTCATCTTGGGCCCTCACCACATGCCAACCAGGGTTCCCCTTTTTTCCAGATTGATCCCAACCTCTTACTCTAGTATTTGAGACACCCAGAGTCCACCCCAAACTTCTTCTAGAATATTTTCCAAAACCTCCTTCCTATTCTGAAAGAACATTTCCATTCTCCTCTCCCAACATGTCTGCAGTTCATTTTTATAGTTTTCATTTACTCCTCCAGTATTACCAGGCTAGCACTCCATGTCACGAACTCAGCTAGGTCTTGTGGAAGGAATGATGACCAGGCATTGAGTCTTTCCCCAGGAAACCCTCCTACTCATTTAAGCTGTTTCTGCTTCTGGAGTGGTGTAACTTCCCCCCTGGTAACACACTCCTCTTAAAATCATTCAAGGAGATAGGATGCCCCTGACCCTGTGTAAAGCATTCCTTAAATATACCAAACATGCAGAAGATATTCCTGTCTTCTGACTATGTAATCCACTTTTGGGAACCTAAACATGTAATCCAACATGAATCTAAACATGTAATCGAACAGAAGCCAGAAAAAAAAAATGGCTTCTGCATAAAAATTCACATTATCTTCTTATTTTTCAGCTTTATGCATTATACGGAAAAGTGGAAATCATATAAATAACAAAGGATGGCATAAATATAATAAATTGAGACCATCAATAACAGAAGATTTCCAAACCCTATTGTATCCACTTAGGAGCGAGTATTCCACACCTGTTCAATTATCAAGAACAGAAGCTTCTGGCAATATGGGAAAAGACTACCATGAATTATTTGAAAAAAAAAAAGTAACTATAGCCATGTATATGTGTATAAGCACTTGTGTTAATGTTTCTAACTCTACTTAGCACACGATTTTAAAATCATATGTAGCAAAGAAGACTAAATGAATCCACCGATTTATCACCAGTGATTACCTCCAGAATGTGGGCCAGAGGTAATCTCTCTCTCTCTTCTTTTCACTTTTTTGTGTTTTGCAAAATTTCAATGTGTCACGCATGTATTATTTTAGGGTTTATTTTTTTAACAACTAGTCTTTTTTTTTCTTTTGCCCATTCTATGTGTGCCTGCCACATGTCACTTTCAGGATGCTACTGCTTCCTGTCTCCTCCCTTGAACTCTCATAATTTATCTCATAAGCCTTGTCACTAGAAAGCCATGTCCTATGACACCTTCTCCTTTATTTGTCTGTGTATGTAACTCTTCTCCCCAGCTAGATTGGGGCAGGCAGTAAGCATGGCTTAGGCATTGTTGGCCCCATGGATATGTAACCACCTGCCTGTTGTGAAAGGGTGTTGGGAGAGCAAGGTGTGCTGATATTGAGATGTACGGAGGAGCCACAGTGGTACTAAGTTGCTCCTTCCCTTGAAGAAGTTAGGGATAACAAAGCAAATTTCTCTCAGGGATTCATTTAAATAAAAATATCTGGGAGTGAATAGTAAGCAGAGACTAGCATTATTTAAACTTCTGCATGGCAGGAATTTTACTTCCATTTCAGAAATCATGATTGAAAACCTCCATGCATAGGGAAAGTTATGACAGAGGAAGAAAATGGGCTCTGAATTTATGAAGGGCTTAGCGTGACCTTCTGCTTTTCCTTTCAAAAGTTCTGTGACTTCTCACATTTTATATCATCTGTCCATTTCTAAACTTGCATCTGTCTAGTTGCAATTAATTGAGGTATATCCTTGTACAAATGAAGTGCTCACTAAATCTCTGTTAATTCAAAATAATCCTAGGCTGGGTGCAGTGGTGTAAGCCTGTAATTCCAGAAAAGTGAAACTGAGGCAGGAAGATCAAAAGTTCAGACAAGCAATTTAGTGAGATCCTGTCTCAAAAGAAAAAAAAAAATCATGGGTATGTAGCTCAACTGTAAAGCTCCCTTAGACTCAATCTTAGAACGAAGAAATCTAAAGTTTCTATCTCTAAATATAAATATATCTATTTATTATATATAAATACATATTATGTGCATAATATTTATATATTATTTATGTAAATAACTACTAATAATAGATTGTTATTTATTATATTATATAACATTTACATTGTTAGATATATTTTTATAATATTTATTTGTTACAAGTTTATGTTATTTTTATTTTACATATATTAAAACCAATATTGGATGCTTACTAGAGAAAAAGTAAATATTTATAGATAAATGAAAGAGAAATTTTGCAGTTTACATATTTTTACCTCCTAAATTTTAAAACAAGGAATGTACTTCCTGTCACAGTAATTAATACTCATTTTTGAAAAAAATAAGAGAAGCAAAAAACAATCATCTGTTTTGTGTTAGCCATCCTGGGTGGGAAGCAGCTCACAGCAGAGAAGAGGCTCATGTGCTAGGTATCCACATACTTACTTACCCAGCACAAGTCTCTGGTTTAACTCCCCACGTCTCCTGTGGTGCCAGTCAAACTCCCAAATGACTGGATAAGGAAGTTGTGTCTCATATCTGACTATGGGTTGGGGGTAATTGAAGGGCAGAGTTCTTTATGGTACTTATTAAAAATAATATTTTCTGTTACTGAAGCACTGTTTGAAATGCTTTAAAACAATCTTTCAAAAATGAACAAGAAAACGTGGTAAATTTTTTAAGGCACCAATGCTCTATGCAAGATGAAGAAACAATGGGGAAAAATACATACCAAGAAATAATGGATCTAAAGAGGTGAATAAGCAAAGCTGGCAATGCCCTGGGGAACGAGCTGAGCCACTGTTCCTATTACAGAGATGGAAGATGAGGTCTGCACACTCTTGCAAGGGAAAGTTGGATGGAAGATTCCTGTATAAACGCTGGGTCCTCAAAGGACTGCAACCACAGCAACAACCATGAAAACCAAACAAAGCACAGGAACTCTTCCCACAAATGGAGCTATAAGCACATTTGACCTTCTGAGCATTAGGTTTGTGTCAAAGGGACAAAACTCGCCTTTCCTGACAATTCTGAACTAGAAGATAGGGTGTTGGATTGGAAGTAGCATCTTGTAGCCGAAATAAACTGTCCAGTCTTGTTACATGTTGGTAGCCCCTCAACCCTGTTAGAAGTAAAGTAAAATCCTTCCATCGGAAGAAAACAATCTATGCTGATGCACTAAAAAATTCACATAATAATGTGTTAAGAAACACAATGCTATGAAAAAATAAATAAAATCATCAATGACACAAGGAAATAATGCTCTTTGATTAAGGGTCAGTAGAAACAATAATAGAAACAACAACTTTGATTAAGGGTCAACAAAGAAACAACAAACAACTTTGATTAAGGGTCAGTAGAAACAACAATAATCAGATCCAGAAAACTTCAGATATTCAACTTATCTGATATAGAATGCATCACACGTCTGATGCTGTCTTAAAGGCTTCTATTTCCTTAGGCTCTGGTTTGGGAAAAAGTGTTTTGAGGCAAATTAGGGAGAGACTGGGATTCTTTAGTCATTCTCCCATCTCCCAAGAATAATAGCTCTCACATAGGCATTGTGCAGTGTCTAGAGTTGTTACAGCTGTTTTCTATCCAGTTTTTATAGTTGTTTAGGACAGGAGTATTAGTGTGATAGTGTTACCATTGGGAAGTCCAGTTGAAGACCAGGTCACTGGTATCATGAACAAAGACTTGAGCAGGACACACAAGAAGTAACACATAAGGTACAGAGTTATTGAAGGTGAAGATAGCACTCTGTTAGGTAGAATGCAGTGGGCTGAGAGAGAGAGACAGGCTCAAGGCCCCAATGTCTGGAAATTAGGGTCTTATATCCTGAATTGCGGGGTGTTCTCTTCCCTATATGGACCTGATTGAAGACTTTACCCAATTTTCTCCCATTGGTTACCTTATGATACCCAATTCGAGTATTTTCCATTCACCCCCCACACAGATTATTTTAGAACATCTAATTAGAATACTTCCCACTTTACTTCCATTGGTCATTTTAAAACTTGAACCTATTGTCATGGTGGAAGTCCTCATTGGCAGGAGTTGTCATGGTAATGGGACTTCTTGTAAACAGGAGCAGGACTCTTCTTCTCATCTTGTCCTACTTTTTAATACCCTGATTCTGCCATTTTGATGTCCCTGAACTCCTACCTAACAATAGCCGTGACTCCACATGGCTATAATTGGATATCCCTTTGGCTATTACTAACAGAACTGCCATGAATGCTTTCATACATGTTTTTTTAGTAAATAGGGTCATGCATAGCTGTTGGGTATTTGTTCTCTGTTGTCTATAAAGGCGTTTCTCTTGCTAAAGCTGATTTGCTCTTCCCTATTATGAATGAGGATTTGCTGGATCATAGGAGATAATACTACCTTTAGTAGTATCACCAATTTCTGACCAAAACTAGATTTTTTTCTCCCCCTCAGCATTGTGGAGCCAATAACAAACCTTAGGCTTGATTACACAGAAAAGGAAACTTTATTTTATGACCAGAGTATAGGGAGAGGCAGGGAGAAATAACTCAGGTTAATTTCTCATAAATAACTCAGGTTAACATCCAAACAAAGGATGAGGGTTCTTTTGAAATAAAAGAGAGAAAGGGGCTGGATTTAGTGAAAGAGTAAGAAGATTATTCATGACATCTTGGGGAGGGGTGTGAGTCTATCCTGAAGGTGAGAGAACTTTTCTTTTGTCTTTTTTTCTATCCTTATATGGATTGGTTTCAAAAGGGGTCAGAAGTGAACCAGACCACCTGCTGGGGATGGGAATTTTATTAGGGCCATGTGTTACCAGATGGTCATGAGTCTGGGGTGAAGAGCACATCCTCATGGTGTCCTTTATGGCCCAAACTGGTTTTGCATGATTCCATTCTGTATCTGGTCCACAGTAGCAGCAGCTCAGGTCCCAGATATCAGCATGGCTGGTTAGGTGGGTGTCAGGTCTGGAACAGCACTGGTTAGTAAAAGGGATTGTTTCTTAGGATTTGAGAGGATGTTTGTAATAACAGTAGGTACTACTAAGCTATTTGCCAAATTAGTTGTTCATTATATTGCCCTTAGCCCACAAAGAGACGTCCAGTTTCTCCATATCTTTGATATGATATCTGCTATTGCCGTTGTATAAACCATTTTAGCCACATTACTGGATATGGGTTTATATCTCATTGGGTTTTAATTTATGTTTTCTTCATGACTAGTGGATATTGGGCACAGTATCATGTATCCACTAGACATTTTATGAAATATCTGCTCAAAGGATTTTGCCAATTTATACATAAAATTGTCTGACTCCTCATTGATTTGCGGTTCTTTTATTTTCTCTATAATAATCATCTATTTTATAAACATTCTGGGGAGATATTCCAATGTGGTTTGCTTTTTTCTCTCATAGTATTGTCACGATAGCTAGAAGTTTTTAATATTTGTGTCTAGCATTAATCTTTTCCTTTGTGGTTAGGAATTTATGTATTCTGTTAAAGCAACTTGTCTGCTTCTTAAATACACTTTCATATTTTTTTTAGAAACTATGGATTTACGTCTCATATTTAGGTGTATGACCCATGAAGAATTATTTTTGTTCATAGATTAAGGTGAAGCATCACTATTATTTCCCACATGAATACCCAGATGACCCATTGGAAAAGATCATAATTTCTTGCCTGCAGTGTATTGTCACCTTGATCATTAGCAAGGTGGGGATGCCTGAGAGTGCCAGTTATCCAGCACTGGATGTACATGTAGCTCTGATCTCTTGATCTGGTTTTCCTTCTATTTAAAACTGAACTGTTTTAATTACTGCATGTTATTAAAAGTATTAAAATGTTGTCATGTACTCCTGACTTATTTTCTTGAAGGCATGTTTATATTTTTGGTGTTTTTAATTTTTCATGTCAATTTTGAATCAGATGAAAACTTGTGGGAATTACAATGTTTTATAAAATCACTTTGTAAATAAGTGTGGGTGAGAAGGAACATTTTTTACCATTGGTTTTAATATATGGCTATTACTCTGTTTATTCAGGTATTCTTTGTTTTCCCCCAGTAATTTCAATTCTTGGTGGAGTTATTATTCATCTTTTTCTTTTCATTTATTCAGAAGTATTTGAGATATATACTATTAAAAGTAAACTGTTTTAAAATGTCTGTTTTCTAATGTTTTTTATTAGTACACAGAATTACAATCGAATGTTACACTTTGACCCTGTATCCAGTATTATTATGTAATTATCAACTTGTAACACAAGTTGACATTTAAAAATATCACCCTAGGGGCTGGGGTTGTAGCTCAGTGGTAGAGTGCTTGCCTAGCACATGTGAGGCACTGGGTCTAATCCTCAGTACCACATAAAAATAAACAAATAAAATAAAGCCCTGTGTCCATCTACAACTTAAATTAAAAAAAATAAAATCACCCTAAAGTTCAGTGGTGATAGGTGAACTGTTGAAGTTATATATGAAGCTGTGAGATTTGGAATTAGCTGGGGCTTCTCTTCAGAGTGACAATCTGATGAGTTGGTTGGGATATCTCTACTTGATATGCCTCATTCTGGGGCACAAACTGGATGGGCAGACACTACCTTCTAGGTGTTCTTCTCAAGGAGAAGGTGGGAACCTCCAAGACACCTGAATTTTGGACTCCCATGAAGCTCGCTCACTTCTGCCCACAGCCCATTGGGCAAAGCAAGTTACATGGTTAAGTTCAGCCTCGATGAGGCAGCCAGTTCTGCTTTCCTGGAGGTGGGCAGAAGAAGCAAATATTTGCTACATAAGTCTAATTCACACGGTTGCTAAATTTGCCTATTAATTCAAATAATGTACCTGAATATCCTTTTGGATGCTCTGTATTTACAATTTTGCTATCTTCAAATAATAGCACCTGTATCCTTATACTTTTCTTCTTCCCTTACTGTACTGTTTAAAACAATGTAATTGTTGAATGGAAGATGATACATTTGTCTTGTGCCTTATTTCAGGTAAACTTTCAATATGTCATTCATAAGTACAATTTTTGTTGTAGGCTTATTGTTGTTGTTATTGCAAATGGATATTGGATTTTGTGAAATGTTTTTTCTGTAACCTTTGAGATGAGCACTTTTATTTTTATCTTTATTCTATAAATGTGGTAAGCTGTATTGATTTTTGTAATGTTAAAACAGCTCAAATTTCTGGAATAAGCCCAACTTGATTGCTATGAATTATATTTTAAAAACTGTATTATTAGATTCAGCTCCTGAATATTTTTCTTAAGATATTTGTAGCCATGTTAATAAGAGAGTTCAATGACAGATTTGTTTCTAATGTTTCCTTTCTTATGTTGTTGTCAGATTTTTAATTTCTAGGTGTTGATAGTTTTATAAATTGATTTTGAAAGGGATTATTTTTTTTTCCTTTCTATTTTTTTTTCCTGGTAGAACTGTTCTGGTAGAACTAATTTTTTTAATTTAATTTATTCTTTATTTACTTTAATTTAAATATTTTGAAGAATGCACAGTTTAGCCATCTAATCCTAAAGTTTCCTTTATGAAAAAGTTTTTTTTTTAAGTAGAAGCTCAGTTTATTTAATGGATATTAGAAGGTATGTGTGGATATCATAGGATATAGAAGTATTCTTATTTTCTACTTCTTGATTGGAATTGATGATACCTTTTAAAAATGAATTTATTCATTTAATTTGAATTTTTAAAATTTTGTCAAGTGCTTTTCATATTTCCTATACTTATTTATTTTATCTGCAGGAATCTGTCATGATTATTCATTAATCATTGATTTGGGTCACTGTATCATCTTTCTCTAGTCTTTCTCCCCTCCCCTTTGTCTAGATTTGTCACCTTTATTTGTTTTTTGTTAAAAAAAAATAAAAAGAATTTGGTGGTTTGCTTATTTTTTTCTTATTTTTGCTAATTTTAAAAATTTGCTTTCCTTTTCATAATTTTCTTCTCTCTTTGTTATTATTTTCTTCCTTCTATTACTTGGAGTCCAGTTCAATGTTCTTATTTTAACTTTTAGAATCAGTGGGCTGCCTGCTCAGATGAGTCCTACTAAGGGCCTCCAGATTCTGGCTCTTCCGCTTGCTCTGAATTCCAATTTCTATCTCATTGTCCCGGAAAGACTGCAGAAAGATCTAGGCAGATTG
Source organism: Marmota marmota marmota (assembly GCF_001458135.2). NCBI lineage: Eukaryota > Metazoa > Chordata > Mammalia > Rodentia > Sciuridae > Marmota > Marmota marmota. The sequence goes on from NW_026000037.1 coordinate 23,523,376, forward strand.
CTTTGTATTTGGTGTTTATGTCTCATAATGAAAATTTGCATATTCCCTAGGGTAAAATTCGAGTTCATTTCTGTGGCCTGATATGCTTCCCTTTCCTCTAGGATTGTGATTAAGTCCCAGATGTCTTGGTGGTCCTTTCCTGCTTTGAACAGGTTTAAAAAAGTTATCTAGCTTTTATTATTGTCCTTAATGTGAGGATTAACCTGAGCAAACTACTTGTCAAAGCTAACAGGAGAATCTTGTCCAACTTCAGTAGGTTTAAATCAAGTAAACTTTAGTGTATGAAATGGGATTTTCAAAAGCTCATTTACAATTTCACCAGCAGGCTCTAAAAATTCTCATTACTTTATATCTCACCAACACTAGATTTTGTCAGACTTTTAATTTGCACAAGTCTGGTGGATGGGAAATAGAATCTCACTGTGGCTTTACTATGCATTTCTCAGATCAATAATGTGATAGAGCCAGGCAAGGTGACACTTGCCTGTGATCTTAGTGGCTCTGGGGGCTGAGGCAGGAGGATCACAAGTTCAAGGCCAGCCTCAGCAAATTAGTGAGGCCCTAAGCAACTTAATAAGATTCTGTCTCAAAATAAAGAAAGGACTGAGGATATGGCTCAGTGGTTAAGTGTCCATGGCTTCAATCCCTGGTACTACTACTAATATGATAGGGCATTTTTTCATTCTTTGACTTAATTACCAAACTTAAAATTCCGTGAATTTCCTATTCACATATTTTACTCATTTTTTTCTGTTGCATTTCTTGCCTTTAGTATTAATTGGTAAGTTCTTTAGCATTTTATATTCATTAATATTCATCTATATTCTTCATACACCATAGATATACTCTCTCCAAGTTTGACTTTTCATTTTGTTAAGAACGTTTTTAATGGAAAGAGATTCACTTTCATAGCAAAGGAAGTTTTTTACAACATATTACACTTTAGTTTAAAAAAAATAGATAAGACATAGCTAATCCCTCTGCCCCTGCCTTTGCCCAAAGTAACTCCTGTCTAGAGAAGCAGTGGTGCTAAGATGTGGTGGAGAAGTGGAGCACGGACCTCTGGTGACACTCTCCATATGCTGAGTGCTGCCGTCCATGGTTTGTGCTCACTGCTTAATTTAATCTTCATAACTTCATGGCACACAATCTTAGGCCCATTGAGTAGAGGAAGTTCACTATCAATTTCCCTGATGACCAGTTAGTTAACTGTTCCTTGTTCTATTCCCCCAAAATTGCACTTCTTACTATTCTTGTCAGTAATTGACATTTCCAAGGTCATTCTCTTGTCATGGAATCATAACAGAAAAATTTCCTCAATCACAGGCTCACTTGTGCCAAGAAAGCAAAACAAAACACCCCGGCAAGTGTCTGCATCCTCTCAGCTGGGGACATCCCAGAGACTGCCCAACCTATGGCAAAATCTGTCTGAGGGACTCCATTGAGGCTGTGGCCAGTAGTGTTCACTTTCTTATTTCAGGTTTAACTCTTTTGCAAGTTTAATTTCGTCTCCTATAAAATCTTTATTCTTTGGATTTAAAGCCCATTTTAAATACTTAGTTTATGCTCATAACATTTTATTATTTTTCATGCAATGTATCTTTCAGGCTATTATCCTTACTTCACTTCCCATGTCTGAAGTCCCGTCGCCCCAGGTGTGCCTCTTCTCTTCCACAGAGGTCTCCTGGGTCTTGCTGTCTGTCCCTCCACATTCTCATTGACATTTTTTTCCTAATGCAATCCTGGGCTTTGACTGCAGGTCGGACTTATTTTGTTTCTAGGAACTTTTCATCCTCTCTGTTGGAATACTCATTACTTCTCTGATTTCCTCAGTGTCCACAAATCCTGTCCCTACTCTCCTTGGCCCTTTTCCTCCCTGGGGTTAGCCTCTCTGAGCTCTGTGTTGCCTCAGCCTCTTCTTTTCACTTGTGTTTCTGCCTGTCTCCAGGCCCAGCTCCCCCTGTCTCCAGCTTCACCTTAAGGAAAGTTTTTTCTCTTGTTGTCTCTCTCCAAATGCTGTCTCTCCTCTCCAACTACTTCCAAACCCTCTCCAGATGAAGATTCTACCTAAATGGCTATCTCCAGTCCAGAGCATTTTCCTGAGCTTCAGATCTGAATAACCAGTGGAGCACCTTGCCCAAGACAAGGAGACACTCAGAGATGCTGTCTCCTTCATGACTTGGCTTCTTGGTGGAATTCACCACTTCCTGGTGACACAGCCCAGTACACCAGAACCAGAATTGAGCCTTACCTTTCAGAGCCCCAATATTCCATCTCTGGGTCCCGTAATCTTGCCTGACCTGCTTCTTATCCCCATGTTTTCCAGCTGAAGTGAAAGAATACAGTAATTTTTCTCAGTTTGGAAAATCGCTGTCTATGTTAGCTCTACTCATCGTTGCCTAGGACAGTGTTGGGTCAGAGAACTGCAAGGGTCTTCTATCTTGATTTTTAAAGTGCATAGTTAGAATTAATAAGGGCACCTATCTTCGTTCATTCGTTCATTAAGTAGCAATCACTGTCCTAAATACTTCCCATTCATTGTCTATACTTTCCATCATAGCAGCAAGAGGTAACTATGTCCGGAGATTTGGAACAGCTTCTCTGGTACCATGTATTTAATAAGAGAAAATCCCAGATTTGTATCCAGGTCTACCCGTTCCAAAACCTATGGTTTTCCACAATGGCAGATGCCTCACACTTAAGGGCAGAATCATGATTACAATTTCTAACCCCATATCTTCTTCTTTCTGGGATGCCTGGAGTGGAAAAGTAGAATATCAGCCTTGGGGCTGGCATCTTCATTTCTGTGATGGTGGGTTTGTGGCCACTTGCTTTCTCCTCTAACTCCATGGCAGTACATAAAGGGTGGTGGAGGTGTAGCACAGAGCATGCAACTCAGCATTTAGCTGGCTTTTCTACTCCAGGATAAGATGAGGAATTTATTTCTGCTATAGACCTCACTTTCAGATATTTGAATGAAACCCAAACTCTGTAAACTGCAAAGTTAATGTTCCTGCTGAATCACACAGACAAGTGGCATTGACAGTAGTTAAGAAACGATCAGCGCCGACATTTATTGCATTCTTAAATAAAGAGCCAGTGGGATGGCTTCATAGCAACCCTATAAAGAAGTCCCATTTTATAGATTTTTTTATAAATAATCACAGTAGCTAATATACATGATTATTCTAAGAAATTTACATTTCATGTCATTCTTGCTATAATTCTCTGACATACATAATATTATTCTCATTTACAAATGAAGAAATTGAGGCACATAGAATTTAAGAGATTTGCCTAAGCTCACATAGTCAGCAACGGGGGAAAAGAATCCAATTGTGAATGGTCCTATACCAGAATATACCTGCATGCACAATACTGCCTCCACTCTGTGTTCTCTAGAAACCTAGGATCTTGAAAAGGAAAAGACAAGACACTGGAGAGCACTGAGGGAGAGGCATATTGACAGAGCTGCTGTGTCGCAGCTAGATGGATTTTAAACCAATGACCAAATTATCCCTCCGGTATTTAGGGTGCCTAAGGATCTAATAAATCTGCAGGCTGGAGCCACAGAGGTTTCCTGAACTCCTTCCCAGGGTCCATCCATAAACAAGCATTCTACTCTGTCCCCGGAATGCAAAAGCATATAACTGGGGCAGGTAATGCAGAGAATGTGGGCTTAAACGGGGGAATGGTCAGGCCAATGCAAACACAACCAAGGACTAGCTGTTGATAGTATGATATGTTGATACTATGTATGGACCTGGTGGAGACCCAAGTGATCAGTTTTACCTGGATGAAATGAAGGCAGAAGGGGGGCTGGTGTCATCTCACCAGTTTAGTGTTAGGGTCTGTAAACAAGTCAGGATGGTGCCTGGCATTTTGCCAGAGGGAGTGGTTTGTGAAGTAACGCCAGCGAGTCATTAAGTGTGGAGATTCCTTATTGGTTGACTGCTGTATCTAGTTTATGTTAATTAAGATAAGCTGTGTGTAATGTATATATACCCCTCCTGTCCTACAATAAAGGGCTCCCACTCCTGTTGTATCAATCTACACAAGTTGCTCGTCACCTCCCGGCTATTTTGCCCAGCCAGCAGGGCTGCGGCAGTTTAGAGATGAATTCGATTGTTGGGAGGTTCCTTTTGAGTCTGTCATTTGAAGCTCTGTTGCCAGCACCAAACAGGAAGATTCATTGCCTTGGATTTAATTCTAGTTTATAAGACTTGCGACCCAAGTACTGGCCCTCTCAGATTGAGGAAGATACTTGCATCCAGCAGCGTCAGCCTTAGAAGGTGTGTTCTCTCTCTTTTGGAATGCCCTCTGTAAAGCTCCCACTTTTACCACCAGAAGTGCAGTTCCTTTTCTCTATATTCCTGAAAATTCGGCTAAGCCTAATCCTAAAAGGCTGTGCGCCTTTAAGGGTTTAGGTTTATGTTCTTAGTTCTTCCTGGAGACCCCCTCTTGCCTCCCACAATTGCTCTCCCTTCTCTGAACCCGGTTTCCAGTTTGCTAACCCAGTGTAGGTTCATCCTTGCTATCTAGTTATTCCTCAGACAGTATCAGCTTCTGGGCAAGAACCTTGACCAAAACTGGATTTCATTTAATGTTTATGATGCCCAGGCCCATTTTTAAAAAACAGTTCACATAGCACACAACTAGTTACCCATTTAAAATGCATAATTCAATACAACATGGTGACTATAGTTAATAATGATATATTATATTCTTGATTATCTCTGAGAGTGGATTTTGAGTGTTCTTACACAGAAAAAAATGTTTTAATGCCCATACCAATTAGCTCAATTTAGACATTCTACAATGTATGCATATTTTAAAACTATATTCTGTACAAGATAAATATGTACATTTGATCAATTAAAAAGAAGTTAACTTAAAAATGAAATGCCTAATTCGATGTTTTTGAGTATTTTCGCAGACTTTACAAACATTATCACAATCTAACTTGAGAATGTTTTTGTTGTGCCATAGGAAACCCCACCCTCAATAATGGTCACTTCCTAGTCCTCATTTTGTTCATGCATTTATCAGTTGTTTTAATAATTTGTCTATTATGAATAATGCTACTATGAGTTTGGGTACCAGTTTTTACGAAGATATATGTTTTTATTGCTTTTTAGGTATGGACCTGAGAGTGAGATGGCTGGGTCACATGTTAACACTGTTTAATATTTGAAAGGACTGCTAAAATGTTTTTTTTTTCCACAGTGGAATTTGTCTTAAGTCAATTCTTCCTTCCTTCCTTCCTTCCTTCCTTCCTTCCTTCCTTCCTTCCTTCCTTCCTTCCTTCCTTTTTTCTTTCTTTCTTTCTCTCTCTCCCCCCTCCCTCCTCCCTCCCTCTCTCTTTCTTTTTCTTTTTTTTTTTTTTAAGAAAGTCTGTTCTTCCCCCATTAATTGATGTTGGCCCTACTGTCAAAACTTAGATAGCCACAGAGATATGGGTTTATTTTTGGACTTCTATTCCATTGTTCTTTATGTTTGTAATCATGATAACACTACTTTGTCTTGGTTACTCTAACTACATAATAACTTTTAAAATTGGGAAATGAGAGTCCTCCAACTTTGTTCTTCTTTTTCAGGATTGTTTTGCTTACTCTGGGTCTATACCAATTTTAAGATAAGCCTGTAAAAATTTCTGTAAATAAATTAGCATTAGAATTTTGAAAGTTGTTTTATTGAGTCTGTAGATTAGTTTGGATACTATTGACATCCTGAAAAAAAATAAAACCTTCCAATCCATGAAAACAGAATGCCTTTTGATTTATGTAGATTTTTAAAAATTCCTTTCATCAATGTTTTCTTCTGAATGCACAAACCTTGTACATATTTGGTTCATTTATTTCAAAATTTTTAAAATTTTTCATGCTATTTTAAAGGAAATTAACTTCGTTAATTTCATTTTGAATTGCTCATTGTTATTTTATAGAAATATAACTGTTTCATATTTTAATCTTGTATTCTACAATTTGCCTGACTCTAATAATTTCTTTTTGTGCTTTTTTGTTTGTTTGTTTGTTTGTTTTGGTGGAGGCTTTGGAGTTTCAATGTATAAGATAACATCATCTAGAGATGAAGATTGTTTACTTCTTTCTTTTCAGTCTGGATAATGTTATTTCTTTTTCTTGCCTAATTGGCCTGATTAGAACTTCCAGCATAGTGTTGAGAACGACATTCTTGTTTTCTTCCTGATTTTATCAGGATGGCTTTTGTTCTTTCACCATTAAGTATGATGTTTGCTATGTGTTTTCATACAAGACTTTGCCAGGTTAAGAATTTTCCTTCCCTTTCATTGACAGTTCAATAAATGGATTTTATCATGAAAAGTATTGGAATTTGTCAAATGTCTTATCTTTATCTCTTAAGATGATTATGAGGATTTTACCTTTTATTCTATTGATATGGTTTGATATATTAGCTGAATTTTTTTAATGTTAAGCAAAACTTCCATTCTAGAATAAATTTTTATTTGCTACTGAATTCAAGTGGCTGGCTAGTAATTTTGGATGACTTTTACGTTTACATTCATAGGTGATAATGATCTATAGTTTTCTCGTGATGTTCTTGTCTGTGATATCAGGATAAAAACAGTTACATAGACTGCTTTTGGAAGTTTCCTCCTCCGCAATTCTTTGAAAAAGTTTATGAAGAATTGGTTTTAAGGGCTGGAGTTGTGGCTCAGAGGTACAGTGCTCGCCTAGTATGTGTGACACCCTGGGTTTGATCCTAAGCACCACATAAAAATAAAAGTATTGTGTCCAACTACAACTAAAACAAATTTTTTTTTTTTAAGAATTGGTTTTAATTCTTTAAGCATTTGGTAAAATTTTCCAGGGAAAATATCTGGTTCTGGCCTTTTCTTTTGGATATTTTTCAGTTATTGATTCTTTATATTGTTATAGTTTTCTTCATTTTTAGACTTCTTTTTGAGTAAGTTTGTAGTTTTCCTTTTTCTAGGAATTTTTACAATTCATCTACCTTTTATAATTTATTGGTGTTCAGTTGCTCATAGTGTTTGTTGCCTTATAATCATTTATTTTACTTATATAAGGAATGCTTTTCTTTCCTTTTTCATTTTAGTGATTTGCGTCTTCTCTGTTCCTCAGAGTATAACAAAAATTTCTCAATATAGTTGATCTTTTCAAAGAACTAAGTATTGGCTTCATTGATTTTCTCTCATGGATTTCTATTCTTTAATTTCTAAATTTACATTACTTTCTTCTTCATGCTTGCTTTGGTCTCCTCTCTCTCTTGCTCATGGGCTCCCTCTCCTCCCCTCCCTCTTACCCCCTCTCTATTCCCTCCTCC